>NC_045597.1:56298636-56601666 GCF_009762305.2 Zalophus californianus
AATTGTGGTTCATCCATACAAAGAAATGCTCCTCAGCAGTATAAAGGAAGAGCCTACTGATCATGCAACAAGATGGATAAATCTCAAAAGCCTCATGTCAAGTAAAACTGGCAGATACTACAAGATTGATAGTGTATGATCCTGTGTATATGACCCACTATAAAAGGCAAAACTATAGAGACAGAAAATAGGGTAGCTTTTGTCAGGGGCTGGGGCTAGAGAGGAAGGGATCAACTTGCAGAGAGGTACCGGAGAATTTTTTTGGAGTGGTGGAAAGATTCTGTACTTTGATTGTTGTGGTAGTTACACAATTGTTTACAGCCAAAATGCCTCAAACTTGACACTTAAGAGTTGGATTTATTTTGTAAGGAAAAAGATGAAAGGAAGGAAGGAAGGAAGGAAGGAAGAAGAGAAGGGAGGAGGGAGGGAAGGAGAGAGGGAGGAAAGAGAAAAGAAGAAAATGGAGACAAGTTCTTTTTCCTCGTTCTGCATCTCTATTTGAGATTTCTGATCTTGAAGAATGAAAAGAACACAAAGTTTGGACAGATGGACTCCACCCTTCGCTCACAGGCAAATCGCTTAGTCTCTCAGAGGTGCAGTTTCCTCTTCTGAAAAATGAGATTAATAATAACCTACATCAAAGGGCTGTTGTAAGGATTCAGTAGAATAACATGTGAAAGTAACTGGCAGAAACAGGTGCTCAAAATGTCCCACATATATTAAAAAGATAAACCAGGAAGGGGGTTGGTAGGGGCCAACATGTTCTCTGCCCAGAGTCTTATCTAGCTTATCGTGACCTTGGGTACAGCTCTTCCTCTTCCTCGGATGCTCCCAGAGAGTTAGGTAATGAGTTACCTCGCCAGAAGGCAATCTAGTTCTGGGGGATCAATTTATTTGAATCATGTCCCCTGGGACCCATCTAATTTATACATTTGTTCTCCAGCCATTTCGGACATCAGCTGGCAAAAATAATATGGCAAGTGCTTCTTCAAGAGCCCTAACTCTCAGCCTTTGTTAAGACTGCGTGTAAGAAGATAATTTCCCCTGTGAGGTCTGGTCTGCTTCGCCTTTCTTTCATCTGGAGCAGCCTAAGGATCAGGGTAAATGCCACAGAGATCTTGGCTGGCCTCACTTGGATATACAGCTCAGGCTTATTGTTAGGTAAGCGCTAAGAGAGTCAATTAATTTAATGGCTTTTTATTATGAGTTCAGGTGCACTTCAATTTACAAGTTTTCCTTTCAGAATCATTCAGCCATTAACGCCGCATAATCTTGGGAGGATTTGAAGACACTTAATTGATAAATGTTTTTTCTCTCCATACATTATCTCTCATGTTTATTCATGAAGAGTGAAGCAGTTTTATAATTTGCACAAAGGTTTGGCATATCTGGCCAAACCTTTCCAAAGGGGAGAAAGGATGATGCCATCTCCAAAGTCACTGAAGAGGGGGATTTGAGGTGTGAAGGCAGAGAACGCTATCTCAGGTAGCTATTCCCTTGCTTTGGCTAACAAGAGCCTGTGACCTGGGCCACCGAGGGGCTTACTTGGCACCCAGACAGGCAAATGCATGTTGGCTGGATGGTTAAATTGTAAACAGAGCAAGGTTTGTCTTTAGAAATTTCCATCCCTTCATTCCCCCCTTTCTAAATCATCATCCCTTGGGGCACCTGGGTGGCTCAGTTGATTAAGCATCTGCCTTCAGCTCAGGTCATGATCTCAGGGTCCTGGCATCTCCTGGGATAGAGCACTGCATTGGGCTCCCTGCTCAGTGGGGAGCCTGCTTCTCCCTCTCCCCCTCCCCCTGAGCTGTCTCTCTCTCTCTCAAATAAATAAAATCTTAAAAAAATAATAAATCATCATCCCTTGTATTGGTCTCCCCACTTTCTAACATGCTTCACCCAGTCCTCCCCTTTGAAGAGTACACCAGGCTATAGACCTGTGTTTCTCAAACTTGACCCCATATTGGAGTCATTTGGAGATCTTTTAAATATCTGGCTGCCCAGGCTGCACCATCACGTCAATTATATCAGAATCTTAGAGGGAGGGGTATAAGCATCAGCATTTTTTAAAAGCCCCCGAGATAATTTCAATGTGCAGCCAGAGTTGAGAACAGCTGCTCTGGACCGGCGCTTCTCCAAGTGTGGTCTGTGAGTCATGGACTCTCTTAGGGTATTTGTGGAAAATGCAGATTCCCAGGCCAACCACCTCTATAGGCACCGAATCTTGTGGTGGGATCTGGGAGATTTGTGTTTTAACAAGCTCCCCAGGGGATTCTTAAGTGCCCCAAATATCTGAGGCTCATACTAAACTTTTGCTAGACCATTGGTTTCTTGTGGTATGGTGGGTCTCACTCCCCATCAGCCATACTAGTCTTTCAGTTCCTCAAAGATAACGGACTCCTCCTTCCACTGGACCTTTGCACATTGTAGTTGCTCACTTGGAAGGCACTTTCCTCTCTCTTTGCCACTAGAAAATTGACAAAGATAACAATGATGAAGCTATATCCCCAGAAAGTCATTTCAAAGTGCATTTCAAAGTTTTGGTGGAGAAAAGAGTAGGCTCTGGAGGGCCGTGATCCCTCCCCTTGGGACAGTTTGGTTTCATACGTTACTTGTCGTTACTGGAAACCACAGAGAGATTGCTTCAGAGACAGTGGGAGAAAAGCCAGTAGGCTTGATGGAGGTAGTGAAGGAACAGGAGGGAAGACCAGTGATATGGCACTGGGTCAGATGCATTAAAATGGCAGCTGTAGGCATTCAGTGAGAGAAGGCTGTGCCAAGAGGCACATTAAAGGTACCCAGGAGGACCAGGAGATAAAGCTTGGGTCTGTGCCTCGGAGTGGGTGCCACAGGGAAAAGAGGGGTCAATGGAGAGAGGGACAGCAAAGGGCAAGTCTGTGTGGTGGGGAATACACCCCAATATAGGGCAAAGCCACTCTGGCTACCTCAAAAAATTATTGATGATGGAAAAATGTTAGTGGAAAGTTATTTTAATCCCTCGAGCCTGCTGTAATTGGGAAAGTATAATTTAATTTGAAGCTGGTTCAATTAACTACCTATCAACTGGAGGTCTTTTAAGAAGGCTTCTATTCTTTTAGGACAGTGTTTCTCAAGCTTTAATGTGCACATGAATTAACTGGGAATCTTATTAAAATACAGATTCTGATTTAATAGGGTTTGTGGCAAGGGCTAACCAGTGTCCACGTGCCCCTGGCCTGAACACTACCCTTAGAGCAAGGAAGTTGGAATATTTGCGACTCATCCTTGGGCCCTTGGGATAGCCAAGTCCAGGAATGCCTACCAAATTATCAACTTTTATATTACATTACACATAGCTTTATTATTTTTTTATTTAAATTCAATTAGCTAACATATAGTACATCTTTAGTTTCAGATGTAGAGTTCAGTAATTCATCAGTTGCATATAATACCCAGTGTTCATCACATCACGAGCCCTCCTTAATGCCCATCACCCAATTCCCCCAGCCCCCAACCCCCTCCCCTCCAGCAACCCTCATTTTGTTTCTTAGCGTTAAGAGTCTCTCATGGTTTGTCTCCCTCTGATGACTTGTCATTCAGTTTTCCCTCCTTTCCCTTACGATCCTCTGCATTGTTTCTTATATTCTATATATGAGCGAAACCATATAATTGTCTTTCTCTGATTGACTTATTTTGCTCAGCATAATACCCAGTTGTTCCATCCCATTGATGTAAATGATAAGTATTCATCCTTTCTGATGGCTGCATAATATTCCATTGTGTGTGTGTGTGTATGCATATATACCACATCTTCTTTATCCATTCGTCTGTAGATGGACATCTTGGTTCTTCCCATAGTTTGGCTATTATGGACATTGCTGCTATAAACAGTGGGGTGCAGGTGCCCCCTCAGATCACTACATTTGTATCTTTGGGGTAAATACCTTGTAGTGCAATTGCTGGGTATATTAATTATTATATAATTATATAATATATATTTATATTAATATATATATTTAATATATAATATATATTATAGGGTAGCTCTATTTTTAACTTCTTGAGGAACCTCCATGCTGTTTTCCAGAGTGACTGCACCAGCTTACATTCCCATCAACAGTGTAGGAGGGTTCCCCTTTCTCCACATCCTCACCAACATTTATTGTTTCTGGTCTGTTAATTTTAGCCATTCTGACTGGTATGAGGTGGTATCTCATTGTGGTTTTGATTTGTATTTCTCTGATGCCGAGTGATGTGGAGCATTTTTTCATGTGTCTGTTAGGCATTTGGATATCTTCTTTGGAGAAATGTCTGTACATGTCTTCTGCCTATTTCTTGACTGGATTATTTGTTTTTTGGGTGTTGAGTTTGATAAGTTCTTTATAGATCTCGGATACTAGCCTTTTATCTGATAAGACATTTGCAAATATCTTCTGTCATTCTGTCCGTTGCCTTTTGGTTTTGTTGACTGTTTCCTTTGTTGTGCAAAAGCTTTTTATCTTGATAAAGTCCCAATAGTTCATTTTTGCCCTTGCTTCCCTTGCCTTTGGAGACATGTCTAGCAAGAAGTTGCTGCAGCTGAGGTCAAAGAGGTTGCTGCCTGTGTTCTCCTCTAGGATTTTGACAGATTCCTATTTCACATTTAGGTCTTTCATCCATTTTGAGTTTATCTTTGAGCATTACACATAGCTTTAAAATTAAATATTTGCATGCATTCTAATCCTCTAAAAGCTCCTATTCCAAAAATGATATGGTAGCTCTCTTAACCAAAATACCTATTCAAATGGTAATCCCCAATTTTGACATACCAGATAACAAAAATTATTGCCATTTTATCAAGCCCAAGTTGTTAAGGTTGAGATAGTGGGTATTGACTAGATTATCTGTTTTTGTGTTTGACAAAGGTGGATATTAAATATATGCAGACTTTAGACATGCAAAAACATTTACACAATTTTCTTTCCTTTTGATCTTTTTGGGGGGTCACTCATGTACAAACTCAGATGGTAAACTCTGTCTTTCAGAAATAGGGAGACAGGACACTGAGTAAGGTGTAGTCTTTGGCAGCTGCTTTTATTACTGGAATTTTATTAGGAAACTGTCAAAGTAACTAGATTTCACAAGAGGATCAGTCAATGCTAACTTGTCATGAGCATCAGCTCTGGTTTCTGGATCATGAGGCTTGCAGGGACGTGCTGGGCAAGACACCAAGTTCACAGAGAGTGCTGCCAGCATTTAATCCAAGTGTATTGGGTCACTGGGGTAGACAGAGAACAAAAGTCCATAACATCTCAGCGGCTGCTATGTGACAAAAGGCACAGTAACTGTAAAGAAGGTTGGAACGGGAGCCATCCAGGGAAATGTCTATCCCGCATCAAGCATCTGTCTGAGTCGGGCTGTGTACAACAGGCTGAGTCTATGTAGTTTTTACAATCAAGACCACAGTTCTGCTCCCAGAGACAGACTAGATTGTGTCTGTGTAGGTGGATAAAATCATTCAGTTGGTTGAGACTTTAAAAGCTCATCTAGTCCAACACATTGCATCAGACAGACTCGATTGTCATAATTTCTAGACACACAGGAATCCCTTCCGTTCTAAAATCTCGGTAGGTAAGTCTGTTTCACCACATTTCCCCACCTCTCTCTGTTTGGCATCTCTCTGGTCAGGAAACACTTATTTATGTTTAAAACGAGTCCATTTTAAAAACATTATGTTTAATAATGTTTAAAATGTTATTAAAAATCTAGAAAAGCACTTGGCATTGTGTGTAAAGCATGGTTCCTGCCTTCGCATTTGTTGGACTTCGTTTCTTCTGCCAACTTTGGTAACCCTTCATTCAGAATGAATTTTCCCGAGTTCCCACACTTTATGAATTTGTTATAGCATTTACCACATTCTGATTTTTATGATGTTTTGTGTGTGCATGTGTGCGCCCGTTATCTCCTTGCTGGATCAATAGACTTCTAAAGGCATAAAATGGAGAAGTTGGGATCAGCTCGACAGTCTGTTTTGCCAAATAATTTGAAGGAACTTGAGGATCTATGTTTTACTATCCAATGTTAATACCTTTGATAGAGCAGAAACTTGATAAATCTGTCAAATTAAAATGAACATCTTGTGCGTAAGAAGTGGAGATAGTATTATAAGTTGTCTTATTGCTGAGGCAAACAGCCTAAATCTATTTATAAGCCCCTGGTTAAATGCAGTTTGGGATACTATATAATAAAATACTATGCCCTACTGAAAGGATGGAGGCATGTCTATACATACCAACATGGAACAATCACCAAGATATGGTGTTAAGTGAAAAAAGCGAGATGCAGAATGATGGTATGGAATGCTAGTATTTGTAATAAAAAAAAGTGTGTATGTATGCATTATGTGCATAAAATATTTCTAGAAGGATGCAGAAAGAACTAGTAACAGTGGCTGCTGATCAGGAGGACAACCGGGGGATGGGGAAGGGGGAGTGGTGGGTTCATAAACCAACTCTCTGGAGATAAGGAGAAAACCCTGTGTTAGAGTTTGATCATGATTGTGGTGTAAATACCTCCATTGTGGCCAATTGCAAGCTCACAGTGATACAACAATAGGCTCACAAAGTTGGCTCCCTGAGGTGATAGGAGGTGGCTTTAAAGCCTATCTCCAGACACAGAGGTGGGAAGGTGGCCTACCCACTGTAGCCCCTTTGGTACAATTTGAATTTCTGATGCCATACTTGGATTGACTACTTAAAATGTTAACAAACTCTTAAATTTAGAAAAATTTTCCATTAGCCTTCTCTTCTCCAAGAGCCTTAGTTTTCTTTCCTTGAGAGTACCCGTTTCTGCTCACCTCTACCTGGTCAGTCTTTCCATTAGGTGATGTATCAAGGCAGTCTTGTACAAAAAGGAACACTGAAGATCTGTAGCCTCTTGATCAGCAGAGAAGGCAGCTACCTAAGTGTGGAAGCTGCAGGAATGTTCAGGCTAGGAAAGAGCCACTTCCAGAAAGAAGCTGCTGGTGAAGCTGGGACTCACGGTGTAAGCAACTCATGGTGTAAGCACAAAAATCCAGCTTTCTAGCAGTCGTGTGGGTGTGTGGATCCTCTGCTGGTCAGGATGTAACCAAATGGACGCTTCTCCATCATAGCGGCCCACCTGAAAGGATACTGGCAGGTGGGAAATTCCTCAGCGTTCTCCCCATGCTCCTCCCCCACGATGCCTGGCCACCCAAGTGAGGACGACCAGGCTAGAGAGTGGACATCAGTTACTGCCAGCCAAAAAGATTCCTTCTCCAATCTCTCTAGAAGCCACCTTGCACCAATCCCCACATCTGGTTTTTGTTCACGACTGGGGTCAATGTGTCTAATACCAGCTTACTTTTCCGTTTTTAGCTGAAATACTTCTCCTTAGACTGTTAGAAGCTCACCCTGCCCTTGTCTATCACTTATCACACCTGACGGTTTATTGAACCTCATCAGCGGAGCACAATGCCTGTCTTATTTAGAGGCATATTTCTAAAACCTTGCACAATGCCTACCACATATTAGGCACTCAATGCGTGTCAGCTGAATGAAGTAATTAGTAAGTTATGCTACATTCTAACGGAACTTTCAAAAGCAAACACCCAGAGACATCTCATAAAGGGAACATTTTATTTGGAGAGATCTTGAGCATTACTTTATCTTCATTTTCCATTAAGGCAGTAACAGTCTTCCTGGAGGCAGGTGGGGGAGAATCATCTGAGGCTACATTAAATTCAGTCTAAGATGAAGCCAACCACTTTGTATTCAGATACAGCAGAAATACAGATCATGAGCTAGGAGAGGCCACAGACTGGCTTCTCGAACGTGCTGCGGAGGAACAGATCCAGGGCGAGTCATCTCAATTGCTTTGAAAAATGGCTAAGTTCCATTACATGCCGTCCCTGAAGAGGATACCTCGTTGATGAGCCCTGTTACCGTGACGGAGGCAGTCTAGTGTTGGTTCACAAGGCTCTGTTTCTTCTTAGCCTTAGGTAGGTTTTCATGGAGATCATATCATCTATTACGGCTGCTCAAATTCACACTGCTCCTCTGGTTTTGTTTCAGAATTCTTAAATGTCATACGTATATGACTCTGTGGCGGGGGGGGGGTGTCAGGGGGTGTGATGGGGGCACTGTTCATTGGCACATGTTGCCCCCTTGAGCTTGGGGGTGGCAAAAGCTTCTACACTACCAAAAAAGTAAACATTGAGAATATGGCCTGCAGCAATCAGATGTACTAAGATCTAAGAGCAAATGAAAGTCGAGCTGAATTGCTTCCAGTCACCAGATAGCCATACACCACAAGGAGATCTAGCATGCAGGACTAAACGGGCGGCGAGGCAGGACCTGGAAGGATAGAGGCTTTGTTGTGGCTCCACACTGCCCCCTAGTGGTATGATACTCAATTACACCTTCCTTGGATGTAACCTGCCTAGTTAAAAAAGAATCTCTCTGAAGGCACAGTATTCAAGATGTTAGACCTGGTCTGAGCCCAAATAGTAGAGTTAAAAAACAGAAGCTTCCTATTGGCTGATAAAACCAAAACTTACGACATTTGGGACACAAGTTCTGAGGAGAGGCTCTGAGAATGTCTTACTTCTGCAAGTCACCATTGACTCTCGGGACCCCAACAGCCTGACTGATCTGTCAGATGCTCAAACATGAGGATGGACAGCAGAGGTGGGCCACAGAGAAGGCGTAGTTCTGACAGACTGTAGGAGAAGGGGAGCAGGAGGACAGGCCTGGAACAGAGCAAATGCTGGCCTCCAGAAACAGGCTTTAGGACTGGTTGGATGAGTCCCCCCTCCTGGCTCTCACCTTGAACAAAAAAGGCAGCCAAATTAAACTGCTTTGAAATATTGTTAAAATTAATAACACTGCAGCTACTATACTTGACTAATGGCAAAAGCAGGAAGGGTGCCTGGAAGATAAGTTTTTTTTTTTCCTTTTCCTCTAGATTTTCAAGAAGCAATAAATTCAACGATAACAAAGATTTGTAAGAGGGTTTTGTCTGTTCGTTTGCAAAGAACGAAGCATTTTTGTTAAATACAGGAGAGGCTACCTGGCTTAACAAACATACACTTTTTGGAATCCTATATAATGTCACCAAGTTGAAAACTCTGGAATGGCTTCAATCATCCCCATGCTTCCTGTAGGCATCCCAGGCTGAGCAATCAGGAACGTGCGTGTCGCCTCCCCACTGGGATTTACACCCTCTTCATTCCTTTCCCCATGAGGCAAGCAAACACTGTCATGACCATTTTGGGGTTCACTTCGACCAGGTCTTCTGGAAGGGCATACACTCTGGCACCAATTTTTCGGGCCATAGAAATGGCATACCTAAAAGGGAGGAAAGAAGAATGAGAACCGCCTGAGCAACAAAGTGTGAAAAGTGTGAAGGGGATCCCTCAGGCTCACAGTTATTGCCGTTCCACACACCACGTACCACGTACCACGTAGCACGTACCACGTACCACGTAGCACACACCACGTACCACGTACCACGTAGCACACACCACGTACCCTATCCTCGATACTCTGCAGGACTCGTTCTTGGAATAGCCAGAGTCAGTCATGGCATCCTCCCACTTTTGTGGGCAAGTCTTGGCCCAACAAAGCTCCTGACTCTATCAGACTTGCTGTCTAGACTCAGGATAATTACCAAATTTATTATCTGTCTGTAGAGACCCCCTTAGCTCTTGCCACTTTTGATGCCTTCACCAGGAGGATTCTCTTGGGCTGTAGAGCAGCAGAAAAAGTCATAGAACTGAACCAGAATGTGTGCTGGGAAAAGTTGGCAGACTCCATTTCCACCACAGGCACGTTTTTACGAGGAAGAAAAGCGGGGAGATGCATCTGTCGTACTTCGACCTCACACATCAGTTTTATTGTTTGTTCCATTCCAGTCCTTGCCCACATAGGCATGTATTTATTTATGTTACTATAATACTAGTATAGCCAGAGTTTTATACGACACATTTTTCACATAAGATTATTATGGCTCCATTGGAACATTTTGCTCGCTTTTTAATTATATGAAAATAATTTTTATGAGTTGTAGTCTATTTTCAAATGAGCCCACACTACTACCTGGCAGTTCTTTTATTCACCTCATTTATTATCTAGTCACCTCTTACAAGGACTACTCGAGAGATCCTCCATTCTACCCACAGCCCCATTACTCCCTCTGCTCTGTATACTAAATTTATTCTTCCTCTATCGATCATATTAAATGAAAAGCATCAGGCAGGCATAGTCCCCATTCCTTCTCCTTGCCCATTTCTCAATCACTTGTTCTATATTAATTATTAATGAACTAAAAATGTACTTTTCTACTATAAATATAGGAGGGAAGTTGCTGAAAAATTAGAAAAAAGAGCTTCAAAAAATCATGCAAATCTTGCCACCAAAACATAACCATTTTTAGCATCTTGTATAATCCCTTTTACCCATTTTTCTAAGGAATTTTGCATCATGCCCATAAAGACTAGTGCTTGGGAGGCTGGGCTCTGATGTCCCTTAGCTGAACCACTTAGCAACTCTAAGACCTTGGGCTCTGTAAACGAATCTAGGGAACTTTAAGTTCTTTAAACCTAAGCACATTCCCCTTGAACAACTAGGCCCATTTTTGTTCTGTTTTGTTTTGTTTTAAACTTCTGGGTCTTCATTACGTATTCTTCCCTCTACCTGGAGTATTCTTTCCGCTTCCTTCACCTGTCTACCTCTACCCTCCTTCTTACTTGTCCTTTCAATTAATCTCACCTTAGATGTTATGTGCTTTGTAGAGCTTTGTTTCCCTTCCTGTCTCTTCCATAGCACCCTGTA
Organism: Zalophus californianus; assembly: GCF_009762305.2. Taxonomy (NCBI): domain Eukaryota; kingdom Metazoa; phylum Chordata; class Mammalia; order Carnivora; family Otariidae; genus Zalophus; species Zalophus californianus. The sequence goes on from NC_045597.1 coordinate 56,309,448, forward strand.
TCCTCCATCTAGCCCATCCATCTGTTGTAGTTACCATTTATAATTCCAGCATACAAGGAACACAGGCCCCCAACTTTCCCAAATTGGGAACAGAAAGAAGAATACTGTTGAGGTTTTATATATATATACAGGGCTGCTGGGCACTATTCAACTTGTTAATTCTGGAACTTTCTGACGGATTGAATTGCATCTCCCCCCAAAAAAGATATATGGAAGCTCTATCTCCTAGTAACTCCGATTATGACCTTCTTTGGAAAGAAAGTTGTTTCAGGTGTAATTAATTAAGATGAGGCCCTGCTGGAGTAGGGTGAGGCCCTAATCCAATATGACTAGTGCCCATAAAAGAAGAGAAGAGACCCAGACACACACACACAGAAGGAAGACAGCCATGTAAAGTCACAGACACATAGGGGAGGTCATGTGAAGATGGAGGCAGAGACTGGAGGGAGGCATCTATAAGCCAAGGGCTCTGGCCGTCACCAGAACCTAGGAGAGAGGCAAGGGAGAGATTCTCCCTCACAACCTCAGAAGGAACCAACCCCGCCAATGTCTCAATCTTGTGCTTATAGCCTCCACAACTATGAGAGAATACATTTCTGTTGTTTTAAGCTGCCCTGTTTGTGGTACTTGGTTAGGACAACCCTAGCAAATAATACAACCTGCTCCGAGAAAGGCACCACTCCAGCATATCGGTCAGCAAACTTTCCATAAAAAACCAGGCAGTAAATATTTTAGGCTTTGTGGGCTTTGTCACAACTACTCAGTGCTGCCCTTCTAGCAGGGAAGCAGCTAGAGAAAATATATAAATGAACAGGCATGGCTATTCCAATAAAACTTTATAAAAGCAGACAACCATCCAAATTTGGCTCACAGACTGTAGTCTGCTGACCCTTACTCTACATGGTAGGCTGCCCTCAAGCAGCTGCTCCCAAGCTGGTTACAGACTGGTCTTGAACCCCAGTCCTGCCCAGTCATATCCATGGATAATCACAAAGGGGGTGTTTATATTTGGGCCTGGCATGGACTTTATTTAGGAAGTCTCTGATAGATTACAATTAGGAAATGGGTTTTACGAAACTATAGGCTTGCATATCAATTGGAAGAATATTCTTGTTGTTCTCTATCTTGCTCCCATTCTAACACTAGGACTCTTAAACTGCTATCATACCATATCTAAAGTAATGATGATGGGACACAGTAAATAATGAGAAGAAAAAGCAAAGAGTGCAATAAACTGTTTGCACAAAGGCACAAGCAACAGACTTTATAGCTATCCAGTTGCCAGTTGGGTCCTCCTCTCCCTGACCTCAGGTTTATTTACGTACTTTGCATTGTTGAGTTTCTCGTCATCATTCAGGTTTTCTGTCTTCAGAAGGTCATAGTTGATGGAACCTGGTTGAATGGCATCAATGAGATCCAGAACAGGCAGACTTGTGCTAATCTTTGGATCCTGCACAGAGAGAAAGAGTTAGTTTCATCAGTATGTCCCCAAGTTACTTCTGTTCAGCTCAAGGGAAGTAGGTGGTTCTCCCCTCTTAAATATGAAAGATATATAGCCTGATCTGGGAAATGCCACAGCGTTCCACATGGGGTTTCAAGTCAGCTGTAGTTTCTGTAGGCAGGAGTGTCACCAAGTTCCTAGTGGCTCTGTAAGTGGAGGAAACCCACTGTCTGCCAACAGGCAGGGAGTGGTTCTCACGGAGTGAATGGAAGGAAGTTTGAAGGACATCCCGGAGCTGACTGGCAGAGATCATGATGAGGACCCAGCTGGGTAGGAGCTTCAGCACATGCTCCTTTCTTGGAGACCTCAGGGAAAGAATAGTGTCTGTAGGTCCAAGGAGGCAGTTACAGCAGTGTGATTAATATGCAATGACACTAACTAGTACTGGTCAGTGCCTCACGGTTTGCCCAGAACTTCTTGTAGGTTACCTCATGTGTCACCACCAGCCTCAGGTCTAGGCATCTCCTCTTAATGGACAGTGAGTAAAGGGAGTTTCTGAGTTTTGGTGACTTACTAGTAAGTGGTCGGGCTGGCATTTGAACCTAGTTAGTCGGACTTAAGAGCGTGAGCTCTTTCTTTGGCATCGAAAACATTTTCATGTTCACGCCTAGAGCTGTGAGTGCTCCCGTCTGCTATCCCCTCTCCTGGGCACCTCTGAGTGCATGCATGGAGAGGTGATTGCACGTGACCCTCTGAGCACAGTCAAATCCAAACACCGCACACCTTGAGGGTTCAAATCAGAATGCCTTCTTAGCAAGAACAAGCTATAGGACCCCTGCGAGATGCTAGGTCTCCAGCATTGGTCCTCTGGAGGAGAGGAATGATATTTTAAGAAGTATAATGGGTCCATTTTTATTTACTCCTTGGTAATGTGAGGACTATTACAAAATTAAAATCACCATGTAATCGTAATCTAATTTCCAACATAAGCCTGAGCTTCTATCTCCATAGAACCTTTTGAAGAACCACGAGGGAAGCAAAATGGAGGGATCTGAGTTTGGCCTCCTCCCCTGCTTTCTGCCCACAGTCTTGTCAAAGCGCTGACAGGCAGAGCTCACTAGCATAGATGGGGCGGGGGGGGGGGGAGCCAGGACTAGTTCCAAAACGGTTAATCAAGAGTGAACTGTGTTCATTTTTTTTTTTTTAAGGGTTTCACTTAAAAGGACTGTGGGGCTAATTGGACATTTTCCTTTTGTGTTTTATTTATTTATTATTTATTATTTATTTACTTATTTACTTACTTACTTTTTTATTTATATTTATTTATTTATTTATTTATTTTACTTAATCAATTCTATAATGACTTTGTGAGAAGACAGGAGAAAATTAGCCCAGAGCGACACAAGGAGTAAAAGAGCTGTCAAACCTTCTCAAGAGTGAGTCCCCACGAGAGCCCGGACGCCACAGGGCGTCCTAATGGGCGGCAGCGGCTGCTGTTGTACGGACAGATTGCAGCCCCGGGCTACCAACCCGAGCGCTGCAGAGTAATGCTTCAGTGACCTGTAGCTACACGCTGCTCTGTAACCTCCCCTCACAGGTAAAGGCGCTTTCTGCTCACTGATGGATCATCTCCTGCAATTACTAGCTGTAACCTCAATCACTTGAGCTCCAGTTTCCTTACATATAAAATGAGGTAGCCAGTAAAGCTGCCTTCACAATGTTGGTGAGATGACACGAGGCATTACAAACAAGGAGCCCCTGGTGCTCAGGGCACAGTCCATATTGAGAGTGCTCCCAGATTTGGCCTGTTGTCTGCTTTTATAAATAAAGTTTTATTGGAACACAGCCATGCCCATTCATTTATATATTTTCTGCAGCTGCTTCCTTGCTGCAACAGCAGAGTCCAGACAAAGTCGGCCCTTCCAAATCTTTTTGGAAGGACTTGCTCATGCTTCTCACCAGCCTCTCTGCTCCTATCTCTGCTCAGCTCTTCAGACTGAAGGGTAAACTGGAGGAGAGACAAAGGCGGCCATTATCTGTGATGAGCTCATAGGGAGTGGACACTCCTGGTACAGCGCAACTCAGAAATACTGTCTGCTCTTTTGGATGGGTGAAATTTTAATTTTTTTTCCCTTGATTTTGAAGCAGAAGACAATCATGACAAACTGCCTCACCAATCGTGTTAATACAAACTCTGAAGGGATCCCTCCCCCTAATTCCTGACCTTTAAAACAAAACAAAACAAAACAAAACACAAAAAAAACCATAGTTAAGATGGCACAGACATTATGACATGAATCAAGTGCGCAAGTCCCTAGGGGAAGGATCCAGCTAATGCATGAAACATGAGTTAAGAAATTTAATAAAGTATAATGCAGTTTTTAATAAAAATGGGATTTGGATACAAGTACACAACTGCTTTTCCCCAAAAAACACCACAGGGGAGATCTTTTAGCATTTTATATTCCACCATCATTAAGAGTATAATCTGAATCATGAAGCTGTGTGCATTTAAAAAATATTATCGTATTTTACGTTACTTTGGAAGAAAAATGCCTAAAATAATGCATTTAAAATGATGGGTTTTTAAAACTAGTTATTACAGGAGAAAGTGACAAGAAATTTGTCAATGAAATGGCCCGTGGACACCAAAACAATAATGGGTCATTCAAGCAAAATCAAAATTGGAGGGGAAGCCTCAGACACCTCACAATGAAGGTCACTTTAAAATAGAGTGAAAACAATAAAGATAAGCATAGAGCTCAGGTGGCTGTGAGCAGCAGACTAAGACTTTTTACCTTGAAACTAGAGATGGATGAACTTTTTGCCGCTTCCTTCAATGTTTCATTCACCCAGTTGACAATAATGTCGTCATTGACCTTCTGCCCGCCTCCAATTTCTTCAAGAATATTCAACGTGTACCTAAACAAAATCAAGAATGATTGCTGGAAAAAAGTCGCTAAGGAACTCAATAACACAGACAGTAGCCAAGGTAGAAATGTTCTTTTCTTTCTAGGTATGCCTCAGAAGATAGCGTGGACACCATTACATTTGCAAGGAAAAAATAAAATAAAAACAACATTATTTCCTTTTAGAATATAATTTAAAATGTAGCTTTGTGGTTATTATCGTGAGATGCAGAGCAAATGCCTCCTTCTAAGCACTGTCATTGCTCTGCGTAGGAAGGGAAAGCAGAAGAGAGGGAAAGCAAAGCAAAGATTCAAACCTGTGACACTTTTTTTTTTAAGATTTTATTTATTTATTCATAAGAGACAGAGACAGAGAGAGAGAGAGAGAGAGAGAGGCAGAGGGAGAAGCAGGCTCCCCGCCAAGCAGGGAGCCCGATGAGGGACTCGATCCCAGGACCCCGGGACCATGACCTGAGCCGAAGGCAGACGCCCAACCACCTGAGCCACCCAGGCACCCCCGTGACACTTTTCTTAAAGGAACCACAAAAATGGAAGGACAAGTCAATGTTAGAAAAACCCAAGGGGCCAACATAATAAAGGAAAAATATAAAAGTTCCCTTCTTATACCATAAAAGTAGAAATATCAGGAATACACAGACCAAAGTTAATCTTTAGTCTGAGTGTTAAGAATCACCTTAGGTGCATACTGTTATGACAATTGGGTTTTTTGGGGAAAAGATTAAAAAAATGCTTCAAGGGGCACCTGGGTGACTCAGTAGTCGGGCATCTGCCTTCGGCTCAGGTCGTGATCCCAGGGTCCTGGGATCGAGTCCCACATCGGGCTCCCTGCTCAGCGGGAAGCCTGCTTCTCCCTTTCCCACTCCCCCTGCTTGTGTTCCCTCTCTCACTGTATCTCTATCAAATAAATAAAATCTTAAAAAAAAAAAAAGATGCTTCAAGCTCTAGTAAATCAAAAAGTAGAGTGGTAGGTGTAATAACTAGAATAACTTTCTCGCAGGGAAAGCAAGGAGAAAGTCAAGGTGAGAAATACTTAGTCTGGGCCCAGAGACGGGACTAAAGCCTAAGGAATTAATAGGTATGAATGGGATAAGGCTCACGTGGATTTTCAAAATAATCCTATCCTGGAAAAAGGCCCCAGTTTTGATCAGTTCTTGAGATGATGTTTTATGGCCTCACTGGCTTCTTATTTCCTGATAGTAAGCATGGGTATTGAGTTATGAGCATTTACCATAACAATGAAGCATTTCCGCCTGGTGAATGTGCTAAGAAAAGGCAGGTGAATGCACACTTCATCCGTCATGTCTATATACTGCCTCATGGGACAAATGGAGTTTGATCAGCTAGAGGCTCCACTCGTCTCAGGGGTGAATTCTCACTTCCCTTTGTCAGGATGCCCATACTGCTTTGTTGACAGTGTAGGGGCCAAGGGCATAAAGATTATTTTGAGTTAAAAGCAATCAAAACCCAGCAGATTCAGGAAAAGCTCTTTTCCTCCCTCCAGACCTGCCGAAAAGAATTTAGATGGAGGACCTACTCCTGGAAGAGAGCTATCAGCATAGATAATTGCATTATACTATGAACGAGGTATGGTAGACACGGGGGAACATAGCAAGGCCTGTTTGATCAAGGTCCTCTATGTCCCATGTTTCTGAGTGGCCCCACCAAACATCCGTTTACCAAACATTTACTCTCTTCATCTTCCTGTGAATTACATTCCTTTTCTTTGAAGGCCCACACCCTTTCCCCTTCTCCTTAGTCCAGAATGACGTACAACTTCATTTCGCCTGACCATCTTTGGAATTTCCACGTCTGTGTGGATTCCTGTTTGTACAAAATTAAATTTGCTTTTCTCCTATTAATCTGTCTCATGTCAGTTTGATTCCTATGCTGGCTAGAAGGACCCTGAAAGGCAGAGTAAATTCTTCCTCCCTGACAACACTCTCAAGTGGACAGAAGCTAGGGAAGAAACTGGTATACACAGGCTCACCTCAATACAAAAGCGTATCTGTGCAAACACAAAAAGCCACCAAGGACCAGGGAAACTGAGAGACATAGAGAAAAGCATGGAGGCAGCTGGCTGCGTTCAGGGGTCTGAGTACGGTCCCTCATGGTGGCACAGGATTCTGGTGAGTACAAAATTGCCCTTTGCCCACCTCAAGGGAGGTGTGGCGGTTTAAATGGAATCGTATACCCACCTGTAAGTACAACGGTAAAAACAAAGGGAAGAAAGGACAGAATTGGGTTGGAGTCTCTACTCTGGACACTCCACTAAAAGCACTAGCTATAGATTCAAAATGTAAAACAAAAATCAATGTGGCCCAGGTCTACCTAGGATTTTCCTTGTGAGATAATCACTCCATACCATCAAACATTTTGGGGGGCAACAGTGCTTTTATTAACTGGAACCTCCAGACAGGATCCCAAGTATCACTGGTTCTTGCACACTGCCCTGTGCTGAGAAACCATCGGTCACAGTGAAAGGGTGTCACGAGCCTTAGCTTCAGCCAGTGCCCGATTCAACAGAAGAGGATGGATGAGGTGTGCATGCGCAGCGCCGGAGGGGCTGCGATTATTACTTGCCTTTCTGCCTTCTAATGCTTGTTTGATTTATTTAACATTTGACCCAGAGGGACCAACTGTGATGTTTTGTTTTGCAAGGACCTATCCCAAATTCACTGTCCACAGCCTGTTTGATCTGGGGTGAATTCCTCATTTGCCTGCCTCTTTGTTCATTTGCTGGAGTCTGACACCGCCGTCTGCTGGCAGCTTCCTTCCTTCCAGCTTCTGTCTCCAAATTTATACATACACTGTTTGCCAGCTTTCTAATCTGAGAACGATTTCCAGGCTCCTGAAGGGGAGACGGAGGTTTAAGCACACATCTCTCATTTGTTCTTAGGGGGAAAAAATGACACACCATTTATTGTCCAGATAAATGGCCAAATTGGCACATCTGTGCAATCCAGTGAAATAAATTCCAACTAGAACTAGCTCTAAATTTAGTAGATCTGTTAATGTGTGGCACAGAGAGGAAAAAGATCCCTTCTCGTGGCATTTACATAATTATCAGTCATTCCATCACCTTCAACAGTAATGTACTTCTCTGTCCACTTTCTTATATGCACCATTCTTGAATAAGCACTCATGAGAAATGTGACTGATTAGCTAGGTAGGGACAGCAGGCTGCAGTCTAGACCTTATCGTATATAAACCAGCTATCAGGTACAACATCGGGCCGCGTTTCTATAAGATTACAGAACAAAGATGGTATTACAAGGTGATTTTCAGGTATTATGAAATTCAAAATGGCTTAGAGTTGGCCTGAGGTTTTTTTTTTTTATCATTACAAGAGAAAATATCAAAGATTATCTCATATTCAAACCCAAAAGTCAACTTAACCATTCCAACTAAAAAGATCTGTTTTGTTTTTTAAAGCAACCAGTAGCCCAAGTCAGTGTGTTAAGAATTAAAAACACACATCACCACATCAAAAACTAATGATGTATTGTATGGTGACTAACATAACATAATAAAATTTAAAAAAAAAATTAAAAGATCATTTTTAAAAAAAAAAAAAAAAAAAGGAGTGAAAAATAACAAGCAATGCATTATCATACTGCTCTGTCTTTGCATACAGGCCAGACCTCCTGAATTTACATGAACTTGGCAAAGAGATGTCTATAGTGTTCTGCTTGAATCAAGCACTTTATGATAAAGTTGTGTTCAGTGTCAGAGCCTGACGTAGTTTTGGAATATAGGTGAGGTTCGGTGGGGTGAGGTCCAGAGCCGACAAACCAAGAAAGAATTCTTGAGACATCTTTGGAGCAAAATGGTAGTTTTATCAAAGCTTGGGGACAGGACCCGTGGGCAGAAGGAGCTGCTGCCCTGGGGTTGTGAGCGGTAAAAACAAAAACAAAAACACACACATGAAAGACAATAGAGACTAGGTCACACGTTTCTGAAAATACGCTGGTGCGGCAGCCTGTAGGGGCTTTCAGTGACATCCTTCCTAGATGTATGCAGCAAGATAGAAGATGGGGCTCAAGTTCCTTTAGCTCTGGAGTTTTCTGTCCCAGAAGAGCCTGATGACATCTGCCTTTAAACTTCAAGGAGACCCCAGTTTAGAGATGAGTAGTAGAGCGCTACACTTGGTAAAGCAAGTGTGAATCAGGTAGCAAACTCCATCATGATCACTTCTGATTATACCACATCACCTGGGAACACTGACATACTTAGAGGACCATTATGAGTATCAGGAACTAGAGACAGTGGCTTGGGAATAAAGCTGAAGTGCCTAGAGACACTACACACCTTGTCTTTGCCATTCACTTGTGAGACATCATGTAATGTGACATGTGGTTTCTGGAACTTCCTTCCAGGTAGAAAATGAATTAAGTCACAGTAACATAGGCTCTAATAAAGGGATGTAAGATTTCTGCCTGGTCAAGGCCACTAGGATGGGGGAAAGAGTGAAGCATTTAAAAGTAAACCATTTTACACTTAAAGATTTGCTATCTTAAATTCTTCCCAAGCTCATGCTTTCGCACCAAAAATCGTTTCCTTTTCTTGTATTTTCTATTTATATATTACATTCTACCTTGTCAAAGGCTCTCACGTTAATTCAACTCTGAAAGGTATCTAAAATAGTCTTGTGACGAACTAGCAGGAAATTCTGCTTCTGGCCATGGTGTGGTAACGGGGACCGGCCTTACCCTTCTGCCCTACTGGACAAAGTAAGCACAAAACAGTGGTCCCTGAAAGAAGGAAAGCAAACCTGGTGAGCCCTAAGACTGTCCCAGCTTATTGTGTGAAGAGTTTCCAGGCAGAGAGAGAGAGAGAACCCGAGCAGAGCATAGCAGTCCCCCTGAGTTGAGAGGACAGGATCGAGAACTCAAGGAAACCAAGGTGCCTGAAATTTGTGGGGCAGAATACCAGAGAGGAGAGAGCTGCCTGGAGAGGAAGGAGTCATCTGGAAAGAAAGCTCCAGACATCTTCAGAGGGTTTGCCGTAAGTCTTTAGCTGCGTATTACTCAATGCATGTGTGTGAGCAAACTACCAGAAACTGCGACAAGAACTGTCAGAAACGAATGAGCAGAATGATTCTCAGAACACACACAGCACTGGAAATAATTTGGTTCCCACCAGTCAGAGTAGAAACACCTCATGATACCTGGAGCATCGAGTTCAATACTCAGAGGAGATTATCTCAGTACTGAGAGACAAAATTAGCTCAAGACTATTTAAACTTTTAATAAGCCTCAAAAGGATCAGACTGTGTTTAAGTAGCTTAACTGCATCCCAGGAGAAAATTCAAGAATATTTAAAGGAATAAAGAAATATCAGCACACAGCAAGGTGAAATTCACAATGCCTCACATACAATAAAAAATTAGTAGGCATGCAAAGAAGCAGTAAAATATGACCCATAATGAGGATAAAAATCAATTAATAGAATCAGACCCAGAAATAACAGCTACTATAATTATGTTCTGTATGTTCAAGAAGGTGGAAGAAAGAGACATGGGAGACCCTGAAAAGACCCAACTCAAATTTTTATCCATGAAAACTGTAATGTCCAAGATAAAAAAAATATATACACTGGATGGGATTGATACAAGATTAGACATTACAGAAGAAGAGATTAGTGAATTTGAAGAGAAAGCAATAGAAATTATCCCAAATGAAACAGAGAGAGGAAAAACGAAACAGAGGGGAAAAATGAACAGAGTATCACTGAACCTTGGGACAACTTCAAATGCCCAAATAGGTATGTACCTGGAGTCCCCCCAGAACAAATTGGGGTGGATTATACAGGAAATATATTTGAGGAAATAAAGACCAAAAGTTTTCCATATTTGATGAACATTACAAACCCTCAGATTCAAGTTCAACAAACCTCAAGCATGCGAAAGACCAAAGCCCATTATAATCCACTTGCTTAAGAACAGTGGTAAAGAGAAAATCGGAAAGCTAGAGAAAAAAGACATTACATACCAAGGAATAAAGATAAGAATGACAACAGATTTATCATTGGAAACAATGCAAGCCAGAAGGCAAAGAGCACTATCTTTAAAGAACTGTAAGAAAAAAACTATCGATCTAGAATGCCACAGAGAAAATATCTTTCAAAAATGAAAAATGAAATAAAGAATTTTTAGACATCTAGAAGCTAGAATGCTTCCTCCCAGCAGATCTACACTGTTAAGAAATATTTCAGAGAGAAGGCAAATGATATCAGATGGAAATCTGGATCTACACCATGGAAAAGCACTGGAAATGGTAAATGGGTAAGTATAGTACATATAGCACATTTCCCTCATATTTGGAAAGCCTCCTTAAAAGATAATTGACTATTTACACAAATCTAAAAATAAAAGGTTGGAAAAAGACATGTCATGCTAAAATTAATCGAGAGAAAGCTGGAGTGGCTATATTAACATTAGAAAAAGTAGATTTCAAAGAAAATAGTACCAGGAATACAGAGGGTCACACCATAATGAAAATTGGGTGATTCATTAGGAGGATAAAACCATCTAAAATATTTAGGAATCTAATAAAAAAGCTTCAAACTACCTGAAAGAAACTTAAAAGACCTGAAAAGAAACAAAACAAACAAAACAGGAAAATAACAAAACACTCCTTTGGTGGTTTTAAGTTTAGCTTAAAATATCGTTTTGCTGGTTCAAACCACATTCCTGAACATTTACTAGTATGTTTCCAGGTCAATAATATACTCAATAAAAAATTATTTCCCTGAGTTACGTTACCTTCTCATTAACTGCCAAATCAAGGCTAATGTTAGAGTGCGGTTTCCTTCATTGAGATCTTGTCCCCCGATGCCAACCAGGGAGAACTTAGCTTGATTCTTCCCCAACTCCACTGCATAGTTACAATTTTCAAGCTGTTAATGAGCAAGAAGGAAAACATTCTAATGTCATCATCTCTATGATGAGAAATACAAGATACTAAAAATAAAGACACAAAATGAAGTAAGTGTTGTCAGGCTGAATGATCTCTCAAGTCTTGCCTGGTTCTGCAATGCTAGGGTTTTAAACTAGTCCAAGAATTTCCCATCTTTTTTTTTTTTTTAAATAGAACCCCTCACTTCCACCAAATCATATTCATAGTGTACTCTAAGTGCAAAACCAAAATGAATTCATTATTTTGAACACTGTCATGGCTATATCACACTCCAGAAATAGAGGGCCATGCTCAGTTACCTGGCCATGATATTCCTGAAACAGCTGAATGCATGGAGATTGTCATGGAAAATCTGGATTCTCCATCCTACATGCACATAATGGGCTGTCATGTGGGACAGGGAGGTATTCCCGTGGCTACGCTTGATCATTAAGAGCCAAAAAGACAAGGAATGGTGAGAAATATGTGTGCCAACCCATCGCTGCTTTTACAAAACAGTATGTTCCCACTGTGTTGACATTAGACAAACTATTTGTACAAGTCAAACTGTCAGTACAAAGCTCTAATTCTTTAGGAAATTAGAATAAGGATCCTGCTGGTGGAAAAGCGACCCTGTGGCTCTGCTTGCTCTAATTATCTTAATTAGAATTTTTACATCATAATGTTTAAAGACATCCAACACGGAATTATAAATAAGTAATCAACTGAAATAATGGACTCACTTTAATGAAACCATTCAGGCTTCTGATTGCTGTGCTATAATTTAATCCCTGGATAAACATTACTTATCTAAGTCTGGCCTCCTAATAAAGTATTCACAGGGTGCCCTTGCAGGCTTGTGACTTCACCTGCCCGTTGGAACATCTGGAGAGTCATTGTTTACCTTCTTCATGTTGCCCCCCAGTTTGGGGTATGGTGGTTTGTTTACTCTGTTCCAATCAACAGGGACTTTAATCTTTTCATAGAGCTGGAAGATGACCAGGGCATCTGATAAGTCACTGGACAAAAACAAACACAAAAGAATTCTGAGAGAGCCACCATTTATTAAGGGCCTACGGTGGGCAGGCACTTCCTTATATATCAGCACAAGGAACGTTTGCAACAACCCGACAGAAATTGGTTATTTGTAGCTCCATCTTTAGAGGTGAAGAAACTCTGACACAGAGAAATTGAAGAAACTTACTCGAGGTCTCTCCCAGCTGTGGCTACCTATGCCCCTGGAGCTGGAGCATCCTGCCTCCAGGAAGAGAAATATGGTTTCAACAAATGGCACAGGAGACACGTCACCATAAACTTAACATTTTTTTGTTTTGCCTGCTTAGGAGCAGATCACAGGCTTACAACATGTAGTAAATGTGTCCTTTTGCTGCGTTATGATTTTGTACTGAAGTGAGTTTCTCAGCTAAAGAGCCAACAACTGCAGCTCCATTTGGCACTAGCCCCCTTCTCATCAAGGTGCACACATTTGTGAAGAGAACTGCACACCACAGAGATATTTGAAATCGCGGGGATCTTCCAAGGTCTCAGTGTCTCCCGTTAAAGACGAGTCCCCACATACTCTTACCTGTACAAGTGATTGACTCGAGGGTTAACGCCCAAGGAATTCATCCAGTTCCTAAATGTCCGCTCTTCCCTCGTCTCACCTAAATTAATGAAGACCTGTTATCTTTCGGGCCCCTAGAAAATGTGCCTTTTTTATGATCAAAGTTTAACTAAAGAGGCTATAATAAAAATTGAACCTAGAATGAAAAAACCTCATTCAATAAACCTTAACGGATTTGGATGAGAATTGTTATTCTGTGTTGGTTTTTTCTTTTCTAGTCCAATTCAGTGAGTGTTTCTATAGCATCTATTAGTAGGGCACAAGTTCCTGTGTGGAGAAGCAGTTCACAGTCGGCCCCCAAAAGCTTACATTCTTTCAGGAGAAACAAGACTTTTAGGCAACAAAGCGAGATCATGCAAGCCCCAGGGCTAACACATGAGGTCAACATATTTGCTACTTGAGTTGAAATAGGAGAGGGAACAGTTTGGAATGGAGTGGAGTTTGAGCTTCACCTTATAGGGCTAGTAAAACCTGGACCGGAAGGAGGAAATAGGAGAGGATTTGAGGCAACAGGAAGTAGTGGGAAGAGAAGACAGCATACATAGGAGCATGAAGGGAGTGACAGACAAGGTCTGTATTAAAACCACCAGGAAGTCATTTTTCAGGGATCTGTGTGATTCGCGGAGAGAAGGCTGCTTGGTGGCTGCAACCAGAATTGGGGCTCTCTAAATGCCAACCACCAGATTTGGGTTGACAATGCCAGTCATCATAGGTTCTTTTTGTTATTACGACAATAAATTCTTCAGCAAGGCACAAATATAATGAAGGCGGAAGTGTGATGTGCCTGGCAGCAGTGTGCAAAATTACTGAAAGGCAATATGCATTTAAATTAAACATGCAGAGGGGAGGGTGTGTGCCACCCACACATGGGCACATTCAAATGCTTGATAAATGGAGGAACAGGCCCCTAAGACCTATTGAAACAGTTGGTGTATGATTTAATAAGAGTCCAGAAAACAGTAAGGAAAAATAACAATCTAAAAGACCTTCTGCAGGAAGAATTGTTAGTATTTACTAATTCAGTAGATTTAGGGGTGAAGAAGAGGAAAATATCAAAGTGGGACCCAGAGTTTTGGAGACTGAAGAAAAAAAAAGTGGTATGGTTAATGAAAATGGAGAGTTTCTACAGGAGATGGGTGGGAGGCGGGGAGGGCAGAAATGCGCCACAGGGAGGAGAAATGATCATTTCTGTTTTGTATATGCTGAATTTCAAGTGATAGCAAAGGAACCAAATGGGGATGTTCCAGAGGCAGCTGGAAGTGGGTGATTAGAGGGCTTGATTTATATACTTGGTAGTCAACAAAATGCCTGGACCCCTGACCACAATTTATCAAATGATACAAATGCAGCACTGTTGCAATACGGATTGAATTTTGCACTTCCAGCTTGGGTAAAGCATTGCACGGGGAAAAAAAAAAAATCAATCAATACTTTAAATCTGGATTTCCTTTCTTTGGCGATACGCATTTAGTATTAATTTTGTCTTTTTTTTTTTTTTTTGTCTCAACATCCAGACTAATTCATGATGGAAAAAAAGAAGAACCTGACGATAGCTACACACTTTTCATCCAATCTTAGGGCACTAACCCCCAAAATACAACTGTCAGGGATTCTGCCTCAAAACTTCTGCTCTGCCCCACCCCACCTCCCAAATCCAAATCCAAGAAACAAAACAGAAACAAGCACCTCACTAAGCACCTCTCAGCATTAAGTTAAATATTTTTAGATGATGGGCGGCTGCAATCTCTTGCGTGAGGAATGAACACTCAGTCCATTAAGTACATAAATTAGGTTTTTGGAACTCGGGATTTATTTCACCCGATAATTAAATGCATTGTCTTCCCTAAAACATTTAATTCTGATAATGGATGAAGCTTATGTATAATGGATGTGATATAATGGTATTTGATTATTCCTGCTTGGCTGTAATCGACTTGATTAATCTATTTATTCTCTTTGTTACATACCAGAGAATTGATGACCTGTTTGCAAATCTTCCCCAGCACGTAAGGGGTTTATATCTGTTTAGCAGGTAATTTCGAACTGCCCTTGAGTTAGAGTGGTGAATGCTTTTCTGAACCTCTAAGCAACAGGTTTCCAGTTACCTTCAAGAGCCCCCCAGTCGATGTCCTGGTTCTCTGGTTTGTGAAGGGCAGGATATCTGTTAAAAAGGTTGGCAATGAAAGCCAAGTTCAACTTGGGGTTCCCTCGGACAACATCGGTGGCCGTGACAAACTGCCGGCACCCCAGCCTCTCGGCCTGCTGCAACATGCATTCTGCCCTCTGGATGTCATCCTTCTCCTGTAAGGAAGAAGGGCAAGTCAAGGTTGGGTCAAGGCTGTCCACGCAGAAAGGAGGCAGGGGTAAATGAACAGAAATGGGAATCTTACTGACACCCTCGGTGTTTAACCCAGATCGACACTTAATCACAGCAAAAGATTACTTATGTTTGCCTGAACCGAAATCAGCAAGGAAAAGGTATCTCAGAAATTGAGAAACTGAGTCTCTCATCTCTATATAGAACCATGTCAGATGAATGCTTAGTTGTCCTGTTCTTCAAGAGATTCGGTAGATTCTATAAGCTTATTTAAGTTGATCTTAATTATTTTCAATGATGAAGTTTCCTTTTTCTTATTTGCTTATACAGACTCTGTGAGATTTCGTCTACCAAAAGTGTGCATTTATTGTCATAAATAATACTCCTATTGTCAGTTCATCGAAGACATTTACACCCGTCAGTAAGAACTTCTGATTCATATAGCCACCTTTCCCACACGGAGCTGGTGTGCGTGCAACTCAAACACAATAAATGTGATCAGTTAGTCAAGCTATATATTGTCATTGATGAATCTACAGCAGCAATTTGGCTTTTGCAGACTTCAGATTGAGGGCTTGATATGTTAAAAGTCTATTCAAATAGTTCTAGAGAATCTCCAGTCATTTGTAAGTAGACTCTTATGAGAACATAAAGTTTTGTTGAAATGTGGCCTACCATTCTTAAAACTCTTAAGAGTTTATGAAACCACCAATTTTCAGAAAACAGAATTTTAAATTGTTTATTAACATAATGCTTTATTAGATGACACTGCACATTACACATTTCATGAACTTGTCATTCGGGAATGAGTTGACTCTAATATTACTCATTGGATTTAATTCTAATGATATCAAATGAGGCCCAAGAATAAATGAGGCAACCTCTCAAGGTGAGTATCAAAGTGGTGGCAAAACCAGTTTTATCATTCAGACCCATGCTGTGCTGTTTTTAAGAGCTCTCAAACCAGACACCTCTAAGAACTCACACAATTGCACCCAGTCCTTTTCTCCGATTACCTCTCCAGTGATGTAGTGAGGTAGGAGTGTGGCTGGGTGAATGCTGGAGCCGTCCTGGGTTTAAATTCCTTCTGTGTCAGGTACTGGCTCTGTGGCCATGAGACGGTTACTAGCCTCTCTGACCTTCAGCTTTCTCAACTAGCAAATAGTTATTAACACTTAGCTTAGTGATATTTGTGAGGGTTAGAGACCATGTATGCAATGTGCCGAACATGGCACCTGGCACCTAGTACCAACAGATGGGGGTGTTGTCTCCTTATTACTACCAGAGGAAAAGGACCCCAGCCTTGGATCAAATAACTTCCAATAATCTGTCATATTAATTAATCCATGTGAGACTCAGTTTTTTCATTGATAAAGTGAGAATTTATTTATTTGCATAAATATCCCACTGATTTCCAGAAATAATACTCAGGCACCTAAAAATAAACATAATAATACCTCTTGGTGTCCCTGAGTCTCTTAAATGATGAGACATACAGACATGCCTAGCATGGTGTGTGGCAATTGAGTGGTATTAGTTTCTTTCCTTCCTTACTGTCTATTTTCAGATGCAATTTCCCACAATTATCATGCAAAGCCATTAACGGTTGTTAACAGTTTTAACAGGGCTTTAAGCAGACGCATGAACTCATGGAACCCCAGAGTCAAGGTCACACAGGGCCATGGACTGCCAATACAAAGGCGACATCACGTTCTCTAAACACAGCTTGGGACATGGCCTTACCCTTAGTCCTGACATGTCAATAACAACAGCAGGAATACCTTCTTCATCTCCTTTTGGAGCCACCTGCTCAAGCAGGTGGTAATAAGCTTTTGAGTCCTGTGAGAAATTAAGAAATTAAAATTTCAAAACAGCACAGCTAATCACATACTTAGCACGATAATAATTTCTCAAAGCAAACATTTTATATTTCTTATTTGACTGTCATTCAAGAATGCAACTTAATTAACAAAGCTGGAAGCATTCACTAATTTGAATTTTCTATCTCTCGTTTACATACTGTTATCGGACCTTCTCTTTTAAGGGAGTATAACAAACATAGGATACATACAAAAGGCAACCCAAAGAAGCAAATGCTATTTTGTTGTTCTTAGGGGAGGAAAATAATTCATTTGTAGGTATTAAATTGTATATAGGAAAATGTATATACCTTTATATTGCTGCAGAAGTCAGTCAGCTAAGGTTTAATTAAAAAAAAAGTGACAGAAAAAGGAAGCAGAAGTTTAATGGACAGTCAGCAAAAGAAAAATAAGGACTTCAAAGACAGAAGGTTGAAGCGTTAACAAGCAATCATTATGTAAAAGGAGATATTAAGATGACAAGCACATTTAATGTTTATCAAGAAGTTTGAAAAAAATGGTTAAATTTAGTGATAGCAGCTTGGATACAGATATTGAATTCTCCTGTTTTCCTAGATTTACAAATATGCTTATTGATGAAAAGAATTCATAGAATCCTAGTCTTAAAATTGTAAATTTACGCTCATTCAATAAAAGCATACAGATAACCAGATAATTTATTTAAATAATTTAAAAGCATCTTAATTTCTCTTAAAGACTGAAAAATCAGCTGTTCTCTTTTTGTTTTTAAAACTAGATGGGGCCTGGGGACAGCAGAGGTAGGCTCCCCACTTGTGACATTAGAGATGTTAAAACCAGAGAAAGCCTGCCACTGGCGCTGCACCTGGGGAAACCTCTTTTCATCTCTCCCTTCCACCCTCCCCTTCTCTTACTTTTCGATGTAGCTATTTTGAAGTCAGTGAAAGTTGCGCGCAGGTGTCGGGCACAAATCAAAACTGCCTACCACGTGTTACATCTGCTTAGCTTTGCTAAATCTCCTCTCATTTTATCTGACCCTAATAAACCCTTCTCACTTGCTCCAGGGTGGGTGTTCTCCCCACGTTTGCTGACCTTGTGTGATTTAAGGGCACCTCCCAAAGCTGCCAGATACTCAGACATACGTCACAGCGCTGACCTTGGGCAGGATGCAGCTGCCTGCCCCCTGGTTGACAGGCACCACCCAGGTCTATGCTCAGCTTGCCAGCTCCTATGGTTATTATTCTAAAGAACACAGCTTTTTAGTGATGAGAAATCAGATAAATTTATGGCTCAGACGAAGCAGCCTAATTTTGGCTGAAAAGCTTGAAAATATTGGCTGAAACAGGTGCAGAGCTTAACTGTTGAGCACCAAGGAAGATAACGCTGCTATCCAGCTCCTGTTAAATCCCCATTTGGTTGGTGGTGCCAGGTCATCAATAACCAGTGAAAGTGGTGTAGTTAGAAAAATGCATGTGGCATTATTAACTTAGGTGCTAAGGAATGGGGGACTTTCCATCTAAAAGCTTCCATCTAACCAGCACCACGCCTGGCAGCCCTTGCATCCATGGCAGGGGGAAGCTGTCACTCAAAGGAATACAAGCCTGGGTGACTCTTAGTGAGTCTTGTGACCTTTCCTCTGACTCTTTCTCTTTGGAGAAGATTTCTTTTTAACTTTTGAGAAAGTGGAGACTGAAAAGGTTTTCTCATGCTGCATCCCAGCATCTCACACCGCTCCTTAAGCTCCTTCTGTCTTGGCCCATCTGTCCTTAGTGCCAACAGCTGTCTTTCACCCTGACATGGAACTTTTCACCAACTGGAAAACCACAGGGCATGCTTCCCTCAGCCTTTCCCCCTTTGGATCTCTGCTGTAGGACTGCCTGCCCTTCTACCTGCCCTGGGGGGCATTCTCATTGCAGACGGTTTCCAGAATCATTATCTTTTAAAATCCACTCTGGTTTCTACAAATGAATACCTTTCAAGAAAGTCACCGGTTGTTTTAGAGAGGCAGTATGTACAGTGCTCAAGGACGGGGATGTTGGAGGCTGACTGCTGGGTTTGAATTCTGACCCCGTTCCCCAGCTCTGTGAACCTGAACAAATTACTTAAATTCTCTTCTACTTAGTTTCCTTATCTGTAAAATGAGAAAGTAATAATCTTTACCTCAAAGGTTTATCGTGAGGATTAAATGAGCCCATACACGTAGAAAGCAGGTAGAACAGTGCCTGGTATGCAGTAGACACCGTGTTTGGTGTTCTTAGTGTCCTCAGAAGAGGAATCCTCATTGAATTTTTTTAAAGGATTCCATCTGATGCTCCCATCAGATGCTCCCCGATTTTTGATAAAATCAGAAGGACATCACTAGTCCTACACATACTCTTCCTTGAAAAGCAGTCTGACCTCTTGCCCTTCCTCCTTCTACTTGCTGACGCTGTCACTCCAGGGGAGCCCCATCTCCCTTTGATGCTGCGGCCTCGCTAGGACTTTGGACAGATCTGCACGGGGGCCCTTGAGAGGAGCGGGCAGCTCCCACGGCACCAGCTGCAACCCACGCCCCCGCCCCCAACGAACTCTGTAGAGCCTCTGAAGTGATGGAGCCGAGTCTGTCTTTTCTCCACAAATGCCCCAATTCCCCTCTCTGCTGCAGTTCATCCTGTTCAGAGCACGCTCCTCCTACCTTGATGTCAGTACTGAAGTTGCTGAGCCTGTTGCAGCCTGCGTTCTCCAGGTGGTAGTTAGCCCACCTCAGCAGGAGCTCCTCGGGGGAGAGTTTCATCAAGTCCTCCAGACTCTCCCCTTCTCTCAAAAGAGCAATCAGAGCTGAAGAAGGACAAAAGCCGAAGAAAAATAAATACAGGGGATATCTGAAGGGATCAGTTAGAACTTCAGCTGAGCTCTGTTAGAAAGCTGACAGAGAAGCCCCTCCCATGGAATAAACACTTTATTATATTCCCTAGAAACGGAAGGTAAGGTTTTGAGAGCGTATCTATTATCCTCATTTTTCAGTGTGGGGAGACATGTCACCAGTGAACTCAGCACTATGCCTAAGGAAGACCATGGCCATGGCACCCAAGACTATCAGGCTCAGAAGGCTCCAGTGGGTCTGTCAGACCACATCTCACAATACGACAACAGCTCTGCTTTCAAGAGATCAATTTTGTAATAATGACAATTGTCTTCTTGTCTACTCCCAGAGATGTTTATATTTCAAATGCTTACTTGCTAATTACAGCATCTCGAAAACTGTAATCAACTCTCTCTATTTTTTCCCCAGCTGAATAAATATGTTTTGCTCAGCTAGAAGGTTTAAATTTAGTTGCGGTCATAATTTGTAAATCAATATTCTTTCTCATGGGTTCTAAGTTTCCTATTTGCTTTTTCTCCTCTATATTATGTTTAATATATATTTGGTTTAAAAATGGCAACCCAGGGTTCTTCTCTGGTTATTGTGATTTGGAGATATAAATTAAAAAGTATGTATAACTAAAGATTAGAATTTGGCTACAGATTTCATAGGGCTCTGTCCTGGAAAGCTAAAAGGTAATCCTGTTTTTTTTATGATTCTTATCACAATCTACTTCTTTTATCTAAACAACAGGGCTGTACTTGTTTAAATGCAGATAGGATGGGGAGAGGAGACAGAGTAAGATTGACAGCTACAATATTTAGTTGCGAACTTTGAAACCCTACATGTAATCTTCCATAGTCTTGGTAAGAAACAGATCAATTTTCTCCTAATCTGGTGCTATCACTTCAGTATATGAATGTGAACCGCTTCATCAAATACAAGTTAAAAAGGAGTCTATTTGTTACAAAGTATCTAGAGGCAAAGTGAACCCAGAAAAGCCCTTGAGGTTGGATCCCAGACAGCCAGGACTGAGCTCTAGGTTCTAAGTAAGCGTTATGATTAGTCTGTGGTCTTAAAAAGCTTTTGCTCTGTCATTTTAAAGAGTCTGGTCAGTGTGGATAGAAACCATTTAATGCAATGGATTCAATGTAACTATAGTTTTCAAAAATTGAGGATTCTGAGCTTGACTATTCTGACATCTTCCCCCTACAGCCCCCAACACATGCATTAATAAAAAGCCAGGCCACTAATAACAACTTGTGGCTTTGCTCATACCTTCATTTCTACTGAGTTCGATGTCAGCAAACAATCCAATCTTGATGACTTGCCACAAAAGTCCCAGGACCAGATAAGGCTTCCCCTCCTTTAAGTCCTCAGCCCCAATGTTAACCACATGGCATCCAATGGCTGAGGCAGAATTCAGAGCCAGGTTCAAATTCTCCTGAGGTAGAAAAAGTGTACAAATGTTGTTTTTAACTTTGCAGATGTCAAACAATGATTCCTGGATGACAACAATGCTTTGCCTCTGGAAAGTTCACAGGTCTAGAGGCATGGTCTTCACTAAATTTTAACACTGAAAGCAGTGAGTAACAACTGAAAGAAAAAAATCTGGTCACCCAGATACTGGGCTTATGCCTGTTCACTCAAACTGGCAGCTTGCGTCTATAGTCCATCCTGGCCTGGATCAAACTAATGAGTCTTACAGTTTTACACTTTACCCTGTGATGGAGCCTACACACTTAACATCCCCACTGGCCAGACATAAAGGGGTACCTTTGAGGGTAGTCATTGTCTTGCCATTGGCGATCATGAACAGTGCAATTGTTGATATAAATCAAGGTCATTAAAAAAAGAGCAACAAAATAGCTTTTTGACTTTCAGATTGGGTATTAAACCCGAGAATGAAAAATACACAAATCAAATTCCTAGAAAAGATAAGAGTGGTTTTTACTGAGACAATTTATTGAGTTTCCAGAATATCTAGGGGCCTTAATTATATACACACCTACACACACATACACACACGCACACACGTACATGTTCTTATCACTAATAACAATGTATATAATGTGTATACAACTCATACACAGTTGGAATAGAATCAATGCCATTTTCAGTCTAGAATCGACATACTGTTCTTGGGTCCACAAAGGAGAAGATACTAGAGGTAGTGATGTATAGAAGTTGTTTTTATGATAAATTAAAAACAAAACACAGGCCCCCAGTGAATTGGAAAGAGGACTATCAGACAACTGGGTTTTTGCCCGAGTGTAGAGCTCAAATGATGAAAGAAAAATATCATTTCTATTTATGGCCAATATTAAAATTCAACATCAAGATTAAATTTACCATTAAGTGCATTCGTATAGGTTTAATCACTGTTCTCACGTTAGTTACCGCTTCCGTTTTAAAAGTACACGGCACTGCTTACAATCAAACAGCATAACATATTGTTCATGACTTGAGGAGTGAGACAGGCTTTCTGAGCAAGAGAATTACAATAGTGTTGAAACACTGGAACGTAACACAGAAATACAGCTTACTTACTACTGGTTACTGTTCCCGTTAATCAACAAATTGAAGGCTTAAGACCAAGTTATATTTATCACACTGGCAGCTGTAGCCAATACCACTGTTAGGCTGCCGGGGGACTTCCCCTTTGTTGCCCCCTCACTTCTTAGAAAGGCTTATCTTTTCGGCTAACATGCTGTGGATTTGGCATCAGCTCAAAGATAAACTGCTAGGGAAAGTGGAGTTAAAACTTTAGCCCATGTGAATTTTATTCCTAAGGGGCCAAAACAGACTAAGAATGCCCCCCGACTACCAACACCCCACAAGCATTCCCCCTCCCACGTTCCCTGTTATATTATTAAAGATAGAACAAAACTGTCTCCCTCTGTCCCCACGAGTCGTGGCGAACCACCGGCCACAGAGCCGGGTTTGGGAATAGCGCGCAAGCACCTGGCAAAGGCTGGCTCTGCATTTCCAGGGCTCATTCATTCCAAGCACAATCTTATAGTTTGGCAACAGAGAGAAAACATACCTGAATGGTGAAGGGGGTGAGTTTCTTTTTGTTGATTGTCCTTTCATCAATTGTATCTGGCACTGATAGGTTGATCATTTTACTGAAAAAAGAAACAATTACATTAAAGAAAGCTGGCTGAATAACAGAGTCCAGTGACACGGAATTTAAATTCTAGCAATACCACCAGCAAAGACAACAGCAATATAATCTGTGTGATCCAGTGTTTAGATATAAAATCAGTTATGCAATTTTGATTAGATTTTTAAACTCTCTACGGGAAAGGTTAATGTTCCTGAAATCATACTAATATACTGAGGCAGGAAATAAAGACCCCACTTTATTCATGCACCTAAGAAGCTGCAAAATCATCCTGCTGTCCTCAGCGTATTAGGAAATTCTGGGTAGAAAGCCAAGGCAAATCCTCCATAAGTACTTTACTTTCTAAGCTGTGAAAATTGTATATAAATGACTATATATATATACACTATGTGACCACCTGTACACTTCTGAGCTTATATAATGTCTCAATTTCTGACACTTGGTAGAACTCTATACTTCTAACTAAGTGCATGATAAAATGTTTTATATCCTGCTGAAGTCACTGTTGTATCAGTACTTGAGAAATTTCACCCGCTTAAGTGTCTCTAATACACTGATCAGATATCTAAGGTAAGCAATTATTATTTGTGAAAAACTGCTTTTATTCATTTAGCATTGGTTTAACCTCCAATGGGTCATAGAAAATAAATCTCCTTAGGTCACCTCCATCTTATTTAAAGAAAGGAAGTTGAAAAAGCAAATCCAAAGAAACAACAACAAATTCAAAGAATAGTAAACTTGACTGTGGCTATTTGTTTTTAATGAGAAATCAGCATTAACATTTTTCCCTAACAATTTTTAAGTAACTGCCTTTTCTGTGGTGTTCTCTAAAGATGTATTTCTAGAACTTTTTCGTGCGTGTATGTGTGTGTGTGTGTAACATATATTTAAATGAAAGGCACTTTTTTGCAATTCAGGCAAAACAAACTCTTAAGTCATTATTTGAAAAATCTGAAACTGTTGGTGAACTAGAAGCTGTGGGAGATGGTAGGAGGGAGGGGTGACTAAAAAGCAGAAGGTAACCTTGCTCTTGAAAAGCTTATGGTGCAATTATAGAGACAAAATATATGGATATGAAAAGTTACCTAGTGGTCCAACAGAAGAGCATTATAATGGCTCCCAAAGTACTACAAATATGTGCTTTGAGAATCCAGTGAAGGGAGAGACCCCTGGGGGATTGGAATAGACCAGGAACTGTTAGGGTAAATGGATTTCTATCGGAGGAGAGGATGCGAAAGAGTATTCTTAAAAAGAAAAATAGAAGGCCAAGCCACAGTTGCAGTTATGAGCAGGACGTGTGTGGGGAAGAATTAGGATGGCTGCTGATGCATTCAGTCATTCACGCAGCCATTCACCCAGTAGCCTGGGCTGGGTACCTGAGTCACGGGGGTCCTGGGAGGTAAAACTAGAAGGAGACTGAGGGAAGATGACCGAGTGCGTTGGATGCCAACCTAAGGAACTAGGACTTGATCCCGAGGCTACATTTTTTATGTCTTTTTTTTTTCCAGTTGACGGTTTTTAACATGAAATCTCAAGGTGAACTCTAATAAATAAAACACCAAAAGCAGAACTGTTCTGCTCAGAGCAGGGAAGAAGGGGTTCTAAGTCTAATCTACCCATCCTTCCCTCCAACTCCTGTGCCCACCTGAGAGTGAGCATTTCACTAACACCATGTCTGACAATGGTCTCAGAAGCTGCTAAAAGCAAGAGCTACAGAAGCATTTCAAAGACACCATCATGACCATTGTGTGTCGAGGTCTTCCGCAGACCAAAAATCTTCCTCTTTTTTCAGGTGTCCTCAGCATCTGAAGTGCACGTTTGTATGTACCACTCAAAAGGCCCTTTGCTGAAGGACTTGCACTGGGTTTCTTCAATTATCATGCTGCTATCATCAATCTATCTATTTTCACGGTAGGTCATGTTCGGATGAAGCCAAGTGGCATATATTTCAAAAAGAATTGCTTTGGGCCTTGTATTATTGCATCTTTATCTGTATTTATTCGTCTCTATGCTGTACATCCCTCTCCTCCAACCAAGCAATAACAGTTTCACGTTTCTCATTAGAAGTTGCTTTTGAAATTAGTTTGCTTCCCAAGGACCTGCCAAGTAAAGTCCAGAAAGCAGTTCGGGTCCAGCTGAGGACCAAAGGAAGTTGGCCTAGGATAAACACAATGAATTGTTGGTATTCCTGAAAATCCCAGGAAAACCTCTGGAAACCAAGAAGGAAGTATTATTTACCAAAGGACAATGCCATCCCCAACGGCACTGAAGAGATCATTTGTGTTTGGATTCATTGGAATAACATGTCGACAGTCGGGGTCATTCTCCAGGGCTTTGTTTATCCAGTTGACAAAGGCATACTTCTCTTCCTCTGCAAGAAAATGATAAAAATGACTTACTTGCAAAGTAAAAATCTGACATAAACAAAATTATACACATGGATCTCAGACTGTCATGCCTAGGAGAGACATTGAGATATTATCTGGTCCCTTATCCTATCATCTTACATTCTTTGACATTAAAAAAAAAAACCTCAGATGACTTCGGGAACAGGCACAGAATCTCTGTTCACTCCAAGTCATAAAATATATGGCAGACAGATTTAGAAATTATATATATAATATGTAACTATCATATATAACTATATACATAAATAATGAAGATACATTTTATTAATATTTAGATACAATTTAAATTTTAATGTGATCTCATGCTTATAGAAAAAACTCAGGCTATCTTTAGCCAAGCTAATTTAAATGTGAGATGATCACAGATAATCCCTGTAATGTCTTTGAGCTTCTTTATACAATCATAATGAAATTGCTATGAAATAAAACCTTTTGTGATATAATCTTTCTTGCCTATCAGTAAAGCTGCCAGAAGTTGATTTTGGAAGTTTTAATAAAACCTCAAGTTATGCCTTACAGCCCAGCACAGTGTTTCCCAAACTGTGTGTCACTGAAAACAGTAGGGTCCCTCAGAAGAATCCTGAGTCACGAAAGTTTGAGAAGCACTGCAGAAGCACATCACTGTCTTGAAGATTCATCAGGCATATTTATATAATTTCTGTCTTTACTTTAAAAAGTAAAACGTTAAACATTGTCTCCACAATCAAAGACCGTACTTAATCATGAATTTACCTTTAAGATCAGTTAATGTTTTGAAGAACTCAGCTTGGGATTTGTTGGATTACCGTCCTGTTTGAACTTTTAGTTTCCGTTAAGGCTGTTGGATGCCAGCCTTCAGAAGAAATATACAACTTCTTTCCAAATCAGTGAAAACACAATTTTTTTTTTTTGACCAATCAGCAGGCACTGAGAATTATTACGAAGTTTAGAGGAGACAGAAGCCTGAGTAGTTCATCTTATCCGTAAGATTTACAAAGGAGTTCTGGCAGCCTTGGCGTATTTTTTAAATGCTATTGAGATGATTTGGTATTGGATTCTACCTACGATTAGGAGTGCTCCTCCTACCTTATGTCCTTGGAACTGACCCACCAACCACAGGACAACAGGCGGTAGTCAACAAACTTGTGCTGGCTTCTTTGTTTGTACCCCTTAGGTTTGAATACCAGGTTTAGACTCTGTAATGCCGGGAAGGCACAGATCCTTTCCATATGGCTCCCTTTCCCACTACCCCGCCAGTCTCCCCTCATGCCGGCCCCCACCCCACTTCCACCATGCACCCACTGGGACATCCTACCTGAATAGGAGTGCTGGGTGCCGACACTAGACTGCTCCGAAGTACCGCCAATTGCACAGATCCCTTCCTTCTTGTTGATTGCCTTTCTAAAGGTCTTGGCAACCTCTGTGCTTTTTAGGCCATGAAAAACCTGCCAAAATGTAATGTACCTTTAGAAACCCAATCTGTGATCAAGAAAACCACAAAAGGAAGAATATGTAATGTTGAAGCAAGGAGGGTGGGAATGTATTTCTGGATTTTTCAAATTAAAGCCCCAGGTTTCAAATGCCATCTCCTTGTATTCTGCATCATACTCACCTTGATAAACTCATCAAAGCTGATCCTCCCATCCTTGTCTAGATCGCCTGTAGCCATCAGGTTTTCTGTGATTTCTCTCACTCTGTACCCAGGCAGAGGCAAGCAAGCAGCCTTGAACAAGTCATTCAACTCATTGCAGCTGATGTACCCATTGCCGTCGGTATCTGCAAAGCAAGCGGCCACCTGATGAAGTCTCAGGGCAATTCGGGTAATAGGATGAAGAGGTGAGGAAAGGCGAGTGTGCTGGCGAGGCAATCATTTAGAGGCCACAGCCTGACCCCATGCAAGAGCCAGAGTCTCACGAGGGGCCTGTTTCTATGAGAGATGGACATCAGTGTCACTTCCAACATCCACGAGTCATCATGTCACAACAGAGGTTCTGGAAGCAGAATCTGAAGAGACTTATAGGAACAGATGGGAAAATAAATCACAAGCTTAGAGATATAAAGAAAAACTATGGAATTGTAGAAAAACAAAGGAAGCCAAAGAAAACAGGCAAGATAAAAATAGGGAGAAAAGCTGCAGGTGTGAAAGGGTTCATTCCATGTTTTGATAGAGAAAGAAGTAATTTTCCTAAAGTGAACCTTTCAAAATTAAGTTTCCCCGGCTCCTCTGGCCAATACCACTGTATTCCTTTCACTTGTACCATTTTGTTTACATTACCGTTTCATCCAATCTGTCCTGAAGCTACTCAGTAAAGAGGAGAATTATGTGACTTGAGCTGCCCGGTCTACTCACCAACTTTGGCAAAAGCTTCTCTGAGCTCCATCATTTCTTCATCGGACACTGATCCTCTGGCCATTTTTATTGCTTTAGGCAGCAGATCTGCAGAAGGAAAAGAATAGAAGGAATGACTTCTGTGCATCTTAATTCTTAAAGTACCACATTAAGCAGCAATCTCCATTTATTAAATGAAGAAATAACCCTCTGCATCCCTCATGATTTATAACTGTCTTTCCAATATGTAAGAAATCGCCTTATGCTTAACCCTCCATGTGGTGGTCTCCAACTGGCTCTCACCACTTTCTCCTCTCCCTGTGTATACAGGCTGCTCCTCACGTCAGGAGGTGGAGCTGATTGCTCTCCCCCTTGAATCTGGGCTGATCCTGCACCTGCTTTGACCACTGAGAAGGCAGAAGAAAGTGTGTCTGGGACTGGAACCTTCTGGCTCCTTCCTTTTGGAATGCCCGTTCTTAGGATGTTCCCTCTTGGAAACCAAGTGCCATGCTGTGAGACGTCCAAGCCACATGAAGCCAATGACTGGGCACTCTGGTTAACAGTCCCTGCTGGGCTCCCAGCTGACAGCCAGCATTGACTGCCATGCACTGCAGTAGGGCCATTGGAAATGTTCCCGCTGATTTGAGACCCTGGATGTCTACAGTCCCAGTCAAATCACACGGAGCAGAAAAGTCATCCAGCTGTGCCCAGTCAACAGAATCAAGAGACACGATAAAATGATTGTTGCTTTAAATCACCAAGTCTTGGAGTGGTGTGTTACATGGTAATATACAACTATAACACTGAACTTTTACATAAATGTCTTTTTTAGAGATGATGTCATGTTCACATTGAAAATTAGTATGTTTGGCCAAGCCAACAGGTAATTTTTATAACTTCAAAGGGAGTTTTCAAAGTTCTCTAAATATTTAGAGAAGGAGGAAGGGAACCTGACCCTCTAATAATTCATATATGGGAATCTGAGGGACTTTTGAAGTGTTCTTTTTTCAGAAAGTCTCGTCTTGTTGAGAAACCTAAGGCTGGTGCTGGAGTTAGTTGTTCTCCTTTCCCTGTGCTTTATTGCTGCCCTCTAGTGGGTAGAAAGAGAATGAAACAGACAATACAGTCTCCATGCCTCTAGCTAATTTCACACCAGAGTATTTCAAATTGGAGTTCCACTAAAGCTTGCTGGATTTCCTGGTGGGGAAGGAATGAGTGAGTGGGGTGGGAGTGTGGATGATGGGATATTTTTACATGGAATTATAATTTGAGCATTTTTGTGAAGTTATTGATTTTTAAAAATATATTTGTTGCAGGATATTGTTTTAAATGAATTTCCTTTTCTGTATATTCACAGCATTCTCTAGTGCTGTGCTTGTTCTCAGTGGCAACCAACAACCACAGAAAAACAACAGTTTTAACACTTCCACCCATAGGCCAAAAATGCCTTATGCTCAATTCTACAAAGCCGCATCTATTATCCACCAACCGACTGTTTCGTCATGTACATAGAGCAGTGGCTTCAAACTTTTGTTTCCCCCCAAATCCTTTGTTACCAGAGAAGCTTTACATGTAGACAAAAGCGAACAAGTAAAAAGAAAAACTCTGAGAGGCTGTGGTTGAAAAATCCCAAATGTCTCCCTGCAGCCACGAGCCCGCTTCCTGTCACCTTATGTACCTGGAGGAACTCAAGGGAGCATGATTTGAAAGTCACAGAATTAGATATTGCTGCTATTTCAATTTCTACAAATGTTTTATTATCCATAAAAATTTTATTATTTACCTTATGTATCTAAAAAGTTTCACTGGGTTCTCTGAAGGAAGGTAAAACTGTGTAGAACTTAACCATACAAGCAAACATGAGTTACACAGCACAGTGACCCTTGGGGACAGGCAATGGCTAGCTGACTTTCCTGCCATCTTTACTCCCTCTCCTTTTTTTGTCTGCCTTTCTCTGTCTCCTTCCTCCCTTTTTTCTTTTTTCATCCTTTCCTTCCATCCATCCTTCCTTCCTCCCCACCCCCCACCAAGCCTTGTCCCCAAAACAATTTGAGCCAGGTTACAAAATTACATCCAAACCTAAGAACTGAACGAATAAAATCATACAATTGTTTTTTGTTTTTTTAATATAACTTTTTAAAAAAGATTTTATTTATTTTAGAGAGTGAGAGAGACAGAGAAAGAGAGAGAGAGCATGAGCAGAGGGGAGGGGTAGAGGGAGAAGGAGAAGCAGATTCCCTGCTGAGCAGGGAGCCCCCGATGCCGGGCTCGATCCCACGACCCTGGGATCATGACCTGAGCCGAAGGCAGACGCTTAACCGACTGAGCCACCCAGGCGCCCCAAAATCATGCAATTGTTAAGGAGAAATAAACATGGGCCAAATAAGATAATGGCAGGGAGGAGCTTTTAATGCCTCCAAATCCAGAGTTAAGACTGCACATTTTGCTAGAAGGAGGCTAAAAATCTAGCTCCAAGTTCTCTAGAAGCTAATGCAAAAAGGAAAATGTCATCAGTTCCATAATTCACTCTGTCTATATAAGCCAAAGAAACCAATTTTTTTTAGGGCTACACAACTGAGGTCTGATGGCAATCCCTTCACACAGGCCTCAAGGAGAAGACATTTGTGGGATGCAGTAAACACAAGCTTTGTGTTTATTATAACGTCTCTCAATGAAATCTGATGGCATAAATATATGTATTCCCATTTTGTAAAAACAGGAAACAGAAGCTCAGAGAAGTTGGGACACATATCTCAGATCACACAGCCAGGGAGAAGAGCAGCCAGGATTCCAGTTCTCAAATTTTCTCTTCACTCATCCTATCTGTTCAGGCTCAATGCCTTTACACTCGTGTTAGATATTCATTTTGTCCACTCATTCACTCACTTAGCAATTATTCATTAGCCGTCTAATATGTATACTCCATGGGAGATTTAAAAAACTGTAACAGAGAGCCTACCCAGGTGTTCTAGCTTAGGAAGATCATACTTTCACGTGTTAGGAAAGCAAGTCCTCTGGGTTAAGAAATTAGCACATTAACTTTGCACCCTTTACTAGATCCTTGTGACTAATCTGGCCAGGCTCTCCCTTATGCCTTTTCAAATATTCCCTAGACATGAAGAGAAGGCTCTCCTGCATCCTATTTTAGCAAGATCTTTGATAAAATCTGGTCTAAAGCCACTTAACACTTCTTTGTTCATGGATGTTCATGGGATTATGAAATCCATTCATTTACAAATATTTTCTGAATGTCTACCATAAGCCAGGTGCTGCCCCTCATTTCAGGCAAGGGACATCTACATTGACCTAGTTACCCTGAAAGCATGAAGCAATGTTAAAGGTTAAGGAGAATGAATGGGATCTCTGAGCCTAAACTTAGCCCTATCCTTTGACGTAGAGTTTTAGGTTGTAGAGCATGGTAAGAGACCGGTGAAAAACACAAGTAAGGTAAAAAGATGACATTTTAAGGGTCAAGAGTGGGACCAAAGAAGAAACAAAAGAGTTATAATATTAGGTGAGAAAGAAAATCTAAAGATCATGGTACAATGAAAAAGTAGAGAAAATGTTTTGGACAGAAATTGCATGGCCCATTCAAATTAAAGACCTAGAAAGGGGGGTAAAAAAGCATTATTTTAAAACCACGTGATTTTTAAACCATGGCAAGTAGGTCAAGGTGAAAAACATGAGCATCTGGAGAACTGTATTTTTCTAAGAGATTTATAAATGGGGAAGATCAACTTGGAGAAGCCATATAATCAGACAGTTGTCACATTTTAAAAATCCAAAATCCTTCAGTGATCAAAAGCTAAAGGAAAATTTATTTGAAAAGGTGAATTGGATGGGGAGCCTGAGTGGCTCAGTTAGTTAAGCATCCAACTCTTGGTTTCACCTCAGGTCATGACCTCAGGGGTCGTGTGAGATGGAGCCCTGCGTCGAGCCCCATGCACTGGGACTCCACACTTGGTGGGGAGTCTGATTGACCTTCTTTCCCTCCCCCTGCCCTGCCCGCACTCTTAAATACATTCATACATACATACAAACTTTAAAAAGGTGAACTGGAGAAGGAACAGTCAACAGCCCAAGTTACTGTGCTACTGTGTTGTTTTGGGTGCAAGCATGAGTATCCAGAGAGGGTCTCATTTACTATCAGAATGAGCAGTAAGTCCTGGAAACACAAGCCAACTTTTAGAGGCAGAAGGAACTTAAAAGAAATAATTGATTACAACTCCTTCATTTTATAGATAAGAAAACTAAAGCTTCCATGAGATGAAATGCTTTGTCTATGTACACATTCTCAAAGCAAGGCTGGAGTTTTAAATGCAGTTGCTGGTGAGCAGAGCAGGGAGAGGATGGAGGTACCCTTAATAGGGCCATTAAGGTTCATAACTGGGAAGAGACCCTTCACCTAATTGAACCGAACACGCAAATGGCAGCATGTTCACAAAACAGAGAAGCAGGAAGAAGAGGGAATTAAAAACATGCAGATGAGACCATTTCTAAGAAGGGTATTGCTGGGGTTAGAATCAACTATTAGGTACTTTACACAGTCTATTAATGTGTTTTCCTGGAAAAAACATACCCACTTCATGCCCATTCAAAGGTACGGGTTATAGTAATGGTAGTCAGACTCATAAGGATAGTAAGTTAGGGTTTCAGTTTGCAAATTACTGGCACCACGTTGGCGGCAGTCTCTAGAGAGCTTGCTGCAGTAATGGGATGTGCTGAGCCATTTGGAGCCTGAAAGAAGTGGCTGGGGAAGGCGTGTTCCTTCCTGGTTCCACTTTACCGCTCCTGCGTTAACTGCGGCCCCCTTTGTGTTTTTTCCAGTTTTACTGAGAAATCATTGACATGGATCACTGTGTAAGTTTAAGATGTACAGCATGATAGTTTGATTTACGTATGATCAGAAGAGGTTCGGCTAACATCCATCTTCTACAGATACAATAAAAAAAGAAAGAAGAAAAGAAGAAAGGGACTATTTTTTCTTCTTGTGATGACAACTCTTAGGATTTGCTCTCAACAGTTCTCCTATACACCACACGGCGGGGCCAGCCATGTGCATCACATCCCTAGGGCCTGTTTATCTTATAATTGGAAGTTTGTACCTTTTGACTGCCTTCCTCCAATCTTCCCTCCCCTCCCCCACCACCAACTTTTAGTAACCGTAAGTCAGATTTCTTCTTCCATAAGTTTAGTTCTCATTGCTTTGTTTTTATTCTTAATTCTTTTTAGATTTCACATATAAGCAAGATCAGACAGTATTTGTCTTTCTGTCTGACTTATCTCACTTAGCATAATGCCTTCAAGGTCCATCCATGTTTTTGCAAATGGTAGGATTTCCTCCTTTTTTATGGCTGAATAATATTCCACTGTATATTCTTTATCCCTTATTAATGCCCTCCCAGAAACCATTTTAAGGTCTCTTGCAAGTCAGTGGTGAATTTTGGAACGCTGTTTCTGAATCACTGCCCAAATCATAAATCTAAGAAGACAGACTCAAACCATTCATCTAAGTCACATCTGGCTGCTAGTTTTCCTGTAAGCACTTAGATTTATTAAATCAATAGCTGTAAAATCCTAAGACATTTGGCCAAAGAAAGTACTGGTTGTTCACTTTTATAAGATTATTTCTAAAGTCCTAAGAAAACAAAATAACCCCCCAAATTGCAAAAGCCACAAAACCTGCTCATTTCCTTTTTTTATGTTATGTTAATGACCATACATTACATCATTAGTTTTTGATGTAGTGTTCCATGATTCATTGTTTGCATATAACACCCAGTGCTCCATTCAGTATGTGCCCTCCTTAATACCCATCACCAGGCTACCACATCCCTCCACCCCCCTTCCCCTCTGAAACCCTCAGTTTGTTTCTCAGAGTCCATAGTCTCTCATGGTTCGTCTCCCCCTCCGGAAACCTGCTCATTTCTTTACGTCCGTTAGTTTTGAGTCTCAGTTTAGAAGAGGCTGGTATTTTCCAGATCAGTAGTGAAAGAGAATTTCTGATAATGACTATTTAGATTTAAGGAACCTGACTCAACTTCCCTAAAGCTGGAACACAGAAACTATTGGTAGGAGATTACTATAGAACAGTGCTGTGGAATTTACAGAAGGAAACACATTCTCTAAAAATAAATGCAAAAATGTAAGTTGAATTTTCTCTGAGGAGTTTCCTGACTGATAATGAAAGGCAGCAGAAAAGGATGGGAGAAGGTGATCTGCCCAGAGTGAGATGCTCACGGGCTAGATTCCTTTCTGAGAGGTGGTAGCGGTGTGCTGGTCAGTATTTTGCTTTGCTATACTGATGCCCAGTTATATAACTGCCAGGATCGGGGAGGCATCTGGAACCTGACATCACATTGCCTAGGGACTCTTTTGAATGTGTCCTACTTTTCCTGCAACTTGACACACCGGGTAAAGTAAAACTGGAAACTCAGGACCCAGATTCCTAGCTCTACCTCAATAATTTCAATACGTAGACAGGAGAAAACTATACAGCTTCCAAACATTCAGTTAATAATCCAAAACAACATGTAATCGAGAACATCATTAATACTGCAATCTTTAGTGCTAGACTATGCTGCTTGAAGCAGAGGACCATAAAATATAGGAGTCCGAAGCAAAACAGCCCCAGGTTTTTAAGAAGCCATCATGATAAACTTCTGAGACAAGGAAGAAGCTTTGCTTCAGGTAATTCGGTCCCCTTCATGTTACAAAGTAGCCCACTGCAGGGGATCTAACCACCACCAGTAATTTACTATATCTTCTTGGGATACCATTGGATCTATGGATACAGGTATTCCACAGTTTTACATAAAGGATGATTCCGAAAATGTTTTCTAAAAATGACTTTGTTTTTAAGAAGCCAAATAATGATAAATAGCCTCAAATATAGATGCCCATTTAAAGGAGCTCTTATGAGTTCTTTTGTCCAGTCAAAATCTCCTTTGGATAGTCTTTTTTCTCCCTGCAGATACACTGATTTGCCCAAGGGCTGCTCCAGAGCACAGAACTTGTATCTCTGTGGCCTTGGAGGTAAAGGTACCGAAGGAATGAGGCGGGGGCACGTACTCAGTGGCTTTCTTCTCTAGCTATCTCCGACCCTGTAAACCCTCACGGGAAGCCAGCAGGTGAGATTACTCTAAACCTAGTGAACGTGTTGTTCTCGGAGCCTCTGTGGTCTGATTACGGTTGAGGGGCTTTGGAAGCTGTATAAAGCAGAGCACATAGACCTCGGCTCAGTCTCCAACCACGGAGTGCCCATCTCCCCACCTGCCCTCCCCAGCACACCCCTGATGCCACCTGTTTTCTACCGAGTTGCTCAGAGCCATTATGGATGTGACACAGAGCAAACCTCTTGCAAGCCGAGGGGATACTCCAGGCTTGGGGTTGTGGAGGCCCTCGATGCCTTGTCATCTCTCACCTTTCCTAGGGTATAGACGATGATGCTCCTGGTGTTAACATCTTGAAAATCTGCAGCTACCCTTCATTCTACATTCTACCACAAGGACTTTAAGATCCAGACTCTTCCCTACTGAAACTTCAGGGTATCCTTGGATCGTTTCAAATAGCTGAATATTATTACGGACTAGTAGATTATCTACTATTCAATTATCTCAATATCAGACACCATCTGTTCATTCACTGTTTAATCATTCATTCTTTCTCATCCTCTATGACTATATGTGCAAAGCACAGCTCTGGTAGCTGGACTATGAGCATGGGGGTCACAAAGCCTCGGGCTTCAGGAAGCCCACAGTTACATGTCGTTTCAAACGTGATACAGAAATTATAGGTCACTCATTGCAAGATGGTTAATACAACGCAAAAAGTTCTGAAGATGGAAAATGAGTAAGTGAAACAGGGCTGTGAAGGGAAAAAAAAAAATGACTAGCTAAGACTAAGAAATTAACATAGAAACTTACCAAAAAATAAAAATAGCAAACATCTAAATCAGCCATGCAAGAAGGTATCCAGATAATTTATACTCCTGTACACCTCCAAGGAAACCATAACCAAAATAACCGGCAGGGAGTGGGACAAAGTGCCCAGCATGGGGGCCTGGGAGACCTAGGGTACTACCTGTCTGTGGAATATCGGGCTCCAGTTTGCCTCCTTGGGCCTTTTGTTTCCTCATCTATAAATTGAGAGATGAAATCCCTTCCATGTTAAAAGTTCCAAAAGTCTGGGGTGCCTGGGTGGCTCAGTCAGTTAAGCAGCTGCCTTCAGCTGGAGTCATGATTCCAGGGGGCTGGGATTGAGCCCCGCATCAGGGTCCCTGCTCAGTGGGAGCCTGCTTCTCCCTCTCTCTCTGCCGCTCCCCCCTGCTTGTGCTCTCTGTCAAATAAATTAATAAAATCTTTAAAAAAAATAAAAAGTTCAAAGTCTATTCACTAGCTGGTAAGTGCACAAGTTAGAGCCCGGAGAAGGTGTATTTCAAATGGACCCAGAAATAGGGGGAGGGGTCATCAGGAGCTGTGGCAGTCACCCCGATGGGCCTTCTCTGGGAGGCGCCGCCTCTGAAAAGGACTCAGCATCTCCCAGCCCCTCCTTGCTCCTGCTCTTACCTCAGCAGCAGGTAAATCTCTGTCCTCATGCATTCCGCTCACTGACCAAGGCGGATGCCCACTGCTTGGCTGCTTAGCACAGAGCAGGGAAGTTACCAAAGCAGCACGTGGGGACCTGTTTTCTGAGATGTCACTGTGAACAGCTTAAGACCTGCTGATCCGGTTCACTCCCAGTTTCTAGGCAAGACTGTATGCAAACTGTCCCAGAAAGAGAGCCATCTACTATTTTCTTAAAAATATCCAAATAAGGAAACCCTATAACCCCTCTGGTGTCTCATATCCCTACCTGTAACCTAAATCTTTTCTGATATGATTAAAGCTTTCTCTCTCCTGGGCTATTCTCAGAGGGAATTATAGAAGCTGCTCAATTCATAAAAATTCTGTCACATGCCTTAGTGATCGCCACCAAGGCTTTTAAAAAAATTCTTTTAACCTGTTTTTGGGGGGCTTATCTTCAAATCTTTAATAGTTTTCTTTGCTATATCTGCCAACTTCCTTAAATGATGACATAAGAAGAACAGAGTCATAGAATGTAGAGGTGAAGGGACCATAGAGATTATCTATCTGGCCACTCTCCTGCCACAGAGGAGTGAAATGACACCCCAGTTAAAGGATGCTGTCACCAGGCTCACTGGGACTGGAGCCCAGGCCTCCGTATTTTTCCTCTTTATAAGTTTTCAAACTTAAGAAGTAATGCTGTTCTTTTTTTTTTTTTTAAGATTTTATTTATTTATTTGAGAGAGAGAATGAGATAGAGAGCACGAGATGGGGGAGGGTCCGAGGGAGAAGCAGACTCCCCGCCGAGCAGGGAGCCCGATGCGGGACTCGATCCCGGGACTCCAGGATCATGACCTGAGCCGAAGGCAGTCGCTTAACCAACTGGGCCACTCAGGCGCCCAGAAGTCATGCTGTTCTTTAAGGAAGACCTGCTCAATATACAGTAAGAGTAATTCCCCCATGATTTCAAATATTTAATAAATATAATTTCATGTGTTTCCTGTACATGAAGAAGAACTTAATCTAGGTATTGAGAAGGCACTGTCAGGCTACAAAGGTCCTAGGTCCTAGGCTACAAACAACAGGTGTCAAATCCTATGTACAGGTACTATTGGCACCTTCTAGGTTATAATGACCAAGGCTAGGCAAATGAATTCTTCTGGGTGTTTTTTCTTGACTTTGCATTGAGGCCCTCTGATTTTCCTTTGCAATCAAAATAGCAAACCACATTAAAACAACTCACCCTGAGGCACAATGTTCAAAAGATAAAATGCCAAAATCACAAATACTAAAATGACACCTTCAGACTTCTAAAAACAATCTGCATGGCTTCAGACATTCCGTTCTGGCTGTTGGGTGGGGATCAGTGAACTCTTCTACCTCTGAGGTCTGGTCCTGACCTGGGCACGTGGCTTCCGGGTCCACACCCATCTCTTCCAGCAGATTATGAGATCACAAGCTGGAAGTCTGGACCAGAAGTCATCTCATGGAGCTGCCACATGGCAGGTAATCAAGTGAACGAACAAACCCATTAATTGATGGCATACAGGGCTTGAGAAGTCTACTCTCACCTCCTTTGAGGCGTTTAACGATAATATTCTTGTGCACATGCTAAAAATATCCCTCCGGTGGAAAGGGACAAATGCCTAGAGCAAGCAAGCGAGTGCTTTGAATTTTGTGAAACCATTTTGCTGGAAGAATGACTTCGCTGAGTTGATTTGGGGACTGAAGAGAGGCTAATGTCCCTAGGCAGTCTTCGACCTGGCCATGGAATGCTCCCTGGCCCTGCTCCACCAGCCGCCAGCCACGGGTTTCTGCCTGCGGCAGCAGAGCCTAGCACTGAACCTCTTCAAGCTATTTCTATAAACCCTGCTGGCTGCCTGTGATGCTTGGCAGTGGGTATCTAAGTACAGTGTCTGACTTTGAGCAGAGTCCTGCTGAGGTGAGAGGAAAGGAACTATGGAGACACATCAGTGACCAAAAGGAGGGTGAAACCAGCCAGGATGCTCTCAGAACCAGGAGCATCTAGGAAGTAGTGAGGAATGGGTGCTAGAGTTCCCCTGGACATAACTTGCATAGCACTATCTGGACTATGAAATTCATCCTCTGGTAATTCTTAAACATCTGCTATGAAACAAATGCATATATCTGTACATTTCTTCTTTCAATAGTATCTGCCAAATACCTACTCTGTGCAGGTCCTGGGTTAGATGCTGGCAACACAAAGATTAGATGTGGCCCAGGTCTGTTCAGTACAGGGGAGAGTGGATTCTAGTTACTAGAATACAGAGGGAAATTTAGATCCACAGGAAGGGGGAAAAGAGCTCTCGCCTGGAAAGCCAAGCATGGCCCCCACAAGAAGTGACATTTGACCTGGATTTCCACAGATGAGGAGCTGCTTAAAGATCAGTCTTTTTTCTTATTCATGCAGGATGATTAATCCTTATTCCCTCCATAGAATGTTCTCTCCATCTATGTTGGAGTCAGAGAAAACAATAGCTAAAGGAAAAATGGGAAGGCCAGCTAATGTTTACTGAATGGTTATTCAATGCTAAGTGTTTAATATGCATTATCACATTTAACTTTAGCCACAATCCTATAGAGCATTATTATGGTTTCCTCTGTATAGATGAGGGAACTGAGATTTTAGTAACAGGCCCAGGGTTACCTTGCTATGAACTAGGGAAGCCTTACGCTTACACCAGAGCCTGGGGGTAGGGGAGAGCACCCTACCGCTACCCCTACACTGCAGGCCAACACAATGTAGGTCTTACTGGAGGCACCTTTCCTTGTGCCTGTGACCACTGGGTTTCTTTATCTTAAGGTTCTCTGCTCTCCTTCAGGGTTACTCAGCTCTGACCTCGTGTTAACGAGGGACACACACCCTTTGCAAGATTTTACCTATGACTGAGGCTTTTCCTGGGCTCTTTTGAGAAGTTCTAAATGTTTCTTCTCTTCAATTCTTCACCATCTTGAGCGAAGAGTTAAGAGCGAGAACACCACCAGGGGGATCTTGCCCGTTCCTGCCCATGCCTCCTGCCTTTGGTGCACAAGGGATCCTCTTCGCTAGAAGCTCCACACCTGTCATCCAATCACATTTCATAAAGCACTGGCCTTCTTCTAGGTGCTGGAGATGCAAAGATGAATAGATGAATCCTTGCTCTTACAGGAAACCCAGTCCCGTGAAGGAGGAATTTGCCTATGCAACTCAGAGCCCACCCTGACCTTCACACTCGAAAAGGGGTTATTATCACGGTGCTGTGGGAGCACAGAGAGGAAAGCACTTAACTCTGCCCCAGAAGGGAAGGGAAAGCTATCCAAAGAAGGTGATGCTAACCTTCATTGAGCTACATCTTAAAGAACCAGTTGGAGTTTTCCAAAAAGAAAAAATGGAAAAGGGCCCTCCATTTCTCCACACATTGGTGCCTCCCTTACCCACGGGGTATACGTTCCAAGACCCCCAGTGGATGCCTGAGACCACAGATAGTACCAAACTAGAAATACCTATAAACACTATGTTTTCCTTTATATATACACAACTATGATAAAGTTTAATTTATAAATTAGGCATAGTAAGAGACTAGCAATAGTAACTATTAGAACAATTCTAACAATATTCTGCAATAAAATTTATGTGAATGTGGTCTCTCTCTCAAAGTACCTTATTGTAATGTACTCACCCTTCTTGTGAAGAT
This sequence comes from Zalophus californianus, assembly GCF_009762305.2. Lineage (NCBI taxonomy): Eukaryota > Metazoa > Chordata > Mammalia > Carnivora > Otariidae > Zalophus > Zalophus californianus. Next base: position 56,349,438 of record NC_045597.1, read on the forward strand.
GGGTGATGATAAAATGCCTACGTGATGAGATGAAGTGAGGGGAATGATGTAAGCACTGTGATGCAGCCGTAGGCTACTGTTGACCATTGACCTTCTGAAAATATGTCAGGAGGAAGATATTCTGCTTTCAGGACCACAGTTGACTGTAGGTAACTGAAACTATGGAATGCGAACCACAGATAAGGGGGGCTACTGTATAAGAGAAAAGAGGCCTGCAAAGTGAGGAGACAGGCAGGAGATCACCAAGGAAGCTGTTGTGGGTTTGGCATGACTGGCCCAGGAGGTAGCTCCTAGAAGAATTTGGGCAAGAGCCAGCATGGTTGCCTTCCTCACTAGCTCTTGTTTCTAGAAGAAAAACCTTGGTGGTCTAGGCTCTCCTTGCTATCTTCAGTCACAATGCTTACGGCATCCCCTCTAGGTAATACACTCTCCAACCTCCTCAAGCCACAAAATGATCACACCTAGAAGCCATTTTGGTTTGTTTGTATGGACAAAGCTTCCTCCTCCTATCACCATCTCCCATCTAGAAAATACAGCCCTGCAGAGTGAGAAGGGAACTGGACATGTTAAAAATGGGAAATGGGGACCCAGAAAAGTGAAGTTGCTCCCCAAAGTTTCACAGTGAGTCAGTGATTGGTCTGAAAAGAGAAGTAGGAGAATGGAGAATGCTAGTTTGGTCTAATCAAGATATGGGAAAAACAGAAGTCCATTAACATTTAAACTACCTAACAGATTACAAACAAACAAACAAACCCGTGAGATGCAAAGTCCATGAAATGTGCTTTATATCTCAGGTACGTAGAGCGAGAGGAAAACAGGGGAGGGGGTTCTTCTCCCTCACCTTTCAAGATGGCATAGGCTCCATAATTTACACCTTCTCCTATTGCTACCAGAGGAGCTTTTTCCCAGTCCAAGCCAGCAAGAAGGCATGTCAGGCATCCCATAAACCTCATCCAAATGCTAATGATCTTATCTTCCTTTGGGAAGTTATATGTATAATTGTATACCTACAGTAAACTAAAAAGCAACATGGTATGGTGAAAAAATGGATGAGTTTCTACGCAACTGCTTCTTGCTATGTGTTTCTGCGTTCCTTAAGTTTTCTGAGCCTCAGTTTCTTCATATGCTCATATGTTAATAAAAAAGGATATTAGCAATGCAATTTACAGTGCTCACTCCATAGGGTTGGGTTAGAATTCAATGAGACAAAGGGTTTAAACTGTATATAACAGTGTTTGGTGAAGGAAGGAAGGATGGAAAGAGTTAAGAAATGAAGGGGAAAATTAAAAAAAAAAAAAAGAACTTTCACAAAATTATCCTGGGGAACAAACTCAATTTCCACTATAAATTGTATAAAATATTATGTAGAGTCACCACCTAAAATCCACACTTAACTGTATGTATGTTGTGTGTGTGTGTGTGTGTGTGTGTGTGTATAAATCTAGATTTCACATCTATGTTCTATCTTCAAATGTCCTGAGCTTGGCTTGTTTGGGCTTTTACCACATTTCTCATCCAGAGTCCTTGAAGGCAGTTTCAAAATGTATTACAGAAGTGACGGATGCCACAGACGAGAAGCTGAAGGCATTGGTATTGGCTGATCTCAGATTGAATGGTCAAGGGGCTCTGGGCTTAGCCTCACCTGAAATACTGACAGTGGAAAGTACCTACTAACAGTTGAGGAAGTGTGGACAGAGGAGGAAAATGCACAGCAGTCTTAAAAGGCTGACCACATCCACCATGAGTCACAAAAAGCAATGAGACCTATGGGTATGTGTGAGAAGGACCATCGGCCAATGCCTCCTCAGTCTCAGGGGTGCACCAGTACCCGGGGACTGATTCTGTCAGCCCCAACTCCTATCCGCTCCCTCCTTCTCCAGGCATTTTCTCTATTACCGTTGGAGCTGGAAAAATACTGAGACAATGTGCAGCCCACATTTGTCTATTAGCAATGACAGCAGAGGCTTCTATTTGTTCTTAATAATAGGACCTACCTCTTTTCTATAGGCTCTTTGGGGGTAGTTGTTCTAGAATCTCTAACGACAAGCTGATTCTCACAAAAAGCAAATGAGGACTAACAGATACACGGGGGCAGGAAATTTGTATTAATTTGATGGTCTATCCTTATCTCTGCTCTGTTGGAAGCCATGGTTTGGTTGGCAAATATTTACCAATACCAGTTAACAACAGGTTTTGTGATAACATTTCTTTTGTCAAAATTTTAAAACACCTTTAAGAACCTGTGACTGTAAAATGGGAAAGAGGCAGGGTGTAAATCTTGGTTCCGGCACTTCCTGGCTCTGGGACCTTGGATGTCACCTTCCCCAAACCTCAGTTTGGTCATCTGTTATAAGAATAGGACCACATCAACCTTATCCAGCTTTGGTGTGAAAATGTTAAGAGTAAATATATGTCAAGGGTTTAGCACGACGCCTACTAAATAGCAAGGGCCCGGTCAGTCCGCAGTGATGCGTGTAGTAGAGTGAAGTGTGCACAATGGCTGATGGCAGGAAGAAGTGGAAGAGGAAAATGAACCCAAGAACAGACGGAGGAAACAGATAGTACTTTCCCCCATTTTACAGATGAAGAAACTGAGACTTGCTCAGGCTCCACACTTAGTACAAGGCTAGAAAATGCATCCAAATTTGCTCTCCCTCTGTATACCAATACCACATTTCACGCACAGAAAGGACAGTCCGACTCACAAAGTTTAAAAAACTAACATTATATACAATGTTAAATACAGTATATATTGGGACGCCTGGGTGGCTCAGTCGGTTAAGCAGCTGCCTTCGGCCCAGGTCATGATTCCAGGGTCCTGGGATCGAGTCCTACATTGGGCTCCTTGCTCAGCAAGGAGCCTGCTTCTCCCTCTCTCTCCCTCTGCTTGTGCTCTCTCTGTCAAATAAATAAAATCTTTAAAAAAAAATACAGTATATATTATATACATTCTATATGATCACCAGACGGATGAAGTATCACAATTGCCTTTCTCTGTGGTCATTGGAAAGAAACGAAGAATCAAGGATATTTTGATGAAAAAAATCTTAATTTGAAAGACAATGAGGGAAGGGAAAGATCTGAAAAATGTCTCAAAGGTGACTATAGTGTTCTATCTCTCCAAAGGGAAAATTTTTTTTAACGTTCATAAAGCACTGGAAACACCAGGGAAAGGTCGTTTCACATTTTTAAGATGAAGAAGGGGAGCTCAGTAATGCCCAACGGCATAGTCGCTCATTGTGTTCGTACTTTCACTTTGCACATATTACCCAGATTTCTCCTTAGGGACCCTCCTGGTGAAAATAACCTGAGCTGATGATGTCAAGGAGGTGTAGAGGACCCATGTTCTAAAATGTTACACCAGAGGTTAACAAAGATGCCGTCTGAATTCTATATTTTGCCTGAAAAATGACAAAAGGAAGATGTAAATTTTATACAAATACATCTGTGTGCCTCTTAACTTCATACGTTCGAATACACGGCTTGCATGAATCTGGGTGCTGACTGCCCAACTGAGGGATCAAAATGCAGGCTCTTGTTTAAATGCAAAGTAATTATTCTATTAATTCACTTCCCTCTTGAAATTACAAGAGAAGAAAGGAAAAATTATCCAGGAGATTGCAATTCACATGCATAATTAATTGGCCTACAGAATTTGGTGTCTTGGCTTTTCTGCCTGTGGAGAACATAATCTCTTCCCCACTTTACTTCTGCCACTCAGGAAAAGAGAGAGAGAGAGAGAGAGAGAGAGAGAGAGAGAGAGAGAGTGTGTGTGTGTGTATGTGAATGTGTGTGTGTGAGTGTATTGTGAGAGTGTGTGTGTGTGTGAGAGAGTATGAATGTGTGTGAGTGTTGTGTGTGTGTGAGTGTATGTGTGTGAGTGTGTGTGAGAGAGTGTGTGAGAGAGAGAATGTGTGTGAGAGAGATGTGTGTGAGAGAGAGAGAGAGAGAGAGAGAGAATATGACAGAGAGACAGAGAAATCCATCTGTCAACAACTGGTGCTGGACTAAAACAAGAATCAAGGCTGCAACCACAGGACTGTGGCTTTATTAGATGCTCAATTTAACATTTTAGCTTGTCTTTCCCCCAGACAAAAACTAATGACCATATTTGAGAAACAAGCCTCCTTTTAACTTATAAATGGGGCTGATGCACAGGTGTGGCTCTGAAGTCGACCACAACTTATTTGAACTTTAAAAATGGGTCACTTTTCCCCCTCTCTTTTTCAACTCACAATTAAAACACTCTCATTCTTTCACAGTTTGTAGGACACCGATGTTTGGCCATTACTGTATAATTATGGGTATACGTGCTTTGGTGTAAATACTAAATTATTTATTTGTCAGTCAGTCACAAAAATCAGAAAATGTGAATACCACTTGACTCAAAGTATTCCACCCTTCTAAGACTGAGAACTTTTCCAAGCTTTTGAAGATAGAAGTCATGTTTTACGACCAATGCAGAGATCTTTAACTTGGTAAAAACTAAACCCTCAGTCAAATGCATAGAGATGCTGGGTAAATAGTGATGATGATGATAGACAAAGAAGTAGTCTGTTTGATAAAAGCAATTATAATATAGATGCACTTATTTGGGATAAATTATGATTATTTGAGCTCAGCTCAAGAGCTGAGGTACAAATAAGCACCATGGTCTGCTGCCTGTTTATTCCAGGAGAATATTACTTTCTCCTGGAATTCAGCAGTTATACAAAATTGATTCGGCTGTGGAAAATTAAATAATAAAATATTTGAACGCAGGGCGCCTGGGTGGCTCAGATGGTTAAGCGTCTGCCTTCAGCTCAGGTCATGATCCCAGGGTCCTGGGATCGAGTCCAGCATCGGGCTCCCTGCTCCTTGGGAGCCTGCTTCTCCCTCTGCTTCTCTCTCTCTCTCTCTCTCCCTCTGTCTCTCATGAATAAATAAATAAAATCTTTAAAAAAAAAAGTAAAATAAAATATTTGAATGCATTAACTTGTCTTCAAATCTGAAGGTAACACCCGTAACCACTTCACAAGATTATTGCGATGATTACATGCATCAGTATGGTTAAAAACACTTAGGAAAATACTCAATCCAAAGTGAGTAGTACGTTAAGTGTTAGCTGCTATTATTAGGGTGTGCTGTGTCTTATAAGATGGAGAGATGATGAAATTACGGGGAAGACTGATGTAATCACTGACACTGGCAAACCAGAACAATGGGGACAGTCTGACAGTTTAAGGAAGCTGATTTAGGAGGAAATTGAGGAAAGCCACGGGAGATGCTATCTGGGCAGCCCCGTGTTGGCTGTAGCTGGGGGGAGATGCCCCTAGAATGTGGATATCTAATCTGGTGGCAGCTCCTCAGAACTTCAAAATGGAAACAGTATGAAACATACTTTTTTTTAAACTTGAAATTTCAAAGTTTTTTGTCTTTAACGTTTAGTTGTTTACAGAAAGAGTGAGTGCAGAGGGGGAGAGGGAGAGAGAGAATCCCAAGCACTTTCCACTGAGCGGGGAGCCCAGTGGGCTCGATCCCATGACCCAGAGATCATCACCTCAACCGAAATCAAGAGTTGAACGCTTAACCCACTGAGCCACCCAGGTGGCCTGAAACATGAACACTTTTGATTTAAGCGCATTGCCATCTGGCAAAATAGGGAAACTTGAAACTCTTGGAATCTGCTGACCATGGTTAGTTTTATATTTCGGTGGGGCTCTAATTCTAATTTTTACGCCCGCAGGGTTCAATATGCAGATGGCATAGCCTTATTTCAGTTGATGATTTCTGGGGGTTGGGAAACTAGCTGACAGAAAACGCTAAAGAGACAATTAGACTAATATAATGTTATTCTGCTATAAAATCTTCTATTAGTCATAAAATCCAGTGCCTTCACAATCTTTCTAAATTGTGACTCTTCATTAATATAATCTCATGAGCAAGTTTCTTAATTTTATTTCACCTAAACGGATATAAAAATTTGTTTGCCCTTTCTCCTGTATACATAAAGGCCCTTTATTTTGTAAGTAACAAGGAGAAGCTGACTTGAGAACTTTCTAGAATAATCCAAAGTAATTAAGCAAAAGTTAATGATATCTGTTTCCGTGTTTTCTGTCATCAAAGAAGCCTATTATCGGTGCAATAATTTCGGTAAGGGTAGTTAAGTTTTAGCTCAAAGAATGTTTTTAGACTAAAATAATGAGATTATAATTTTGTCTGTTTGCTGTAGTCATTGGACAATTTCTTAAATACCTTGAACTCAAGGTCCATTTAGTGCTTTGAGGCTAAAATGAAGAACAGTGTTTTGGCAAAGAGGAAGCATGGTTGAATGCAAACGATTGTATGATTACTGTAACTTCTTTCACGGCAGTCACTGGGGGAACTCAGTAAATATTAAGTTAATAAGTGAAGTCAAAGAAAAGACTTCTGTTGCATATCTCAGGAGCTGAGAGAAAATACTTATGACAACTTTTCAATTCAATCAATGTCATTAGCGCCTCCCATGTGCTAGGAGAGCTAGGGAAGGGGCTCAGGCTGTCAGCAAAAAGGACTTGGCGCTAAAACAGTATGATTACTGCTATACTTATTCTAAGATCAAAGCACTAAGCGGGCACGCACAGAAGAAACCGTTAGTGGGGGCAAGGAAGACGGGGGAAGGGTCCAGTAAGGACACGTTTCTTGATGTGAGCCCTGAAAACTGATCCTAAGTTTTACAAATTAAAGAAGAAAGCAATCAAGCGCAACAGTTGGAGCAAAAAGAAGTTAAAGAGCATAGAACTTTCTGGCGGCTTGTGGTCTTGTACACCCAGAACGTGGCCAAGAGAGGATGGTGGAGAGCCAGAGCAGAAGGAAGTGACAAGAACTAAGGTTGGGGAAGTGGTTGAGGCAAGCTGGTGAAGGCACACAATTCTTTAGTAAAATTATACATTAATTAAAAGAGAATACTTCTTTATTATTATATGAAACCCACAATGATATAGCTTACTTATAAAAATAAAAATGCTTCTGGGTTTATTGCGAATTTTTTTCTCTTCTTTCTTTCTTTCCCCCCCCCTCTCTTTCTCCCCCTCCCTCCCTTAAAATTATGAGCGCCAAGATCTCTTCAGTCAGCTTCAGAAATAAAAGCCTCTAATGATCTACACCTAGGAAAAATATGCTGGTGCGGAAGAGGGGATCTAAAATAAACAGCAGCTTATAGAGAAGCAATATGGAGCTGAACATCCTGGCTATCTACCATTCCTCGACCCTCCAAATGCCCAGTGACCTTTGGCCAGTTCCTTCCAGGGTGATTCCACTCCTCAGGTCTAGGGGCGGTTAAGAGAATTACGTGAGATAATGCACAAAGACTGGCTGCACATATTAAGTACATATAAATATTATAATAATAGTATTATCACTTGTCGTCTTTAAGTAGGTAATATCTCAATGAGACTTGTCCACCTCCTCCCCTTCTTCAAAGGGATTGGAAAAAGAATTATAAATGAGATTAAAATGCTGAAATTGTTTGCCAAGTTACCGATTGTTTTGAGGCATACTCCCCTTTATAAACTAAAGGAGACAAAATTTAAAATGTGACAAAGAAAAGCATCCCTGAGATAGTTAATGAAGAGTCCCACCATAGCAGTGCTTGTTCAAAGGACAAGACCCAGAAGATTCTTCCCTGATGATACTGGGGGTGAGTTGGAATGAAGAGAAATGGATATTTTATAACACTTGAACAGTCTAAACTTGATTTAAATCAAGAGAGTTTTTTTCTTCCCATTTTGAATTAACTTTTTCACATTCCATTTTATTTCCTCCCAAAGTAAGGAAAATACGGACATACCTTCACATTCTAATTTATTTTGTTCTCATTAACATTTTTACTGGAAATAAGAGCATTTTTTTAAATTTGTTCTCTTCTGGGATTCAGGTCCTCCTCCCCCAATTCCACATTCTTGCTAGTTTGAAACCATTCAGGAAAGATGTGTAAACAATATGGACGGCCACATTTTGCAACTTTCAGAAATTCACATTTATAGGCAAATGACTAATTCCATTCAAATTTGCCCGTGCAGATGTTCTTTGAAAATTTTTATTTAATAGAAACCAGTTTATGATCAATTTATGTAAATTTAAAATTAAGACATGGCGAATAAACCACCATTGTCGACTGAGTTTTTTTTTAAGTTGTCCCGAGGAAATCACTTTAGAACACAATTTGCTCTACTGAATAAGAAAAATTGGGTTTTGGTAAGTGTCCTGATAAATTAATCCATTTCCACCCCAAATGCCTTTTTATGTTTATCATCTGTCGATGGTTCTTAATACCGTTGGATAAGGATAATTAAATGAAGGTTGATGCTACAAGATCCAAAGTCTATGTTTCAACAGAGCTTCTGGAGTAAATATCCTATATCAACTCTATCAGAATTTCTGTTGTAGACAGAACCCTTTCATCCAGACCTTAACAGTCATTTGGCCATAAGCCTAACCAATAGTTGAGACAATTCTGCAAAAACAGTACAATTAAGCAAGGCAAATTACTTTTATTTCTACAGAATAAATAAAGAAGAGGCACCTCGGATGCTTTGTGGTTATTAAACACACCCATTAAAAACTGTTGGCGCCAAAATCACTCAAACACCCAGTAACACACTCAGTAACGTATGACTCAAGACATTAATATAACCACTCAAGTACTGTAAAGAAACTTTTTAGAAAAACAGAACCACAGGAGATAAAATTAAACTACTCCCACTAGGCCAACGAGCAGCACAATCTAAGTGATCAATACGCACTTTCCTGAAAACATTTTAAGGTAGATAAAATCACAGTAAATAGCCTCCCTGAAATGGAGCAAGAGAAATAAATCAAAACATGGTTTGGTTTGAAAGGGGGGAAAAAGAAGAATCATTGTTTTGGGGGGTGATAGCTGTGGGTAACTAGAGAAGCAGCCCCCACCCCCCAGAGGACTGAGGGGGTCCCACTCTGGGCAGCCACACAAGGTGGCGGCAGCTTGGTGGGGCAGTTAAACCGTAGCATGGCTCACACAGGGCTCGGGTGACAGGTGCTCGGATCTCAGTCCCCTGAAGGCAGAACCCACAATCCACAGAAACAGAGCTGCCCAACGAGCAAAACATCATAAGCGCTTAGAAACAACAAAAAGACATGAAGAAAATTTACCTTGTAGAGAAACTGTCCTCAGTGGTACTGGCGTGTGACCAGAAACCCCCTTCTTTCTGATCTGCAGAACAACTTTGTCAAACCCGGGTGTGCAGTCACAAGGCAGGAAGTGACTAGAATGACAAATCATCAGCCAGGAAAGAAATAGATTTTGTCTTTATAAGGACATTTTACCTAACTTTTTTTTTTTCTTTCATGTCTCCTCCCCCACAGGAATCACCTGACAGAACAGGTCACACTGAAATTCAGAAGTTTCCTACCACTTCCTCTTTATAAAGTATTTCTCTCTCTCCTTCCCTTTCTTTCTTCTCTAGCTGTCTCTTAGGCTCTGGGCTGCTTAAACCTGTCTGATTTCAGATAACAAGGCAAGGTCAGCCTGCTACCTCTACTACTTGCTCTGGCCCCCAGCGGCAAATGCAAAGCCCAGGTGCCTGGCTACTCACAGCAAAGACAAACGATTAGTGGAGTAGCCAGAGGGGAAAGGCGGCAGGTACACCTGAAGCAAACTAAAAGGGATTTCCTTGGGAAAGCCCCGCCCCAGCCAAAACCTAACTTTGCTTAAGTGTCCCTGAACAATGATCTTATTCGAGCGAACAAAACAAAATGGTCTCTTTAAGGGGAAGGACCTACAAAAGAAAGGCCACTATATTATTTACGCATTCTTTTATTTATAGAACATCTATGAGCTAGGGATCTCTTTAACCCAATTAGAGATTTCAATTATTTAGACGCTTCCTATAAAGAGCACCGGTGGATCACACAGGCAACTGCTAGAGTTAAATGGGTAGCTAGATTCCTTCCTACAGACCAGATTTAGTTTTTGAACGCACATTTTATCAAATGAGCGAGAGAATTTTAAAAAGAAGTAAAAAGCTCTATTCTATGTCTAAACGCTGGATGCGGGTCTTGAGGGCAAATTCCCATTTTCAAAAGCTAAGTGCTCAAGTACCCATGGCCTCATGGAGGCTGTGAAGGTCGTGTTAGTGCCCGGAGTCGTGTTAACTAAACATGAAGCATCATCTCCAGATTGTCTCCACACTGTGTGCGGTTCCAATGGTCAGCTGTTGAGGAATGAGGATAATGGCTGCGCTTCAATCTGATGACAGTGCTTGATCATTCTATATGCCTCTGTAGTTGCTGGGGGCCTGGGACACAACCAGCGGGTACTCTGGTTGGGGAGCTGCCCTTATACTTCTTTCGCTTCTTTGATTTCTCCTCTAGAAAGTTCCTGCTTCTGACCTCAAAAGTTAAGCCGAGATATTTCCGATTTATCTACTTCATTAGCCCCTGGTGTGGTAACTTCTTGGTCAGAACCACACAGAGGCCATTTTGAAGAAGAGGGTGGACAGAGTAATGGAAGAGATGGTGGAGATTCGGTCCATTCTGAAGGTGGTTCACCTCCAGGGAACTATCAGCCCTCTTGTGACTCCCAAGGAAGACTGAGAGGGTGAATCAGACCCTGTTTTCTCCATTGCATAATTACTCCCAACTAATAGAATGCAGAGGGGTTTCAAGAAGCACCTAAATTATTTTGGGACACCAAAGAAACACCCGTACATCATTGTGACCGTACTGGTCCCACTACAAAGCAGCAAAATGCTAGTGGTTTCTACTCTGGTGGAAACAATCACCACTCTGGGCCCTGCAATCAGACTCTCCAGATAATGTCCTGATGGTTTGAGGATGAAAACATGTGAAACGTGGAGCTCCCTAATCTGGTTCTACGTCCCAGGTTGGAATGATGAACAGAATGAAGATCCAGGAGTAACACGTCATAAAGGGGAACGAGACTCATTGCATTTACCTGGGAGAAGGAGAGCAGCCGCATCCTGATTCTACTGGCGCCTGGTCATCGGAGAACTGAAGAATTTGTGAAGAAGAGCACGATATAGTTGTGCATTGGTTCAACAAGCATTCAAGTGCCTGTTTGCAGGCACTGGTGCTTCAGAGATGAATATGGTACGATCACTGCTCTCAAGGAGCACATAGTCTAGTAGGGAAGAAGACCATGTATGTAAATGAATGCCACCTGTTAGGAAAAGGGGTGCAAAGGGCTGCAGAACGGTGTGGCAGGTGCAGATGTGAGCAGAGCTGACACGGGAAGAAGGTGAAACACGTGTGGTGATGACGAGCCATCAGAGGAAGGATTCAGGATTCCAGACAATATCTAGTTTCTGGAAGATGAAAGTCACTGAATGGTGCCACTTTACCACCCAGGTGAAGGAGGCTTCTACTTGAGCACCAACTCAGCTTCAGCTCCACTCGGCCACCCACCGGCACCTCACCCACATCCTGGACTACTCCCTCTATCTGAATCACTTTATCTGCCTCCTGGCGGCATGTCTACCCAGATACTGGCAATTATTTAGGTCTCAGATCAAGGCTTTTTCAGAGGGCCAGATTTTATCACTGTCGGTGTTTAGAACAGCTTGTACATCATGATAATAAGAAGAAAACTGACTTCTGGTTTTACTGTTATTTTTCTGCTCTCTACAGACCATGCACCTCTGATGGCGGACACCCAAAGAGGACCTCCCTCACCCTCCATCAGCCTCTACTGCCACCTCTGCCATTTCTTCACCGGCCTGTCCTTTGCTTTCCTTCTACCCCTGCTGCCCTCCCCTACTCCCCCCACCCCTGGGCTGCTCACAAGCCCATGGCCTCAGTCCCTAATTCCACACCTAATTCTGCATCAGCACTGGATGCTGCTGAAGGAGGTCACAGAAACACAGACTTAGAGTTCAATCTACCTGCCTTCAAATTGCTGCTCAGAAATACTTCTGTTCAGTGTCATTAGTTCCTGAGAGCAAGCGTTACCAACCAGGGGTCTCTTGACCTCTAAAATTATATGCCTAATTTTGTGTGTATGTTCTTCTTCCTGGGTTAATCATATTACTTATCATAATATTAAAGAGATCACAGACCCCAAAAGTTAGACATTTGTTCCAAACTCTCTCCTCTTGCCTCAATCTCCTACTCCACCCTCCTGCAGCCTTTCCCGCCCCTTATTTACTGAGATGATCCAAGTCATCTGGCCCGAGAGTCCTCATCTAGCCTCCTCTGCTCTCACAAGATCTACCTTGCCCTCCTCTGTCCATCTGTAAAGGAAGAGGTGTTCTTGTGTCTTCTCAAAGTCAATAATTCCTCATTTTAATCCTAATCTTGTACCTTCTGTTTACTTAAAAACCTTGCTCCATCAATGACTATATATTTTTCTGGCATCTTTAATTTCTTATATTCCCTTCACTTCCCCTCCATGCATTGTGGAACGGGTACAAAGGGAGGAACACCTCTGCTTCACTCTGTTGTCACCTCTTCCCTCCCCCACACCTCTGATGGCTAGAGAATGAAAGTAAATAAGATGGGCACAATCCCCGCCTTTCTAGAATGTCCCCTGTAGTCAAGGACACAGACACATGAAAAAGCAAGAAGTACTCAGAACCACGAGATGAAAAGCAAAGTGCCTGTGGGAACACACAGCACTAAATCTAGACTTGGGGTCAGGGAGGCACACAGAGGGCAGAGTGGCGTGGTTAAGAGGAAAGACAATGGGCTACTTGTCTGGCGTCAAACCCCAGCTCTACAGCTGTACTTGTCATGTGACCTTGGGCCAATCACTTCATTTCGCTGGCCTCAGTTTCCTTATCTGGAAAATGGGGATAAGAACAACGTCTATTTTATACAATTGTTGTGAGGTTTAGGTTAAATTGTTAGATGTAGAGAACACCGTAGAGTGCCTGGCACATAATAATGATATATTAAGTATTAACTAGTCTTTTAATATTTATACCAGTCTCTGGACTAGACTCTGCACCTACATTATTTCATTTATTCCTCACAATGGCCCTCTCAATTACATTATTTTTGTGTTTCCTTCTTTTCTTTTTTTAGTATTGTTTCCAATTCTTCAGTACCTCTTTGCTATGGAATTCGATGCTGACATCTTTGCTGTGAGACTTTTCAGGACCTCCTACTAGAGAAGGTAGAGTGAGTAGGGTAAACCCACCCAGGCTTACTTCATGTAACTGGGAACAGAGCACTAATTAGAATGTTATCAGACGAGACACAAACAAGGGTCTTGAATATGCTTACATCATCTGACATGGTCTCCTGCATGTCTCACATTTACTATGAAGAAAATACACCCTTGTTTAAGTGGAAGGAGGAGAGGCTTGAGGCCAACCCGAACCCAACCCACAGCCCAGGGTGAATCTAGCTGACATTCTGAAGCAGAGCCATCCTGGCTGACCCATAAACCTAGGTTTGTTGTTGTGAAAAAGGTGAGATTCGGGAATGGTTTCCTATGCAAGGTTGTCCCAGAACACGTGACTAGTACTGCCCCCCTGACCAACTATTTACAACTCTGCTGCTCCTGGCATTGCCCATCATCCTTACTCTGCTCTGTTTTCTACAGAGTTAACACCATCTAGCATGCAATATTTTAACATAAAGTTTACTGTCTTCTCCAAAACATAAGCTCAACTTTGGGCAGATGTTTGTTTGTTTGTTTATTTATTTAAAGATTTTATTTTATTTGAGAGAGAGAATGAGAGAGAGAGAGAGAGAGAGCAGGAGAGGGGGGAGGGTCAGAGGGAGAAGCAGACTCCCTACCAAGCAGGGAGCCTGATATGGGGCTCAATCCCAGGACTCCAGGATCATGACCTGAGCCGAAGGCAGTCGCTTAACAGACTGAGCCACCCAGGTGCCCCTGGGCAGATGCTTATTGGTTTTCTTCCTGGCTCTTGGAGCAATGCCAAGGCTCAGGTAGGGAATGGGATGAATGAGTGAAAGCTTATTGTCCCTTTGCTTGATAGCAAAAATACAAAAGAAGCACCAGAGTGAATATATAAATTGTGGTTCCGTATAGTATCTAGCAGTTATAACAAGTGAACTACATGGCCTAAGGAAAAATAAATCTTAGAAAGATAAACTTGGGGGAAAAACAAACATTGCAGACTAATACTAATATTTGTATGCATTTTAAACAACTATCATAGTGTGGTTTATAGATGTGTGTGTAGATGTGTGTGTGTGTGTGTGTGTGTTTATAATACAAATATGTCTAAGGGATTATAATTGCCAATTTAAGAACATAGTTACCTCTGGTAAGTTAGGGAGGGAGTGGGATCAAGGAGGGTAGATAGGAGAATTCAACTATATCCAAAGCAAAATGTTCAGATTTGGCAAAAAAAAAAAAAAAAAAAAAAAAGTGTTGGTTGTGATAATTCTCTTTTATCATATTTTAAATATTCTTCATTTAAATTTTTAAAAATTTACTTTCATGATTAATAATATATTCACATGGCTTAAAATTTAAAAGATGTACTAAGTTATATGGTAAAAATTTTGTCTTCCTACTCTGTTCCCTGGTAATTCATTCCCTCTTCAATTTTTAAATAAATAATGGCTTTGTTGAGATATGACTGACCATAAAATTCACCTTTTAAAACTGAAATTCAGTGGGTTTTAGTATACTAACAGAGTTGGGCAACTATCACACTACCTAATTCTAGAACATTTCATTATCCCAGAAAGAAATGCTACATGTACCCATCAGCTGTTACTCCCCATTTATCCTCACCTCTCAACACCCCAGCCACTTATTTATTTAGTCTCTAGATTTGCCTGTTCTAGACATTTCATATAAGTGAAATCGTATGATATGTGGTCTCTAGTGACTATTTTCTTTTACTTACCAGGATATTGTCAAGGTTCATCTATGTTATAACATGTATCAGTACTTCATTCCTTTCTATAGAAGAATAATATTGGCATATGGATATACCACATTTTATTTATCCACTCATTAGTTGATAGACAATTGAGAGTTGTTTCCACTTTTCAGATATATGAATAATGTTGCTATGAATGTTTGTTTACATGTTTTTGTGTGGACATATGTTTTCTTTAATATTTTAATCAAAGCAATATTTGAACACCATGGGGTTAGGAGGGCTGACCCCACACACAGTTGAAAATCCATGTGTAACTTTTGATTCCCCCAAAACTTAACTATTAATAGCTTACTGCTGACTGGCTGTTAAGCCTTACTGATAACAGAAACAGCTAATGAACACATATCTTGTATGTTATATGTATTGTATACTGAATTCTTACAATGAAATAAACTAGAGAAAAGAAAATGTTATTAAGAAAATCATAAGGCAGAGAAAATGCACTTATAGTCCTGTACTATATTTATTTTTAAAAAACCCATGTACAAGTAGACCCATGCAGTTTAAACCCATGTTGCTCAAGGATCAACCATATATGGTTTTAGAAGTCAAATATCACATTGGGGCTTATGAGGAAACACCAGTCTCCTGACATACATCTTTACCTCCAATTCCCGTTCCCCAGAAACAATTATTTTCAACAGTTTGAGCTATTTCTTCCACTACTCCGGATTTCGAAGACGATATGCTTATGCTGTGTCTGGATTGTTCAGGTTCAGATTTTGTGTGTGTGTGTGTGTGTGTGTGTGTGTGTGTGTGTGTGTGTCTTACTAGGGAGTTGAAGATTTGACCCCTCACTCCCCCAGTGTGTACACACAAGCTCTCCCACCAATCTCTAGAACAGGTTATAACACCTCTTTAGTGAAATCATTCCATCTTGACAATGACTGCATAAATAGTCATAGCTGAGTTACGTAGAGCACAATGTTTATATTTCCCTTTTGTATCTTTTTCTTCATTTGCTAGGTTTCTATGTGTGTATTACTAATTCTTTACCAACCTCTCCAACAGAGCTCAAATATGATTTCAAAAATCAGGAGATGAATCTGTTTCTCTTTTTTTCCTTCTTGGAGACGTGCTTCCTAGCGTCCTTTGTCCTCTTGTCTGGTCCTGCTGCCCAGCTGCCGTCCAGAAGCTTCCCTCTGTCATCATCCTGGGAATTCCCTTATATCCCTCTGGGTCCGATCTCCTGTTTCTGTACCACACACCTTCCATCTTCTTGATCTACTTCCTTGTTTTAAAAAGTAATCCTCTAGTGGATTCCTGAGAAAGATTACATGGGACATAAATTTCTTGAGACGTTTTATAGCTGAAAACATGTACGGTCTAGTCTCATTCTTGGAAGTCCACACTGGAAATCATTCTCTCTCAAAATTCTGAGGGAATTGTTCCAGTGTCTGACATCATCCTCCTTGTATGAACTGTCTACCAATCCTCCTGTTTTCCAGCTCCTTCTCGCACAGCGACCTTCAAAGGTATGTGATGCCTCAGGGTTTGGAGCTTTGCGGAGTCCATGGTGTGATTTGAATTGCTTCTTGTTTGAGGCTCTCATTACAGGTGTAGGGTCCAGCTCTGTTGCGTGTGCTTAAGCACTTTCCACAGTCCATCTATTTTATGGCCTCCAACATTGGGCTCACATCTCTTATTGATTATTACCTCATTTGATACTGGGCTCTCCTACTAGCCTGGGAAGCCCAGAAGTTCAACGGCTGTGCCTGTTTTACTAGCTTCTAAACATTCTATCTGCCATTTCAAAAATGTTTGTTTAATAAAATGAAGAGGACTCAGCTGACTGGACGGAAAAGGCAGAAATGTCCTTTGACCACAAGGGAATGCCCTGTGCTAAAGACCACAGGAGTGAGAAAGCAACTCCATCTAGAACCTGAGAGGGGCTGAGTACGTGTGCTGTGTGAAGAGCGCAAGGGGGTAGGGATCGGGGCGGCGTGCAAAAAAAGAGAAAAGGCTGGAGAATCCAGCGAAGACCAGATCATGGCGGCTCTTTTAAGCTGTGTTAGGAAGTCTGGTCTTTACCCTGAAAGGAATAGGGAGTTATTTTAAAGCCTCTCCTAGTTTCCTAGGGCAGCTGGAACAAAGTACAAACCACACACTGGGTGGTTTACAATAACAGATATTTATCATCTCATGGTTCTGGAGACTAAAAGTCTCCAGATTGATTTCACCAGATTGATTGTTCACCACCTTGATTTCAATCAAGGTGCCAGTAGGGTTGGTTCCTTCTGAGAGCTGGGAGAGACATCTGTCCCGTGTCTCTCCTACTTTCTGGAGGTTTGTTGGCAATCCTTTCTTGTAAAGCCATCACCCAGATCTTTGTGATGCTGAATTTCCCCTTTTTATACAGAGACAGTCATATTGGATTAGGGCCGACCCTTCTGAGCTCATCCTAATGTCATCATCTACAAATACCCAGTATCTAAATAAGGTCACATTCATAAGCACTGGGGTTTAGGACTTCCGGGTCTTTCGGGGAGGACACAATGCTCAGCAGTGTCCTAACAGGAAGTGACATAATCTGCTAATCAGACCTATATTTTAGGAAAACCTCCCCACCTCCAAGGAGAAGGAGCAGGGGCGGAGAGGATAAAGGTCAGACCACACTCCAGAGGCCTCCGCCTTCAGCTCCTGTGAAGGGTGAGGAGAAGCAGTGTTGGGACAGAGAGAAGTGGGCAGATTCCACTTGGATGGAGGCGTGGGAACCCAGTAAGTGGAAAAGACAAGAGGGAGCTGACTGAATACAGAGGAAGAAAAACGCTGAATAGAGGAGAAAAGGCAGTTAAGGATGACCCCATTTTTTAACTCCCACACGGTCTTTACTGGGCTGCTCATCTCATCCCTGTCCTAAAACTGTGGCCTAATAGACTTTATGTAGTGTTTATGTCTTGCCCAGAGACAACATTTGACTTTGATGCTGTTAACCATCCTTTCCATTTTCGAACTCTCTTCTCCATGAACAATTATTTACACATAATTGTAAAATAAGTCATTCTATTTTGAAATCCCACTAGCATTCAATGATCTAAAACTGAACTCATTCTTCTTCTGACAAATGAGCTACTGGACACCCCATCCCTTACTCCCTTAGTTCAGCCAGGAGCGCATCACTGACCCAGGACAGGCCGGAGTCCTTTTTGACTCCTACTTTTCCCTCCTTCTTACATGTGGCCAAGGTTGCGTCTATTTTTCCCTGACAGTCGTTCCCAATTTTGTGCTTTCTGTGCCTCTTCTACCTTATTTAAGCCCTTACCACCACACCCCTGCCCTTTGGGTCAGCTTCCCGATTCACTACTTCCTACTTCACTGCTCCTTTTTTTTTTTTTTTTAAGAGAGAAAGAGAGCACGTGAAAGTGGGGGGAGAGGCAGAGGCAGAAGAGGGAGAGAATCTTAAGCAGACCCCATGCTGAGCGTAGAGCCTGACCCGGGCCCGATCTCATGACCCTGAGATCATGACCTGAGCTGAAACCAAGAGTTGGATGCTTAACCGACTGAGACACCCAGGTGCCCCCTCACTGCTCCCTGATACATCCTGCACATCCCCACCATATACTCCTCTTCATCAAGCTACACCTTCCTCCCCTCATTCTCCTGCTCTTTAGTCACCTGAGATTACCCATCCCCTCTAGCTTAACGTCCAAATGCTGCCTCGATCCGTCTTTCAAGCCTCATACTACCAGCATAAACCCCCTGGTGCTCTCGAGCTGGTCTGTTAACTGTGGAACTTGCCTGGCACATTTCTCATATGCCCATTAGATTCCTGTGCTCTCTCTGCCTGCTTGCCCACTCCCCGTTTCTATAAATCTGAATCATTCTCTGAGAACCAAGAGCAAGACCGGCTTCATAACTTGTAGGTTCCAGTGCAAAATGAAAACATGGGGCTCTATGTTCAAAAATGATTAAGAATTTTTAGATGCTGACAACAGAACATTAAGCCAAATGTGGAGCCCTTCTGAGCAGAAGGGCCCTGTGTGGCATGGGTCACATGTCCACAACGCAGGCCCTGCTCAAGAATCCTTCCTTGACCATTTTTTATTTTTATTTATTTTTTATTCTTTATTTATTTTTTATTTATTTTTCTCCTCCTAACACCTGTAGTAGGTCTACAAGCCATTCTTGACATTTGTTGCATGCTACCTTTCTTCGTCCATTAATCTCTATGTCTGTATGTGGTGGTAGCATCTTTGTTCATTCATCAAGCTCTTATGAGGACCATACTATGTGCCAGGACCTTAGAAAACAAAACCAAAAGACTCCTCTCATACGCTCAAGGATTTCACAATCTGGAAGGTTACTAAACATCCTAACAATTATAATGCCGTGCGCTAAACACTGTGAGAGAGAGATGCCCAGGGTGCCAGGGACATGGGGTGGGGCTACAGGCAGGAAGGCACCTTAGAAGATGTGTAGCTGGGTCTCCAAAAGTGTGTAGAAGCTGGCCAGGCCAAGCAGGGGAAAGAGAGCAGTGAAGGACATTTCAGACAGAGAGACCAGCATATACAAACCGTGAGGGAATGTTCCGTGCCTCACCCAACTGAAATGTCAGCCTTTGGAGTACAGGAACTGCATCCTCTCCTATAGCACTTCATACAATCCATTGTTCACAGTACAAATCCAACAAATATTTGATTAGTTAAGGAGGCAAACTGATTCCGTACACAATGTGGGATTTAAAAGTTAAACCAAAGAACAAAAGTAATTAGAAATTTTAAATATATATCTAAAATTCACTAAGCATGAGGGGTCTTTCAGAGAATTTATATATGCTGCTGCCACATAAAGACTGATTTTACATCTGTTTAACGCTAATTTTACTACCCTTTTCTGATCACAGAGCAGCGAAAGCCAATTATAGCTACTACCGCCAGGTAGAGTATAAGAGGAAGCGGGCTGTTCCTAGCCGCGATTTTGATTTTCATAAAACGTCAAGTACATAAAAATGTTATCCCTGCAATATTTTTAAGTATCAAAAAATTTAAAAATTTGAATCTAGCCAACAATGCAGGCTATGACCATTTCAAAAGTAGGGAATTTGCATAACTTTAGTTTATAACAACAGCGTAGCTATTCCCTGGCATTTTACATCCCATTTGCACTAACAGAGTCAATAAAACAGATGCAGGCTGAAAGCAATGTATGCCACCTACCTTTGGCTTCCCACACTGGAAAGATAATATTTCCTCAACTTTTGTAAACAGATATGCTGTGGCTGCTGAGACAGTGTTTGAGGTGTTTTCAGCCACCAAGAACACAAATACAAGGACAAAGTTTTTAAACTAAGCATGTAGAAAATAATAAAAGAAAAAGAAGTGTGTGAATCAAGTACTGCAATGGAAAGTCATGAGCCTTTTAACAACGCAAAGCTAAAAATAAATAAAAATGAAAAAACTAATAAGAAAAATATTTGAGGAGCGCGGTGCACAGGAAAAGCAAAAGACCTGTAATTCGAAATCTTAGAGACAAACCCTGATCCCCGCGCATGTAACAGACCTTGTGCCAGGCGCTTCCCCTTTACTCGGCTGAACTTGTGTGTCAATGGAAACAACACCACCTACGTCACAGGACTACCTTGAAGAATAAATGAGAGAAGGTATGCTAACACAGCTAACACAGTGGTCCTAGCCACGGCCAAATTTCAGTTGAATCCGAGTTTGCAAGTTGTGATATATAGAAAACACCTAAATAGCGACACCTGGGTGGCTCAGTTGGTTAAAGCGTTTTCCTTCGGCTCAGGTCATGATCCCAGGGTCCTGGGATCGAGTCCCACATCGGGCTCTCTGCTCCACGGGGAGCCTGCTTCTCCCTTTGCCTCTGTCTCTCATGAGTAAATAAATAAAATCTTAAAAAAAAAAAGAAAATACCTAAATATGTCATTTTGTCAAGTCGCTTCATTCATTCAAACAATCTTTTTTTTTTTTTATTACGATTCAACTGGAATTTCTTTTGCATCCGCCAGTGCCCAGCGCTGGGGGCCTTCACACATCACATGTAAATGCTTTCAACAACCCCATGATGTAAGCGGCATTTCTTCCATTTTAAGGTAAGGAAACTGAGGCGCAGAGGAAAAGTTGTTGTTTTTACTGTGTATCTGCAGCTGCAATATGAAAATATTTCTGGTCAAGTTCTCCATTCCTTAAATAGAAATATGAATCAGCTGCTAATTCTCTGCATAGTCGGCCAAAACACAGAGTAGCTTCAGTGAATTCATATGACACCGTTTCCTTATTTCAGTCACTCCTTTATGAGGCAAGTATTTACGGTGTTTAATGAAGAATGTATTGTGTATAAGATGCAAAACAAAGGTATAGAGAATCACAGGAAATGTATGCGCTAAAGAATAAGGGAGTGAAATAGGCTATATTAGATCAGTCTGGTGGCAGACAGATGGAATGGGCTGGGCAGTGACTGGAAAGAAGGAGAAGGGTTCGGAGGCCATGGCGACCAGGGAGGGAGGAGGCTGGTGGCAACGGGCAGCCAAAGCAAGAGAAACACACAAGACTCTTTCTGAGGCTGTGTGTAGAGGACAAATGAGAAACATGAGTCAAGAATGACTCAGGTCAAGCAGCTAAGGAATTCAGGGAAGAGGGATGTCCTGGGTCAAAGTGTGACATTTTAGGAAGATGTGGAAGAAATCCACTGGATCCAATGGCATTAAGGCACACTGCAAATGCTCAGGATTGCTCACCTGTGCGAAATGCAATCTACGTAACTGGAGTGTGGGGCTAAGTCAAGGCAAAAGACACAGATCTGAGCCTCATCAGCATGGAGAGAATTAAAACTATGAGACAGGGTCAACTCTCCAGCAGGAAGCACTTAGAAGCAAAGGAGCAGAAGTTCAAGGACTGACCTCCAACATCAAGGAGTGGGGGGGAGAAGAAAGGCCAATTTGATTAATTTTTTGGCATGTAAAGGAATATACTTAGATAATATGAGATTGGATTTCAGATTATTTTAGATTGTATTAGATAATAAAGGACCATATTTTATTCTTGTTTTTCTGTCCCAGGAAAGGTTAAGTATCAATAAAGGAGAAGGCATGTGCAATTTAAATTCTGTCCATTTTGAGGAAAATCGTATTCAGGAAAAGGAAATGGCTCAAAATGAAGTCTCTTGGACCAAACAAGAATATTAATAATCCATTTCCATTCACAATAATGTGTAAGATCTGCTTCCATCGGCGAGACCCTGGAAGTGCCCAGAAAAATCTCAAAACTTGTTTCTGCCTGCAACAATCACAACGTCCAAATTCATTCACTATTTTTCTCATTCAGCCTACTTTTTACAGGACGTTGAGACAATAGCGGTGGATAAAACACACACATTCTCTGTCCCGACAGAGTTCAAGGCCTAACTCCTGACAATTTGCATCCTGCCTTTTGGCTTCCAATCCAGAGTAAACAGGATTGAACCTCGGTGACATTCAATTAACTCACTTTTCTCGTTGTCCTTTGGCTACGAACTTTTTACAGATGAAGGCTGAGTGCTTGCTAACCAGCAAATGGAGGTCTTCTTTTAAATAAATTAGATAGTAGCCAGAAAATGGAACAAAATATGCCCAAGTGGTCACACATTTTAACCCGAGTCATTGAGTGGTCCCTGCTACCTCTCCAGTGGGTTGTGTCAGCCGTCTACACCATGAGGGTTTCGGCCTTTAAAGGCCTCCTAGTCTTTGACAAATTCCAGTCAGAGGACTGAGAAGGTGGGTGGGAGAAGGATCCTTTGTCATCCCATCTCCTTTCCCGTTGTCCTTTCCTGTTTAAATCAAGAGAGATGAAAGGTAAATGAAAGATAAGCAAAAAAATATATTTTTAAATTAAGATAATTAAAAAAAAAAAGTCACAGAATGAATGAAGCATGAATTCTCCAAAATTGCTGTTGGTTGTAGATTCACTGAAGCTCCTGAATTTATAAACTTTCATTTTGTAAGTGTTCAGGAAAACAAGGCTTCAGACTAAGTGTGCCAACTGGCATTAATGGGCACACAGGGTTGTTTTCATCTCTAAAGTCATTTTCCTGCCTGTGGTTTGAGTCAATCCCAAATGGCTCCGGGGGCCAGACAGGTACTTAACCGGAGTGATGTGGGCTGGGTATAAGTGGCAGAAACTGACATCTGCTGGAAAAATAGCAGTCTTGTCCACAGGTGGTAGCAGAAGGAATGCCAACCAGACTGCTCAAGAGAAACCAGAAATCTGGGTTTTTATGTGAAGTCATCTGATTTTTAAAATATTGTCCATGAATTAACAAAAAAATTAAATGTCATGTCCCTAACTTACAGCCTCTGGTCTATGGCAGGTTTGCTGTGTTTGTGCAGAAACAAGGAAGCCATGGCAGAGTCATAAACATGATTGACCCTCTCATGTGTAACCGGTGCAAAGGACTCAAGAATGTTGAGATCACCTGACAGAGGAGGCATACCGTTATAATGGAAGCGAAAAGAGAGACAACTGAAAGACCTAAAAATGGTGAGAAAATAATGCCTATTACTGTACATATGGGATGAATGGTTTGACAGTAAAAATGATACTGAAAGGTTGGTAACAAATCATGCAAGGTATTGAAACGAGCCTGACCTGTTATCATCATTGTTGGCATCATCATTAGCTGGAGATGATGGGAAAATCTTTGGTGCGGTAAATACTGGATGCCTAGCATTAATCCAAAGAAGGCAGGGAATCTGAGGAATACCATGGCAAATTACTGCTGAAGGTTGTCACAAGGCATGGAACATTCCATTGGTTCAAAGCCCGTTGCACCAAAATTTGAGGGTCCGGTGCAGATTCATGCACCCATTCATTCATTTTTTTCAAAAATATTTATTGAGCATTTACTATGTGCCAGGTACTATCAGAGGCACCGGAGATACAGTTGTGCATGAATCAGACAAAAGTTCCTGACCTGTTGTAGTTTACATCCTCACTGGGAGATGCAGACAATATACAAGATAACAAAGTATACAATACACTAAATAGTGATAAATCTTAGGAAGAAAAAATGATATCAGGGAAGGGGAACAGAAGTATGTGTGTGCGTGTGTGTGTGTGTGTGTGTGTGTGGTATGTGTCTGCCCTTTAGGCAGAGAAGGGTGATAGGGAATTGAAATTCTAAAGAAGGTTACCAGGCAAGGTCTTACTGAGAAAGCGACATTTGAGTTGAAACAGGAGAGAAATGGGTGCTGACGGTGAGGAGTGGAAGTGGAGTAAGCCCTGCGGAATCTGGGATAAGAAAATTCCAGGCAGGAGGAACAAGTGCAAAAGTCCCGAGGGAAAGGTGCACCTGCTGTTTGCAAGGCCAAAGTGATGAGGCAAAGATGGAGAGGTAGAGGAGCAGCAGATGAGGTCAGAGGGGCCTGATCGCACAGGGTGTTGGCTTTTATCGTAAGTGGTGTAAGAAGTCATTGCAGGGAAGGAAGTCTCCTGATTAAACCAAAGGAGAGAAAGCTGGGCGTAGTGAGATCAGTGGGAGGCTGTTGCAAGAATCTTTGAGAGACAGGGGTGGCTTGGACTAAGGTCACAGCAGTGGAGACGGCAAGAAGTCACCCGATTCTGTGTGTATTTTGACAGTAGAGCTGAAAGAATTTACTGAGAGATTCTTTGCAGCATATAAGAAAGTGAAGAGTCAAGGATGAATTCAAGGCCTTTAGCCGGAGCCATTGGGGGGATGAAGTCTGCATTAACCGATGTGGAAAGACTAGATGAGAGCAGGCTTGAGGGTGGAGAACAGCACAAGCTCAGTTTTTAGACTGGCTGTGCCTGTTAGGGACCCAATTAGGAGATTTGAGTAGGCAGTGGCCTATAGTATCTGGAAGCCCACTCTGTAGGGTTAAATTTGAAGTCATCAGTGGTATTTAAAGCTATACAATTGGATGAGATCACCTAGAGAACAAATATAGATAAGGAAGAGAAGAGGTCCAAGCTCTGAGCTTTGAGGCACTCTAATGTAAAAGGTTAGGAAAATGAAGAGGGGCCAGCAGAGCGTAGTAGGAAGGAACTCTCGGAGAGACAGGAAATAGACCAGGTGCCTGTGATGACTTGGAGGCCTGGTAGAGCTAGATCTCAAGTTGGGAAGAGGGACCAATCTGAAAAGCTGCTGCTGGCCACAGAAGATAAGGCTAGAGAACTGCCCACTGAAACATGGAGGCCATCGGTAATCACATAAGGACAGTTTGGTAGAGACACGGGGCCAAAGTCCCATTGGACTCTTTTTCCTAAAAGAATGGGAGGGAAGACAATGGAAACAGAAACTATAAACAAATTTCAAAAGATTTGTTCAAAGGGAAGAAAATAAATTTTGTGGCAGCTGGTTCAAGGGGGAAGTGGGCTCAAGTGTCTTTTTTTTTTTTTTAAGATCTTATTTATTTATGAGAGAGAGCACAGAGAGAGAGGGACAAGCAGACTCATGATGAGTGAGGAACATGATGTGGGGCCTATCTCAGGACCCTGAGCTCATGACCTGAGCTGAAACTAAGAGTCAGATACTTAACCGACTGAGCCACCCAGGTGCCCCTCAGGTGTCTTTTTTTATTTTTTTAAGATTTTATTTATTTATTTGACAAAGAGAGACACAGCGAGAGAGGGAACACAAGCCAGGGGAGGGGGAGAGGGAGAAGCAGGCTTCCCGCCGAGCAGGAAGCCCAATGCGGGGCTCAATCCCAGGACCCTGGGATCATGACCCGAGCCGAAGGCGGACGCCTAACGATTGAGCCACCCAGGCATCCCTCAAGTGTCTTTTTTAAGATGGGAGAAATAACAGTAAGTTTCTATGATTCTGGGAATCACCCATCGGAGAGAGAGAGAAAAAAAAATCATGCAAGAGACAGAGAGAAGATGTGCTAGAGCAAATGTCTTAAATAGGTAAGAAAGAATGAGCTCTAGTAAACAAGTCGGGGGGCTTGTCCTGGTCAAGGAACAGAGACAGCTCACCCACAAAGACAGGAGAGAAAGCAGAGTAGATGGTCACAGGTGCTGGAAGGTGGGCCTGTGCAAGTTCTTCCGACTGCCTCTTTTTCCACAATGAATGAGTTTGGGGAAGAAGCTATGGAAGGGCTGTAAAGAAAGGAGAGTGTATGAAATAGCTGGCTAGGGGTTTGGAAGAGAGGCTGCTTGAGGGGCATTTGGTATGATGCCTGAGCAACATTAATGGCTAGTGATTACACTTTAAAAAAATCTTTTTCTTTTAATTACTTAACGTTTCATTTTGAAATCATTTCAGAATTACAAAAAAGGTGCAAAAATAGTTCAAAGAATTCCCATATGCCCTTTGCCCAACTTTCTTAAATGTTAACATCTTATATAACCACAATACAACTGGCAATATCAGGAAATTAGCATTGATACACCACTACTAACTAAACTACAGACCTTTTTCAAATTTAGCGCACTGTCTTATTAATGTTCTTTTTCTGGAGTAGGACCCAATCCATTATCCCAGAGTCCATTTAGTTGTGATGTCTTGTTAGTCCCCTATAACCCGGGATATTTCCTCAGTCTGTTTTTCAACACCTGGACACTTTAGAAGAAGCTAGTCATAGAATGTCCCTCAGTTTGGGCTTGTCTGTCTCCTCACAATTAAATCAGGTATGCATTTTTGGCAGTAATGCCACGTAAGTGATGTGTCCTTTTTAGTGCATCGTATCATGGAGCACCTGATGTCTGCCATGGTCCTCTACCATAAAGCTAGTGCTTTTCCCCTTTATAATAAATAATAAGGTGAACGTGAATTCAAAATACAAGCATTAGGGCATGTTTTTTTTCTCCCATCCTATTCATCTCCACTGGTGCAGGTACTGAGTAGGTGGAGAACTGATTTAAAATTAATATTGTGGTCTATCAAGTGAGTACCTTAGCTAAGTGTATAACCTAAAACAGCTGCCTGTATCATCAAAGAGAAAGGTTAACTGCTTCGATAGATTTTCAGTGTAGATCAAGACAAGCAATTATAGAAGAGGATGTTTGATGACTTCCAAAGGAGAATAATAGCCCTGATTCTAAAGTTTGGTGGCACTGATTAATGTATACGTAGCTTTTGTGGAATTACTTGTGCGTACTTCTGGGAAATACTTCTTAAATCAGTTTTTGTCCCTCTAGACTTATATACAAGTGTACAAGTACCAACAAATACTTAGGGGACCAATATCTGGTCCAAAACCTGAACACCTGGTGTTGCTACAGGTGATAGGGAAAATAAAAGATGTATCAAATATCTAATTAAAACATTCTAGCGACTCCACGAAAAGTCATCTGCTGCCCCTCTACCTCTCCAACTTTGCCTCATCACATTGGCCTTGCAAACACGAAAAGTCAAAGTTTTTCTCACGTGAAATTAAAAATATGACTAAATATTCTGAACTTCTGATATAGTAGATGTCAGAATGACATCTACTATATCAGAAACATTTTTCTTACAGTGGGATCTTGAACTACTCTGTGGTTTCAGCTATCTACTTTCAAAGATATGGAGGCCTGAGGTGAGGGAGAAAATACACAACACAAATCAGGGGATCAGGTATTTAAATTTACCCGAGTTTCAACTTGTGTGGCCAGATCAAGCCACTGGAGCAAAGAAGTTAGGAGCACATGCTCTGGAGTTACCAAGGCTTGGATTCCAAACCTGGTTCCTGGGTTTATGATCTTTGTAAGTTTGGATGAGTTTCTTAATTCCTGTAAGCCTGTTTCTTCATCAAAATAAGAAAAGTAAACAGCACGCACCTCCTAGCATAGTTCCAAGGCATACATGAAAAGATGCGTGGGGAGTGCTTAGCATAATGACCAATACACACCATCCGCACCGATAGTGCTAGTATTCATACTTAACAAAATGATTTTTATTATAGTTACTGTTATTATTAATCACCTTTCTGGGCTTCATTTTACATTTTAACTGTAACTGTGAAATGAGGGGAGTCAACTAGACCAGAATTTCTCTAACATAAATAAATATCTGGAAAAATGATCCCAGACTTCCAGAGTTGTCTTTAACTATTTCCATTACGATAAGCAAGCATAAAACTTGGTATAAACTGCTAATGCACTTAGATCCTACCTATAAATAAAAAAATTAGCTTAAAAATTAAATTCAAAACAAAAATGACAAAATTGAGGTACATCTTTGAATGAGAAGAGCGGTGATTTTCTGGAATTAAATCACTCGCTGCCCTGTGAGCAGGGTGTCGATCCCCGCGGGCGCAGGTTATTCTGTTCACTGGCCCATGCTACCTACTGTGTTCTCCAGGAGATCAATTCTTCACTTCGCTTGCTTTTGAACTACTGCAGCCCACAGTGACATCATTTGGCCTTCATGTTGCACAAACTCATGATTTATTTGGAGCTGGTTCTTTTCTCACTAGCCCTTGGAAATTAAGGGAGTAACTTGGCGTCAATTCCAGATTCATCTCTTGATGCAGATCCTGGAGACGCCCAGCTCCAAATCTTTCAGGGGCTCTCTACTGCTTCTGAATCCTGAGATCTGGACCTTCATTGGTAGCCTTCCCTAACCAGCTTCTTCTCTAGTCAAACTGCCACAGCCTGAATGTCTATGTGCCCTCAGATTTTGTATGTACAAACCTAATCCCCAGAGTGATGATACTGGGAGATGGGGCCTTTGGGAGGTGATTAGGTCATGAGGGTGGAGCCCCCATGAAAGAGATTGGTGCTCTTATAAGAGGTCCCAGAGAGCTCCCTTGCCCCTCTACTTCCCCGGCCAGGGTGCAGATTCTCTAGTTTCAGAGACAGGATCGCGGTTTTGAGGCTCTCAACACTATGCAGGGTATTTTGTTTCAGTTCTCTGCCTGCTGCAGACCAGAGAGTTCTTCCCCACTTCCCATGTAGGTGGTACAATCCCCGTGCCTGGCCCCCTACAAGCCCATGTCCAAATGGGACATCTCTGTGGACTGCCGTGGCTCCATTCTGACCTGACTTCACTGCCATTGAGTTCTTTTTCTTTCCAACACGAAGATTTATTTTCCTTTATGTTTATCTCCACTACATTTTTTTTAAAGATTTTATTTATTTATTTGAGAGAGAGAGAGAGAGCACAAGTCAGGGGGAAAAGGAGAAGCAGGCTCCCTGCCAAGCAGAGAGCCCGATGCGGGACTTGATCCCCAGACTTTGGGATCCTGAGTCAAAGGCAGACGCTTAATGGACTGAGCCACCCAGGCACCCCTCAGCTATATATTTTATCTGACATTTCTATGTATTTGGGATGGTAGGAGGCTGTCCACCTCAGCACTGGCAGCCACATAAAAACTGTAATTCCTAGCACTGATTTCTAACCAATTAAACAAACTACACATGCCCAAGTATAAAATAACTTTGTTCATATAATGTACACATATATACATACACATATATACATGTATAAATACATATGTATGTATTCTATAACTTTATGGTTGTTCATACGATATATGTATAGATACATAAATACCTATATATGTGTGTATTTTTTAAGAGCACAAGTTCCATTTTAGTATAATTTAGCAACAAAGTCACTGTTACATACAATTACAATAATAATGGTCATGGTGTGACATTTGATTTCTACTATTAGGTTCTGAATTGTCATTGAGAAAAATAGAAAGCTGACATTTACTGAACATTTTTAATACTCCAGGCACCGTGTTAAAGCACTTCGAGGACATTCTCATTGAATTTTCATAGCTCTTTATGGGATAGGTGCCATCCCAATTTTACAGATGTAGATATTAAAGCTTAAAGGGTTGAGTAACTTGACCAAAGTCATTCATCTAGTAAATGGTGAGGCCAGCACTCAAATCATGTCTGTTTGGCTTTAGAGCCCAAATCCGTAACCACTTTACCCCTCATCTTAAATAGCCAAGGTAGGCAAACTGGGTATCTTAGGTATCCATAATACACAAAGATACCTTAAAAATCATTAGGAGGGAACAATAAACCCTACAATGTAAAAATAGGCAAGACACCAGGATAAATCATTTATAATAAATTATAAACAGAGGCATAAGATGTTTAAGCTCGTTAATGATCAAACACAAATTAATTTATTTTCTACCTATCAGAATAAGATTAAAAAATGATTAATTCCCAGGATGAGTTAGCTCCCATGAAGGGAAATAAACACACACAGCTGGTGGGAACTTAAATCAGGATTTCTAGAAGACAAATAGGGGGTTATTTTATCAAAAAGCTTTAAAATGCTTATGTCAGGGGTGCCTGGGTGGCTCCATCAGGCGAGTATCTGACTGGCTCAGGTGATGATCTCAGGGTCTGAGATCCCCATGTCTGGCTCTGCACTCAGCGGGGGAATCTGCTTACCTCTCTCCTCCCTCTGCCCTCTCCACCCCCCAGCTTGTGATCTCTCATCTCAAATAAGTAAATAAAATCTGTTTAAAAAACCTGAAATAAAATAAAATAAAATGCTCATGCCACATGGAAAAAAAATTCTTACATTTTTGAAAGAAACAGTAAGGTTACAAAATAGTAATGAAACAATATTTTTAAATTAAAAAATATATATGTGTACATATATATGTGTATGTACATAAAATGCTTTTAGTTTTATATATCAAAATGTTAACAATAGTTATCTCTATATGAAAAGGATTAGAGGAAATTTTTCTTTTTTTATTTATTTGTATAATTGATTTTCCTACAATAAACATGTACTAGTTTCATGATCTCTAGTTCAGTGTTTCTTAACAATACCTGGGCAGATTGAAAAAGCAGGGTTCTGAGACTGTACAATCAAAGGCTGGATTGGAAAGAGTAAAACGGGTCTATAAATATGGTCCCATAGGATGTCTAAGATAAAATAAAATAAATGAAAAAAACGAGCTACCAAATAATATAGACACTGTAATCTCTAATTAAAAATTATATAATTATATATTTTAAATTATTAATAGATATGAAATTTTATATATTGATTATATATTATATATTAATTGTATATTAGTTATATAATAAATATAATGGTTTGGGGAGCAGACGTTACTTTCTACACTTTTCTATTATTTTTTCCCAAGAAGCATTAATTACCTTGATATTGAAACACTTAATTAAAAATAGGAAAGTTGAAGGAGGAGCTGATCAAAATTCAGAAAGCACACACGTTTTTGTTCATTAAATTGCGGAAATACCAAACTCAGTGTTAACATCCCCCAAGCTTAACAATTAAATAATAATTATTTAAGAGCAAATAAAATCACCCAGTCTAGTACCCGAAAATCAAACAGATTTAAAGACATTCTTACTCCAAGACTGGTCTATGTGGGAAATGTCAGGATATTCAATATTTGGCTACATTTATGGTTACCGATCAATAATTGCTCGTGAGTAGAAATTAGTAATAGAATCATAGAGCAGGAGTATGGAAAGAGCCTTAAAGGTGAGGAAACTGAGCTTCACAGAAGTTAGCCACCTGAGGTGACACAGTTCTCTGAGTCCCAGTTTAGTTTGAGAAACTTCCTGGATTGAAAACACAGACAATCCCAACAACTCTCTCGGATCTTCCATTGGAGATTCAGGCTAGAGCTGTCCTGAAGTGACTCAGTAATGATATTTCTTATATAAACTTCATGATCACACACTCAGGAAACACACCCATTGTTTAAAAACAAACAGTATAAAACTGCTATAAAGGGCATATAAGGTGCCAGGAGACAGGATCTTGATCTTCTCTCTCATTAGGGCTGTGTGACCTCTCTGGTACCAACTTCCTGTACTGCACCCTGACCCCATCCAAAGTCTGTCGCTTGTACTTCAGACGGGTGCCTGTCATCCCGATATGGTGCCTGTCAGCTCTCCCGGGGGCCCTCAGCCCAGGCTGCCGACAGACAGACATTCCTGGGGAATGGGACCGCCCTTCTCCCCCCTGCCCCTGGGACTCCCGCCCCCAGCCCCCTGTCCCTCCTGCCCTCTGCCCCTCAGCAGCAGCTTTGCTGGGCCTGGGTCCCCTGACACTGTGGACTCTCCTGTCCTCTTGGCTTTGTGTCCCCAGTGGCTCTCCCCATGGCGGGGGAGGGCGGGGGAGGGCGGCGGGGAGGAACCACCGCCTGGCTCCTCCAGCCTTGCGGCCTAAGCGCACTGCATCTGGACCTCCTGGCATGCCTGGAGCACTCCAGGCCACCCCCCCGCCCCTTACCATTCCCAGCCACCACCCTGGGGTCGGTGCTGCTGGTGGAGCGTCAGAGGTGTCTTGCTGGGGAGACACATGCCTCCCCTTTTGGGGTTGGGGGGCTGCTTGTCCCACTGTACCAGGTGGACTTACTTGGCAGGGCCAGGCATTACCTTTGCAGTGTTGCAAGCCGGGGACTCAGCGATGGTGGAGGGCTGAGCCAGCCACATGGTGCTTGGCCGTCTGAGGACTACCATTTTGCCCATATGCGTGTGCTTTGGATCCCTTACTTGTTCTTACTAGAATGGTGCCTGTTTGTCTTTGTGAGGATGTTTCAAAAGGACAGAGGTCATTTGGGAGAGGTCTGGAGGTCAAGCAGGAGGTAAAGTCCTCCCTTCCATTTGAGCCAGAGCCCTTCTCTTATGTGATTCCTTTATCCTCCAGCCAGCTCATGTCAATAACTCATGGAAAATCCTGGGCTCTTAAAATCCACACCTCCACTACTGTAGGGCATCCTTGCAGCATTTGCAGCTCTCACCTTCTACACCTTATGGAAAACACTTCATTTTCAAAATGACTTTTCTCCTTGAAAATAATAAGTGAGATATACGTATTAAGAAACACTCTGGGCCAAGTCTAGTCGTCAAATGTGGGCCTAAAAAGCACAATGCTCTAATTCATCACAGCTCATTTTACAGCAGATTAGCAAAACCAGCCCTTCTGGTTCCTAACTAAATAATCTCTACCAAGAAAATGGTGGCAAGCCAGAACTGTTATATTAATGGACCCACTCTCAATCACTGTGGTCAATCACTTTAGCACCTCACTGACCCCATTAGTGCCATCTCCCTTTTACCTTCACTGGGGACACCAAGTGTCTCACAACTATGTACTGAGAATAACCAGAGTGAGTGTGCAGGATGAGATGCTTTTTTCTCCTCCCAAGTAGGATCACTTGGGTAAAGTTTTATACACCAAGTTGGGCAAATCCACTGGAAGCAATCCCTTTTAATGCCATGAGTCTGGGCTTGGGAAAAGGGGCAAGGAAGGAGGGAACATTCTGGTTTCTCTAACTCCTGCTGAAAGGAGTGACGACTAGAGGTATCTCCTTATGGGTCTGATTCTGGGTAGGTTGGTAAGTGAACGGGTGTGTGGGGTTCCTGAACACAAGGAAGGGACCCCCACCAGCAATGGCATGCAAAATTCCCATGGCTCAGAGCAAGGTACCATCCAATGAGAAGTAGGACCATAGACTAAGTCTCATCTTGTTTGGTGGTATGCATGCAAATCTCTTGTAGTTACAGAACTTTTTCTTTAAAGCAAGTCTTCCATCCAAGTACTAACCAGGCAGCAGAGTCATATTAATATACCAAACAGATAAAAGTGTAGGTGTTCTGCTTGGAATTGCAGTGGGGGGGAAGAGTAAAGAACCACAGTCTGTCTTCCCCATGGCTCCTGACTGGAGCGGGACACCACATCTCCTTCCCTGGGAGGATATCACTTCACCTAGCATAACTGGCGGAGGAAATGAAGCCACTTTCTCCATGCCACCAAGGCAGGTCACTCCTGGGACAGGGTGAGGAGAGAGGCAATGTCCAGGAACTCCCTCATTTCAACCCTGATAAAGTCTTTGACATCAGAACATAAGGGTGGGGGATTGAGACTGTTGTAAATCCTGAAGGGCTGTCAAGAGCATGCTAGATCCACTGCGATGCTGAGACGGCAGGCCCGCATTCTACTCGTCCACCTGTTGTCTAAGAAAAGCAAGTTCCTCATCAACACAGAGAATATGGTGCACCCGTCACATGTCCAGGCAATCTGTGCTCTTCCCTACCCTGGTCCCCACATACCATCTTAGCCTCCTTACACTTAAGAATAAAATATACATATGCATAGACAGGGTGGTGAGCATAAAGCAGAATGATAGGTTTGAAGAGCAAAGCCATTGTGTTTACTGATCAAGGTCGTAAATTGCTATGTGTCTTAGAATGAAGAGTGTTATCACACTGTTTAAGGTCATAAATTGCTATGTGTCTTAGAATGAAGAGTGTCATCACAAAGCATTTCCACTCATCTCTGATTCTAAAAACACTACATGTCTTTTTTTGAGGACTAAACAGAGGGCATGCAGCTCATACATCTTATGGGGATGGGGCATATTCCTTATAAATTTAGGACTAAATCCCTGCTGGTTCTAAGGACTCAGTAGATGAAGGTGCACATGAGAAAAAACCTGGGAAGGATTCTGTGCTTTTGGAACACCTTTCCCTCTAGCCATTCGAAGGAGGGTCATATTGCAGCCCCTTTGCCTTTTCCACCTCTGTTAGTCTCACCAGCTAGCTGGCCCTGAGGATGTTGACAACAAGGCAGCTTTCATCCTTGGGTCACTGGTTGAGATTCACTATGGATTTGGTCCAACGCAATCAATGCTCACAGCAGTTCGCAGACTAGACTCATGGAGGACGAACCAAGGTCTCCTTACTTACATCACTGACTTGGACACTTTCATGTACAAGCTGTCCCACACACAGGTCCTCTGCAGCCCACAGGGACTGTGACAGAAGGGAGGAACCTGTCTAGAGCACGCATTTGTTTTACAATCCGAGAGCCGCAGGCGAGGTTCTCTGCCATGCCCGAGACGGTAGCAAACCAGGTGTGATATTTTATGGATAAATGCCCAGGATTCACCTATCATCAACTATTATCACATAAAGCAGGGACAATGCAGACAGGACACCTGGGCCGTTTGTTTTCTAGCAATTAGCATCTAATGAGGACTCACTGTATGCAGCACAAAACTGAGTCCTTGACACAGATTATTGCTTTAAATCCTGACAATACCCTGCGTTAGGTCCCATTTTACCCCAAGTTCACAGGTGAGGAAACCAAAGGGGCTTAGAGAGGTTCAGCAGCTCATCCAAGGGCAGAGAGCTAAGAAAGGGCAGCCAGGGATCTGAACCCTGCTGAGCTGAGTGAGCTATGTTATGCAGCCTTTGATTGAAATTTGATGCAGATACTAGAATGTTCAATTAGCATGATAATTGTGGAGTAAGATAAAACAAAATCAAAGCTAAGAACAGTGCCTTCCACAGAGTAAGTAATCAACATTGACATTTCATCATTCACAGCACCAAAGGCAGGGTTGCTTAGTCAACCTAACATTAAGGAAACAAATATTTTTTACCTTTTTTTTGGTGAAGGACACAAGTCACACAATATACATAGGTATCTAATATCTGCTGGGTGCAGAGGAACAGTCTAAAACCATCACTGAAGCAAAGGAAATACACAACTGTTTCCAAGTATTTGGGGTAGTGTAAATAAATAATGTTATCCTACCCAAACAACATAAAAAAAGTTAAAAATTTTAGAAAACCTCAAGTAGTTATAGATAAGTAAAGCCTCTGAAAATGATTTAAAATTTCATTTCAATGTCTAAAATTATAAATTCTCAAACAAATCATTATAAGTTATTTTAATAAAGCTTGAAGTTTAGCACCTACAAAGTATCTTATGCATAGTAGGTTTCCAATAAATCATTCTGGAATGAATGAGTGAATTCATGAATATACTTTTAAAAACAGACACTGTCCTTTCATTATGTTTAGGATATTTTTTTTAAAGTTTTTATTTATTTATTTGAGAGAGAGAATGAGAGCACGAGAGGGAAGAGGGTCAGAGGGAGAAGCCGACCCCCCACTGAGCAGGGAGCCCGATGCGGGACTCGATCCCGGGACTCCAGGATCATGACCTGAGCCGAAGGCAGTCGCTCAACCAACTGAGCCACCCAGGCGCCCTAGGATATTTTTTTTTAAGATTTTTTTTTTTTTAATTCTATGATGCAGGTTGCATGATATTTTCTTATTAACAATTTTTAAATCATTTCCTTAGTAATGATTTTTTTTCTTTAAAGGAATCTCAGAATCAGTCTCTACTTCAAACAAAGGTAAGGAAATAACTATCATCCTGAAAGACAAAAAGAAATAACTAAATAACTGGCCAGAAATAATTAAAATAATTAAGAACAGAAATGAAGTTTTCAGATATGAGAGGTAAAAAGAAAAGCAGCTTCAAAATATCTTTATTACCATTTAAGAAAATATAAAACTGTTCTCTATGTAGCATAATGAAAACACATGAAATGTATAAATTTAAGCCACTGTGACTGGTGAAGAGTGAAGACATTTCCCAGTACTGTATACATAATTGAATAGATAAATTCAGACCAAGAAAATACCTCTTTCTCAAAAGCACTGTGGTGCCCTGGGTTACTGTGGGGACTCAACAGTTTAACTAATGTGCACTCAAAAATAACTTCATTTTTTAAAAAGAACTTCTAAAAGACTAATATGAGCATAAAAATACAAATTACTGCAGTTATTTCTATACGGTAAAATGTTAGATTAAATCACTGATGAAACTGTTCAGTAAACCTATTATGTTTAAAAGGAAAGAGGAGAGAGGTACATGGAAAATAGTAAAGATTTCTAGCAACAATTTCTACACCTTTCCTTCAGAGCTGTGTCCTTTCACCAACAGGCAAATCTGAGATTCCCCAGGTATTCCCCAGGCATTAGGAAAGTCAATAGCATTACCTTCGGGTCCTAAAGTTGCTTTTGAATAAGCTTTTATCTCATTTTAGCAACAGTTTTTTAAAAAAG
Organism: Zalophus californianus; assembly: GCF_009762305.2. Taxonomy (NCBI): domain Eukaryota; kingdom Metazoa; phylum Chordata; class Mammalia; order Carnivora; family Otariidae; genus Zalophus; species Zalophus californianus. Next base: position 56,386,078 of record NC_045597.1, read on the forward strand.
CACAAAAACACAGGACATATATAACCTTGGCTCACCATTACTCTGCCTTCCTTAATACAATCTGCTAAAAGAGCCAAAGTGTTGTGGTTCAATTTCATAAGCTTCATCACATGGTTCTGCCAAACTGCAAAGCTAATGGGACAAATACATAAGCTGACCATACTGTACAACAGGTAAAATAGACCCTTAAAATAAAAAACGGAGCTATAGTCCTTAAGGAGACACGCTTTTTTTTTAAAGGATAAAAAATGAGGTAGTAACATTTTCAAAAAAAGTAAAAAAAAATTTAAATAAGTAATATAAAATAGTAAAATAATCCAAATTGAATGTGATTTGTGCTTTCTAAATCCAGCCTGCATTTGTACATCATTTCCATATTAAACAGCCTGAGGTTCTGCCTGGTACTTGCTAGAAGAAATCTGCAGGGAATGAAGCCTAGTGCCTGATTCCACATGTGACAAAGCATTTTTTAAAAAAATTACTGATAAGCACATTGCCTTGATTGTGACCATGCCACACTAAGCACAAATTTTAAAGCCAAGCACTGGTCAGTAAAACTGTCTCTCAGTAGTTCTCATGGTTCCAACAACTTTTAAGAACACAGGAACATGACTCAATTTAAATATAGGAACACAGATTAAGTATGAGAAATACACATTTTTATGCCTAAAAACAAACATTTTTCACACTTACAAAATATGCACAACAAATATTACTTGAGACAAAACCTAGCAATCAGATCTGCCTATTGCTGTCAACTTTCTTGTCTTTCTGAGAGGCTAATCAGTCTATGGAGTAGACATAGGCAAAAGTGGAATAAATGCATGGCAGCCGCCACAGTCTCATTGGGACCCAGGAATTCTACAAGGAAAAAGAAGCCACGTGCTAATAATACTCTAAAGAAAAACAAGCTGCATATTTCTCAGAGTCTGATGAATTACTTTTTTTACTTTTCTACTTTTTTCATTGACTGTTTTAAAATACATGCTTGGGGGTACCTGGGTGGCTCAGTCTTTAAGCGTCTGCCTTCAGCTCAGGTTACGGGATCGAGCCCCGCATCAGGCTCCCTACTCCCCGCGGGAAGCCTGCTTCTCCCTCTCCCACTCCCCCTGCTTGTGTTCCTTCTCTCGCTGTGTCTCTTTCTGTCAAATAAATAAAATCTTTAAAAAATAAAATAAAATATATGCTTGCTCCTAAGGAGAAAAGAGGAAGACTTGGTTAGGGAGTAAATCTTAAAAGACCCCCAAAGCTATGCAGGTTTATACAGAAGTCTTTCATCTTCCAACACCTGTTACTGAAGTTCCTACACTTGTACTTAAAAAAAAAAAAAAGAGAGAGAGACTGGGAGGAAGCTCCATCTGGTTTACTTTCTGAGTTGGGATTTGCACACCTACTGATGAATTCTCTCTCGCACTCTTTCCCCCGCAAATCTTCAGAGAAACATGCACATACATGCAAACACAGACGATGTATGACAGAGGAGACAAGCCATCCTACGATAATCAAAACAAATCACTGTTAACAGTGAGAAAAGGGTTCTTTTAAAGCCAGCTTGGACTCTTCATGCCCCTATTCCTACTCAGTTTCTCTTCGTCCAGAAACTTGAAAGGATCAGAAAGACAAAACAGTTTGCATTAAAGGAAAAGAAAACAGAATGTTCGCTTTTCGGGGGTACTACAAAATCAGCAACGGGACCCGGCTGCGCCCAAGTGCAGCATTAAAGACTGCCAGCCCAGACCCTCAGATACGTCGTGTAATCAAGAAAAGTAAATAAATAATAGTGGTCATTGTCATTAAGAATGAAAATAGTAATAACGATTGTCACCACGGGGTTCCGTACAGCAGCTGCACATGGAGCGGACTTCTCCTCCAGCCCCCACCGCGCGCAGCCTCCCGGCAGCAGGACACCGCGGCGGAGAAAGGCCCGTGGGCTCTGCGCGCGCCGAGCCGTGGGGCGGGGCCGGCTTCGCGGGGTTCCTCGGGCACGCGCCCCGCCCGGCCCCGCCCTCCCCTCTAGCGCCTGAGAGGCCAGCGGGCTGGGCGGCATTATCGGCTTCCGGTTGCTAGGGCCAGTCTCCGTGGCCTCTGGCCGCGCCTTGCCAGGGGACCAGGATAACCTACGTGCTTTCCGCGGGAAGACCCACCACCTCCCTTGACCTTTACCTCGCTGCCTAAATTCCGAGGCCAAGGGGAAAAGCCAGTTATTTTTAGAAGCAGCTGATTGATTGCCTTTGAGGGTAGTATAGGAGTCCAACCGATCTTCTCCGATAATACGGAAGGAAAATTACCAGCATCAAGTGGACGTACTAACAGGGATCATACCTTGAGCGCTTGTGTGCAAAGTTATCTTTGGAGGCTAAAACGGCCCATTTATGCAGCTCCAGAGCATTCCCTTCTGGAGTGTCAACGGAATAGTGATGTGTCAGGCACTTTGATGTGGCCCTGAGAACTAAGCGCATGTTTTGGGGGTCCATCTTCTGGCATCATTTCTAAATAGTACTAATTGGAACAGAGATCCTGGAAAATCTAATTAGATTGAAGACCATCTTATTTTTTGATTAAATAGTATAACCCAACTAGTAGTGGTTGCAATTTATAACAAGTCACTGTTACTGAAAGAAAACAGCTTACTTGTGAATACTTAGATATGGTGGGTCTTAAGAGGCTATCATGGAGGGATTTCTTATCTTTTTGACCAAATCTTTTTCCAAATATGTAAAGTGATAACATTTTGAAGGTAGAGAAAAGAAAAATGAATGTTATTTCTACTGTTCTGGAAAATCAGTATTAACTAGATGATCTAACTTGGCAGACTGAACATTTTTGCTAACATGGGAAATTTTAGAATGATCCTGATTGGTAATAGTATATGTATTTTAAAATTCTGTGTTAATTATAAATCTAAATTTTATCTAGATTCTTTCTAGCAGTTTTAAGGAATTTTATTTCTTATCCTCTCTTTTATAGGAATTCTGCTTGGACTCAGTACAATAAGTACAATATTAGCACAGAATGATTTTCACTAAGATGTAATCTAGATTCTAACAAATGATTTTTCAGCAACAATTCAAACATATTCAAAACGTTTTCAATTCTCATTTAACCAAGAGCTATGAAAAACATGCTTATTGTTAATTAAAATGCAAAACCACCCACAACTACTTCGAAGACCTTTACCTCCAAAATTCCCTAAGCTGCCTTTAAGTAAGAAGAAAGTCCATACAGGTATGTGTGTTAATCAGATATGTTATTAAGTTTATTTATTTTTCATAGAAATTGCTCAACCTGCACAGTTCAGAATCACAATAGTGAAAAAGACACTCACTAATAAGCAGTAACTTACAAATGTTTGTTGTGAGATGATAACATCCAATTCAATTCTACAATTACAGTTGATCCTCATTGTTTGTGGATTCTATAGGTGCAAATTTACCTAACTGCTAAAATTATTTCTAACCCCCAAGGCAGTACCCTGTGCTGTAGTTTGTCTTTTTAACTCAATGATATATCATGAAGAACACTTCAGAGCCATAGAGAGAACTCTTTCTCCTTTTATAATAGGTGACACTGTATGCAGGAGAGTAGCATATATGGTGACTCTTGGTCATCAGTGGATGAGTATGAGCAGGGCAGTGAAAACACGCATTCGCAGCTGACGTCCAGCAAGGGATATGCTCTGCCTTCTTGTTTCAGCTCTTATACTGTAAACAACGGCCCCTTGCTCAGTCTGTTTTCAGTCTTTTCTCAGTGCCATGTTTTTAAATTTTTTTGTGCTTTTTGTTGGTGATTTTGCTGTCTAAAATAGCCCCCAGGCATAGTGTTCCAGTGCTGTCTTGTGTTCCTGAGCACAAAAAGGCTGTGATGTGCGTTATAGAGAAAAACATATGTATTGGCTAAGCTTCCTTCAAGTATGAGTTGCAGTGCTGTTGGCTGTTTGTTCAATATTAATGAATCAACAATATATATTAAAGTGTCTTTAAATAGAAACACTTGGGTGCCTGGGTGGCTCAGATGGTTAAGCATCTGCCTTCAGCTCAGGTCATGATCCCAGGGTCCTGGGATGGAGTCCTGCATCGGGCTCCCTGCTCCTTGGGAGCCTGCTTCTCCCTTTGCTTCTCTCTCTCTCTCTCTCTCCCTCTCTCTCTCCCTCTGTCTCTCATGAATAAATAAATAAAATCTTTAAAAAATATATAAATAAATAAATAGAAACACATATAATACAAGATTGTGTATTGATTGGTTGCTGATAATGTTGAGACCAGAGGCCTAGAGGAACCTAACCCTGTATTTTTCCTAGAAGCAACGACTCGGTGTTGGATAATTCAGTGTTCACTGAGATTTTTATAGAAAAGAACTGTAAGGAATAACAAGAATCAACCAAACTTCTGAGCACAGTGCTAGGAATCGGGGGTGCAATAGTGAGCAAAAGAGACCCTGTCCATCCTCTTCATTGGTTACCCCCTGGTTGGATGAAATAATCATATAAGTAAATGTAAAATTATCCTGTGATAAGTGCTATGAAGTGAAGATAAGCCTCTTGAATAACTATCACTTTATATAATACCCTTAATCCTTAATTTCCATATGTGGTATCTATTGACTCCTTACTTGTAGCAATGATAAAATTAGCATATTTCCACTTTTTTCCCCTTTTCAGGGGAAAATCTAAAATCAAGTGGTTGAGTTGATTGTTTTCATTGTAATTTTAGTTGATGTAGTCATTATTTTATAATGTATTTCCTTATTTTAGTGTCAACATTTATACTGTGAAAGTATGTGTAGTCTGTAACTTGATTTACAATGTCAAATTATTACCTCTGATTCATGGCTATTAAAGATATATAAATCAACATGCCATACAACCTCCAATTTCCTATTCCACTTTCCCTTTCAACTTTTGTTATATCCTTTCTACATTTCTTTTGTGTTCTATATTTCTACATTTACAACCTGTTCTATAACAATAATGCTGACACAGTTATGTGGATTTACTGCTCACTACCAGTTCTTCTGTTGTAGTTTTTTCATTCATCTTTTAGTTGAAGTTTATCCACGAGTACAGGACTGATTAATTCTTTTTTTGTCAGGGAGGTGGGGGAGCTCTCCTGCTTTTTGGCACCTCAGAGGTTCTGTGACCTTGACTGTTACTAATCCCATGTTTCCAAAGGCTCTTGGTAAAGTAGTTTGCATTTAGTAGGTGTTCAAAATATTTGTTGAGTGAATTCATTAATACTTAAAACGACTCAAGTACAGTTTATAAAAATGAATATTCAAACACTGAAATAAAACCCTGAAATAAATATCTATAATTTGCCTATGATTCTAGATACTATAGGGAATTAATAACCTGAATGACCTGGTGCTTGCCTTTCAGGACATTTTAAGACCTTTAATCAAGTTCTAAAGATGAGTTACACATAAAATCAGAACCTTAAATAACAGTATAAGGCAGCATAGAATTTATGTCCAATTAATGGTACAGACGGTAGTTCATAGATACGAGAGAGCACTGGGGCTGGAATGGGGCTTGAACTAGGACTTGAGGAACTAGTAAAAGTGGAATGAAATATGTTTTATAGAGGAGAACTGTGTCGTTTCTGATGACAGAGGAGAGTCTTCTGGAAAAGTAGAAATTTAATATATTAGATAAAAAAAGAAAAGAAATCATGGGGAAAGTATCAAAAACTAGGGAAGTATAGAATTGAAAAGATGATAGCATCTTCACTGAGAGGATTTCCCTAAGCACCTCTTCTCCCTCCGCCCAGTCAGAGTACTTTCCTTTATGCTCCATTAGTATTCCACATTTACCCCTACCAAGCACATACATTCTCTGGTGTAACTGTTTTGTTTTGTTTTGTTTTGTTTTGTTGTTTTTTTTAGATTTTATTTGAGAGAGAGCACACACAAGCGGGGGGCAGGGGGCAGAGGGAGAGGGAAAAGCAGCCTGGGACCCCGATGTGCTCCATCCCAGGACTCTGGGATCATGACCTGAGCCAAAGGCAGACGCTTAACCCACTGAGCCACCCAGGCGCCCCCCTCTGGTGCGACTGTTTACCGGTCTAGTTTCTATACTAAATTGTGAGCTGTTGGCTGTTAGTAAGGTGTGTGCTGTGTGATTGTACCCTCAGCACTGTGTACAGCTGGTACATGATATGTGTCAAACGTTTATCGAATTAATGAGAACAGTAAGTGTGGGCTATATTTATCAAGAAAGATGGATTGAATAAAGTTTAAGGTAGACTTTGGAAAGAAGAAAATGATCTCAGTTTTTTTGTAAGAGAAGGTATTCCGCGCAGTGTGATCAACCTAAGAAATGAAATCACACATAAGCAGTATGGGCTTTGTGATCATCGGTAATAATTAGAGTATCTGAAGGTTTCCATTGGAAATTAATGAGGCATTACCCAACAAGGTTAGGTGAAGTGGATCCAATTCACATAGATTTTTACTCACCAAAGTAAGGAATCTGAGCTATCACTGATAAGATTCAGATAATGTGATGGAAATATTATCAGACTGTGTCAGAAAATCAAGGGTGAAGTTAGATCAATGTCAACTAGGATGATGGCAGTGAAAACTAGAAGGGAAAATCTGGGTTTTTTTTAAAAATATCACTTAACTGCAATAGAAAAAGTTTGAAATGCAAGAGCCTGTGTGAAGGCACTTCATAAACTATAAGATCATTGCATAGTTTTGAGATGTTACACTCCCTGTAATACTTCTTGCTTGGCCTGCAATTGTTTACTGACTTGCAGCAACCTGGAAAGTGCAAAAGTCCCTAGAGTGGGAGTCCAGGGATCTGAATGCTGGTCTTAGCTCCAACACTGATATGATGCATGGCTTTAGGAAGTCATTCAGTCGGTGGGTCTTATCTTTCTATTCTGAAACAGCAGAACTTGATTAGGTCACTGATTTTCAATCCTTTTCTCCACTGTAAACCAAATGAAGATGGGACATGAATCCATCAGAACAATAGCTCACTTCTTTGTTGATTCTCATGGTAGAAAAGGAAAGGGGAGTGGAGTAGGGAAGGAAAAGAAGTAGGGAATTAGAAGCTTTGGAGCTGACATATGTAATTTGAGTATAGCCTGGAGGTGATTAATTGGATATGTTAAATGTGAGGACTGAGGAATTGGAAGTATGGTAGACTAAAAAATAACCCCATAAAAAGATATCAACATCCTAATCTCTAGAACCTGTGAATGTTATCTTATATGGCAAAAAAAAAAAAAAAAAAGTTGTATGGGGTTACAGATAGAATCAAGTTAAGGATCTTGTGATGAAAGATTATTTTGGATTATCCAGGTGGGCCCAAAATGCAATCACATGTATCTTTATAAGAGAGAGGCAGAGGGAGATTATACACATAGAGGAGAAGATGATATGAAGATGGAGCAAAGAGAGATTTGAAGATGCTGGCCTAGTCTATGGCCATACCACCCTGAATGCGCCCAATCTCATCTGAAGATGCTGGCCTTGAAGATAAGAGTGATGTGGCCACAAGCCATGGAGTGCTGGCAGCCACCAGAATCTGGAAGAGGCAAGGAATGGATTCTCTACAAGAGAGTCCAGAGAGAACATGGCTCAGCTGACACCTTGATTTTTGGCTCAGTGATATAATTTTGGCTTCTGGCCTCCAGAAGTGTGAGAGAATAAATTTCTGTTGCTTTAAGCCACCAAGTATGTGGTAATTTGTTACAGCAGCTAGAGGAAGCTAATACAAGAGAAATCCAAGATTCCAGTATGTGTATGTGTATGTGTGTGTGTGTGTGCGTGCGCACATATGTGTGACAAGATAACAGATGTATCTCTATGAGATAAAGGAGAACAGAAACTGCTGATGAGTTTGGTGTAGACATGATAAGTTTGAGGTGCTTAGGGTTTCCAGACCCAGACTTAGAATTATTATTGTATATGGAAAATTAGTTAAAAGTGAGAGGAGGGATAATGATAGAACCTTTGGGAATACTAAATGGTAGATTGAGAAAGAAAGATTTGTCTAGAGAAAGATGAATGGCCAGGTGGCATTAATGGAGAAATGATGGTGTTCCCATGAGAGCCAAGGAGAGAGTGAATTTCATGGAGAAGAGAGTGGATTAAAGTATCAAATGCTAAAAAGAGGTCAAATAAAGTTAGTAATAATTTGTCTCCATTAGGTTTAGCAACCAGATATCAATAACTTTGTGATAACAGCTTTGGTAGTAGAGGTGGAAAATTCTAGGTCATAATGGTTTGAAAAGTAAATGGGAGGAGACTTTGAAAGGACAATGAAAGAAACTTTTTATTATAAATTAAATATCCTTTCTAAATGCAGCACATCAAACTTAAGTTGTCTTGTTGGTTTTTTTTGATTATCAAGATAGCTGGAATTTAAAGTATTAATACCAATCAATAAAGTATATACCAATTCAAAATAAAAGAAAGTAGACTTAGATGAATTATAAATGTATATCGCAAACTTCAGGGAAACCACTTAAAATTTTTTTAAAAGAGGTATAATTGATATGCTAAGAGAGAAACTGAGAAACTGAAGGAGAGAAACTGAATCATAAAATGCTCAATTGAAACCAGAAAAAGAAGAAAAGGAAGGGAAGATTTAAAAAAGAAGACGACGAAGCAGCAAAACAATAGCGATGACTAGAAAACTTTATAAATGTGGCAGATATTAAGCCAATAATGTCCATAATTCATTAAAAGTGAATGGTCTAAGTATACCAATTAAAAGACAAACTGTTATAGCAGATAAAGAAACAAGACCCAACTCTATGTTGTCTATAAGCAACTTACTTTAAATATAAAAACACAGGTTAAAAGTAAAGGTGCAGAGAAAGACATACCATACTAACACTAACCAAAAAAAAAAGCTGAAGTAGCTATATTAATTTCAGACAGAGCAGATTCAGAACAAGAAAAATTATTAGGGATAAATAGGGGCAATACTTAATTATAAAGGAGTCGATTCTTTAAGAAAACATAATAATCTTTGACATGTACCCCAAAGAGGGAATCAAAATATCTGAGGCAAAAACTGCTAGAATTGTTAGGAGAAATAGATAACTCCATTGTTATAGTTTAAGAGTTCCACACCCCTTATCAGTAATTAATAGATCCACAGGTGGAAAATTAGTAAGGCACCAAATAGTACCATCAACAGGATCCAATTGTCTTCACCTAACAACAGCAGAAAACATTCTTCCCAAACTCCTATAAGACTCTTATCAAGCTAGGCCACATTCTGGGCCACAAAACACACTTTTAAAAGAACAGATATTATAAGGTGTTTGCTCTCAGAACACAGTGGAGTTAAACTAAAAATCAATAACAGCAGGATATGTGGAAATCCCAAAATATTTGGAGATTAAACAACACACTTAGGACAGGGGTCAAAATAGTCACAGAGATATTTTAAAATGTTTTGAACTAAATGAAAAATACAACCTACCAAAATGTGTGGTATACAGCAAAAGTAGGGCTTAGAGGGTAGGTATAGCCTTGAATGCATATATTAGGAAAAGAAGATTAATCTAAAACAAATACTCTAAGTTTTTACCTTAGGAAACTAGAAAAGGAGAAGACTAGGTATCCTAGTCAATCATTCAGAAGGTAATCTAGATGAACTCTAGAAGCAGAATGCCAATGCTGTTGGATGCCTTCACGAGCACATTTCTGTGAATGATACAAATTCATTAAAAGATGAATAACTATAATGAAATCATACCACCCTCAACATGAATTTTCAGAAGTATCCAAAAGGCAAAACAATAGCACACACACACACACACACACACACACACACACACACACACAAATCAGTGGTTGCCAGAAGTTTGTTCAGGGAGAGGAGAAGTGTTGAATAGGTGAAGCACAGGGGAATTTTAAGGTGGTGAAATTTTTTATGCTATTTTAATAGTAGATGCATGACATTGCACATTTGTCAAAATCTATGGAACTGTACAACACAGAGAATGAACCCTAATGTAAACTATTGACTCTAATTGTATGTCAACATTGGTTCGTCAATTGTGATAAATGGCCTACACTAATGCAAGATGTTACTAATAGATAAAACTGTGTGCAGGGGAGGGGAATGTATGGGAAATGTCCTCTTAAGTTTTTTTTTTTTTTGTATCTAAAACTGTTCTAAAAACAAAGTCCATTGGTTTAATTGAAAGTTAGATTAAATAAAGTGAAACAACAAACAACAGAGAGGAGAAGAAAAGACATCAAACTGAGCGTAAATTACTTCAGCTTGCCATTGAAGGGAAGGATAAATATGGTGAGATGGTGGTGGTTGGAAGGAGTTCTGGAGTTTGTTGAGGATTTTGCTTGTGTTACTATGTTTGTTTTCATATGGGAGAGAGAAAAAAAGGTGAAGATGGTGGTGTAACCATTTTATTGAATGAGTTACTTTTTATTGGTTCCATATAAAGAGGAAGCAAACATTCTTCTCCTCCTCCTCCTCTGGCCCCTTCAAACTCACATGGCACACATTTCTCTTCCCAGGCTTTTCTCATCATTTTCAGCTATGAGCCTTGTTTCATTTTCAGATATTAAATGAATATTTCAATCTAAATCATTACTTTTAACTAGCGTGAAATCAAACCTTGCCCTTTCTCCCAGCTCAGACTAGGTCTGCTAATTTTTAGACAAGTCAAAGGAAACAGGGGCATGATAAGTCCTTCCAGCTTGTTCTTTATTTCTTTTCCACAACTTATAGTTTCCGCTCCTCCATAGGTGGGGCTAGGGGTGGGGAAGAGTTAAGGAATGAAGGCAAGAATCAGGCATCAGTCTCTGTACCCCCTGAAATGTCAGGAGATACAGATCAAGGAGTTTCAAGGATCCTCTCGCCTTGCTCCAACTGGAACACAGCACTGGATGGGCTAATACTTTTTTGCTCCTCTGTAAGTATTAGTGGGGGATATGACGAGGGGAATGGTGAGATGTTATATTCTCCTTGTGGCATACGCTCCTCTTCTCTATAAATGGTTCTCTGAGAATTTCCCTCACATGGTTTGAGGTGGGAGGGAAATCATCCTCTCCCACCCACCACGGGGAGGGGAAGGTAGGGAAAACACATACCACCCCAATAGCTCTATTCAGAACAATTCCTCTCTCCAAACTCAGGGCAGTCTCTAGCCATCTCTTATATATAGATAACAGATGGGTGAGAGTTGGATTTGTTTTGGCCATCTCTTTGCAAGCCTTGCCTTAATGAGTCTGTTTTCTCTTCCTTAGAAGGTAGAGGTCCTCATCATTTATTGTACTCAACTGAGACAATGGAAGAAAAGTCATTTAACATTCAGTCACATAGGAGAGAGAAAGTATATTTGGTGTAGTGAGGTACTGAAGAATGCAGGCCCAGTGCATTTTCTGCACCGAAGAGAGAAAAAAACATTTACCATTATAACATAACTGAACCTGTAGTACCTTGTAGCCGATATCAGGATGTTATCGTGTTCAGACATTGGTCTGCCCATTTGGCATTGAAAAGAAATGTCTTTGCTCGAAGAAGTTTCAAATGAAGAAGAGATAATGATAAGTGATAAATAACAAAACTTCATCAAAATCATTTTGCCCATCCATATTTACAGTTTTAGTAGTAACTGCTCAAAAAAACTCCCTTTATGTCCTACTCTTCTATCAATTCTGTTCTTCCAAGAGTTGATCCCTACCCTTTCTAAACCAAATACAATTTAGTCTTTCCCCTTCTCCAGTTGATCAAACTTTACCCCAGTCAGCTAAACAAAAGTCCTGATAGCTGAGCAAGCATATACAGAAATTTTCAGAAGGTGAAAGAGGCGTGAGGAAATAAAGAAAAGCTATGAATGCTAACGCATTAATAGTTTTGTCCCTGATACCTTGATAAACATAAACTAATTGTGCTTTTTTTTTTTCCTGGTTTAGCCAAGACTGGTAAAACTGAGCCAAAACATGTGAAGTTCATTCAAGATGAAACCACTTCAGTTGAAAGAAAGAAAACTAGTTTTCCTGATGTTGTTTCAAGAAATCAACCACAAACCCTTGTCAAAATCCAAAATCTTTTTCTTGATCATTATGTACAAGAAAGAGTGACTACTAATTCAATACCCAGAAAAACTTTTAAGAATGTCTATTGGCACATTCCAGAGACTGCCACTGGTTCCATATTTTTTCCAACCTGTCATTCAGCCTCAAGTCGAGTTTTTGGGAAAGAAACAAGACAAATGAAAAGGTCAAGAAAATCAAAAGACAGAGCATCAAAAATAAAAAATTTTTATTTTGGTGACATGTTCAAAGACATTCTGTTTCTCTCCTCAGAGTTCTCCAGACTTCCAAGTACCACTTCCCTAGCTATTCCTCCCAAACCCGAGGAAGTTCACTCTGAGTATCTACCTTTATCTACCTATAGTTTTAGGCAATCTCTGATAGGTCCACACGCAACAATGCCAAGCCCTGTTCCAGGATTTAGGCGTGCTAAAGCAGAAAGACGATGGGCTAAACACTTAAAACAAAATACTGCCATGGTACTAAGTATTACTCATTTTCCAGGCTTCATGTCCATACCAACACCAGTTTTGCCAAGAAAACCTCGAAGACAGTCTTTGTTAGGTAAATCCATTCTGAACATGGTTTGTAATAATGGGATCAAGTAGAGCAAAGGGGAGAGAAGGCATGCAAAGGGTAGTTATCCCTTGGGTTTGCAGCTTTGGATGATGGGATCACTTTTTGCCTATATATTCAATATATGAGCCAGAATGCAATAACAGAGGTACTGACCTTGAAGGTCTTCCATGGTCAAACTGGGTGCTCTACCCAAATGGTGGTAGTGGGTAGTGGGAACCAGATGAGGGAGTTCAAAGGATCAGAAAAGTCAATATAAAAGAGCAGTGAGAATGAACAATCATTCAGAAGGTAATCTAGATGAACTTTAGAAGCAGAATGCCAACGCTGATGGATGCCTTCATGGACACATTTCCATGAATAATACAAATTCATTAAAAGATGAATAATTATAATGAAATCATAACACCCTTAACATGAATTTTCACAAGAATCCAAAAGTTGGTTCATTTTTTTCTTTTTTCTAGAAACTCATATAACAGAATCCGAAAATGTAGAAAGTACTCCAAGGCAAAGCATGCCAAACCTGCCTGAAGGTAAATGCTATATCATTCTTTAAAAAACTGCATATAAGTTTATCTCTCTATAAAAGTATTCATGATTTTGTGTGTTGGTGTATGTGTGTGTGATTCACATGTATGTCTCACCTCATTTTCAGCTCTTTAGGCCATTTAGTCAGTAACTATTTTTTTAAAATATTGACTATAAACCAAACTTTGTACTGATGTTGGGAACATAAAAGCTCAAGTATCCTTATTCTGGGTGGGGCAGATAAACATGAAATAATGAAAAGTAACTACTCTCCAAGTGCCAGGCACTATTCTAAGTGCTTTGACTTTAGCTACCAAGCAGAAACAAATGAAAAATTATCTTTAAAGAAAATTACATCATCCTAGACTCACATTATTTCTACAAATAATTTCACAAATACAGTGAATAGTAAACATTTCATAATTGTGAGGCACACAAAGAAAGAGACAAAATGAATGAGAACTATCAAAAAAGTAAGCAGTAAAAACATGCTCACAGGAGATCCAGGTGTTAGAATTATCAGATACAGATTTTTAAATAACTTGAAGACTTTTGGTCTGTCTACAATTGAGTAGCTTGTATTGGACAAACCCTCCCACCAAAATCAACTATTACAGCTGCCCAAAATATATAAAATAGCTACTGAAGGTATTGGAGAGTAACCATTATAGGCCTGACACGAGCGGCTACAATCTTTGCAATAAGGGAAGCTCATAAGTCAGCTCTGCCTCTATCTTGGCTTTTGCCTGAGGTCATTTGTGGTGTTAAAGAAGAGAGCACAAGTAGAAAGGGGTAGTATTAACTGAGTTGAGGAGATAGCCATCAGACCTCAGGGCTGTCAATATAGCTGGGGCTTGAGATGCAAAATCTCAGAGAGGAGAAAAGTGAGTCCAAATGTCTGCATACATATCTGCTGATTTCTAATCTGTGCATATGCAGGATAAGACTGGCATGTATCAGCTGATATTTTCTGCTATGAAACACAACAGAAACTATCAGCTGAGATGCTAAAGAATGAACATATATTTTCATAGTGGCATGGAAGACAGTTATTGGAATTAAAGTTCTGCCAAAATGTAGGGGCCTTGTAAATACACTGGGCTTTCAGTTGAAGATCCAGAGGACCCATGCATTAGAAATAAGGATGATGTTTTAGAAAAAGGCACAAAACTAAAACAGATTATACCTAACAAACTCAAAACCAATCTTTAATGAATCAAAGTGATACTCTTTGCCTAATCAAAGAAAATTTAACACTTGCTGGAGAGACATAACGTTATCCTGATCCTTTAAAAATTCTCATCCACCATGTCCAGCATTAAATTTAAAAAATCACAAGGCATCCTAAAAACCGGATAAAATGTCTGAAAATCAGTTGAAAGAAACAGACAGTAGAAACAGAGCCATAGAATCAGATACTGAAGTTTTCAAATGAGGATTTTAAAATAACTGTGACTACTATGTTTAAGAAACTAAAGAACACATTGGAGAATTTTACTAGAGAACCAGGAGTTTTGTTTTTAAAAACAAGAGTCAAATAAAATTCTAGAATAGAAAAAATTATCTAACAAATTAATGATTCAATTAGTGATTAAACATAGAACACTCCAACTATAGAACTCTTTTTTCTGGTTTATTTATTGTGAAATGATTACCACAATAAATTAATATCTATCACCCCACATTTTTCTTGTTATGAGAATTTTTAAGATTTCAAATATACAGGACAGTATTGTTAACTATAGTTAACAATATAGCAACCGTTGGACTCTCTGAGCTCACTGTCCCTCCCTACCACTACAGAATGGTAGTTCTGTACCATTATCTGTGACATAAATTAACTTCTCAGTCTCTTCCGCATCATAAACTGAAACAAGTCATGCTGCTACTTCTGATTTATTCGGTTTGTCCCACTCTGGTGGTTCCCTCTTTGAAAAATTTCAGGTGAGTTTAAGGGTCTTCAGATCCTTCGGAGATCCATCAGGGAATTTGTACTTACTTCTCCACCTCCGTCTCCTTCATTTCCACTCAAAAACCAACTGCTTGGGCTTACTCCATGAGGATAGGTGAGCTGGGAGCAGGCCACAGCCTTAGGTCTTAAGTCACTTTCCTTTCCTTCTTGCTCCACTCTCCCAAGACAAGGACTCTCTCTATCATATCACACGTCTTTCTGCTGCAGTTAACTTTTACATCTATTGATCTGAAATGGGCACACAGGGCCTATTTTAGAAACTAGAAGCTGAACATTGTTTTCTCTGGTCTAGGATGCATTATATCCTTTCGTTGAAGCAATGGCATAAGAATTACTGAGATTGTAAAATATCATGCTGCAAATAATGCAGCAAGAATGGCTGTGAATATAAAATTTATGTTACAAAATTTCAAAATATTTTCCTGCTGCACTTGGGTGTATACTTGGAGAGGACATTTTTGATGGAAGGTGAAACCCACAAGGGTCATGATAAAGTAAATTTAGATGATCTCTGTTTGGCTAACTTCTGAGTTGTTCGGATTTTGTTCTTTTCTTGTGTGGGGTCTTCAAACTGAGGGAAGGAAGCTGAGTTACAAAAGGCACTTGAAATATGCATCAAGATGGTATTAGGAGAAAAAGCAAGGTTGTTCCTTGGGAGGTGATCTCTCTCTGACTTATGATCATATGATGTCCTTTATTAGTTTTATGAAGCAAGAACTTGCTTATGTAAATTAATAAAATTTTTAAAAATATTTTTACATATAACACAAAAAGACTGAGATTGATGGAATTTAACTTATCTAGATAGAAATCTATAAGCATGTGGTTTTCTTTTTGAAAGACGATTGTACTAATATTTGAAACACACACACACACACACACACACACACCCCACCCTGTTTAGCAACCAGCTGAGATTGGGTGGGTGAAGGTTATGAGGAATCTCTTCCAGAGGATTTACACAGCTAACCTATTTATTATGACTCACCGTTATGATAACATAAATACTTTTTAACTTTCATTCTAAGTGCTAACACAGTTGAGTCTCATGTTTTCTTTTGTTTACTTAGGTATCATTAAATCTAGAAAACCAGAGGAATCACAGGCACGTCTCATTCGTGGTGGAGGTCTGAAGACTATTAATGCAACACGATATGAAACAATAATAGCCGTGACCAACCTTGCCATAGTAAACTGTCAAATATATGGAAGAAATGCACTTAATCTTAAGGTATGCTAGATCTTTTTAATGGCAACTTCTTTTTGTATTATCAATTCTTTTTGCTTTAGGTTTCTTAATTTAGGTCAGTTTCCATGTTATTGAAGGGATCTTTCCTGTTGCAATAGAGATTTTCCAGGAACACATTAAGATTTATCTCTAAACCTATGTCCTAGTTTGCCTTCATTCTAGTTTCTTAAAATGTTAAGATCCAAAGCAACTGGATGTTTTTCATTATAATGTTTTTTCATTATCTAGCATGATAAGAAAATACCTCTAATAGTATTCTGAACCCAGTTCCACCATGGTGGGGGGAATAGTTTCCCCACACCGTCAAGCAATTCTCAGACACCAGTTGGGTGTCCTACAGTTCAACTCAATTCTGCCACTACCTAGAGCTAACACCAGATTCCGTAGGTAAAATGTTCAGTCCCTCAAGAATGCCTTCCAGCTCAGAATGCCAATCACAAGCCCAGGTTGTTACTTGCACTTCTGACCACTGCCTATAAATTAGACGTTCCCATAATCCTCTCCCTGGGTTCAATTAACTGGCTAGAGTAGCTCTGAGAACTCACGAATCCCATTTACTTACTAGATAACTGGTTTATTACAAAAGATATTAAAGGAATTAAAGGATATGAGTCAACAGTCAGATATAGAGATACATAGGACAAGGTATGGAAAAAGCTTCCATGCCCTCTTCAGGCATAACTCTCCCCAAATCTCCATGTATTTACCAACCTGGACACTCTCCAAACCCTGTCCTCTTGGTTTTTATGAAGGCTTTATTACATAGGCATAATTGGTTAAGCCCTTGGACTTTGGTGATTGAACTCAATATCCAACCCCTCTCCCCTCTCTGGAGGAGGGGGGAGTTGGTGAGGCAGAAAGTGCCAACCCTCTAATCACATAGTTGGTGTCCCTGGAAACCAGCTTCCATCCTTCAGTGCTTTCCAAAAGTCACCTCATTAACATAAACACAGTTGTAGTGGAAAGGGACTTGTTATGCATTTCACCTTTATGGCTCTGAAGTGATTTCAGGAACTGAGGACAAGGGATCACATAGAACAAAAGATGATCCCATTGCTCTTATGTCTCCAGAAATTTCAAGAATTTGGGGAACTGTGAGCCAGGAACTTTGAATGAAGACCAAATATATATGAGAGATATATTTTGGTCATCTGAGTGACCAAATACAGATTCTTTTGAATTAGAATATCACAATCTCTAACACATTCTATGTTGTCAATATAACCTAGATGCCAAAGGAACAAAAGACACCAAAGAAAACCACAGAACAACACCCCTTATGAAAATAGATAAAAATCCTTAGCAAAATACTAGCAAACTGAATCAAAAAATTAAAAGGATTATATATAATAACAAAGTGACATTTATTCTTGAAATAAAAGGATGATTCAACATAAGAAAATCAATCGAGGGTGCCTGGGTGGCTCAGTTGGTTGAGCGACTGCCTTCGGCTCAGGTCATGATCCCAGAATCCTGGGATCGAGTCCCGCATTGGGCTCCCAGCTCGGCGGGGAGCCTGCTTCTCCCTCTGACCCTCTCCCCTCTCATGCTGTTTCTCTCTCTCTCTCTCTCAAATAAATAAATAAAATCTTTAAAAAAAAAAAGAAAAGAAAATCAATCGATATACATTAATGCATAAAGGGAGAAAACATAATCATCTTAATTGATGTAGAAGAGGCATTTGACCAAGACTTAGTTCTTTAAAAGGATTAATAAAATTTCTAAATCCATAATATGATTGGTGAAGGAAAAAAGGAAGAAAACCCTAAATACCAAATTCAAAATAAAAAAAGGGGAAATCACCACATGTCTCACAGACATTAAAATAGAAGATAACAAAACACTCAGAATAACCTTTTCCCAGTAAGTGCCACGGCTGTGATGAAATGGAAAAATTCCTTGGAAAACACAACTTGCTGAAACAGGCACAACAAGAAATAGAACACCAATACAGTTTTGTGCCTGTAACAAAATCTAATTAAAATTTTAATTAAGAGCCCCTTCACACAAAGAAAGTTCTAGGCCCATAGGAACTTCCTTGGTGAGTCTATCAAACATTTAAGGAAAATAACACCAGTTCACATGAACTCATTTTATGATGTCTATTAAACTCCCACACAAAAGCCAGACAAGGATATTATAAGAAAGGAAAATTATAGACCACTATTTTTCATAAATTAAGTGTAAAAATTCTCAACAAAATATTAGCAAATCAAATTCAGCAATATCAAAAATTAAAAATGAAGGATAATGTATCATGACTAAATGAGGCTTTCACAAGCAATTTAAAGTTGTTTTAATATTTGGAAAGCAGTGTTATTCTCAACAATATCATCTCAATAAATTAAAAAACTTGACAACATTCAACACCCATTTAAGATGAAAGAAAGGGGCACCCAGTGGCTCAGTCCCTTAAGCATCTCCTTTGACTCAGGTCATGATATTGGGGTCCTGGGATGGAGCTTCCTTTCGGGGTTCCCAGCTCAGCAAGGAGCCTGCTTCTCCCTCTCCCTTTGCCCCTCACCCCAGCTTGTGCTCTTTCTCTCTCTTTCTCTCTCAAATAAATAAGTAAAATATTTTTTTAAAAAGATGAAAGAAAACAAATATACCTCTAAGTAAACTAGGATTAAAGGAAACCTTTCATAATTAAATAAAGGGTATCTATGAAAACTTGGGAACCAGCATCATACATAATCAGTTAAGGATTGAATACTTTCTCCCTAAGATTAGGAGCAAAGCAAGAAAATTTTTTATTTCACTTTTATTCTACATTGTAGTGATGATTCTAGCCACTTACATTAGATAAGGTATATTGGAAAGGAAGAAGTAAAACTATCTTCATTGGCATACAACATGATTGCTTATGTAGAAAATCTTAAGGAATCTCAAAAAAATCCTACTAATTAAGTAAATTTAGCATGGTTGCTACATTTACACCATAATGTTCTTTATCACAGAGGGATCTAATCCAGGGTCACATGTTGAATACAGTTGTTTCAGTTTCTTTCAAGCTGGTGTTTCCAGCTTTCTTTGACTTTCATGACTTCGAAGCTTAAAAATCACAGGCAAGTTATTTTGAAAAATGTGCATTATTGTGTATTTGTCTTATATTTTCCAATGATTAGATATAGGTCATTCACCTTTGGCATTAATATCGCAAAAGTTTTTTTTAATTCTATCATATCACGTGGTGCATGATTTCAATTTATCCCATTACTAACAGGGTTTACTTAGATTACTTGTTTAAAGTGGTATCCTCAGAGCTTCTCCACTGTTACTCTTTTCCCCTTTGTACTTAATGTGTAAAAATTATGCAAATAATCTTATTTCTCATCAAATGTTCAATTATTTATTAATTTACATCATTGTTTCATGTCATGAGTATAATCTGTTACACCGTTATTTATTTTTATTCTGAAGTTGTCCCAGATTTCCTTAGTAAAAGCCCATTCAAGTTGGTTTCTGTGTCCTTTCGACATTTCCTGTCATGTGCTGTGGCTGGTATGGGGGATCCCAGAGCGCTCTGAGCTGGGGCTACCCTGGTGGGACAGCTGGAGCTGAAGTGGGCATGGGCGGAGGTGGTCCTAGGATTCTTTGTATAGAGGGTCCTCTGACAGGACAGCTGAAACTGAAGTGGGTGCAAGCCAAGCGGTCCTATCATGCTCAGCACAGGGTCACTCTGGTAGGGTGGCTGGAATGGAGATGGGGCACAGACCAGGGTATACTGGGGTGCTCTGTGCAGGGGGTGCTAGTGGGGTGGCTGGAGCTGAGGCAGGGGGTAGGCTGGGGGTTCCTTGGGATGTTTTGCCCAGGGAATACCCTGGTAGGGCTGCTGGGGCCATAGTGGGCATGAGCCAGGAAGTCCCAGAGCACTCTTCACTAGGGCTGCCCTGACAAGCCATCTGGAGCTAAAATGGTGCAGACCTGGAGTGTTCTGGGGTGTTTTGCACCTGTGTCACCTTGCCTTGATGGCTGGAGCTGTAGTGAGTACTGACTAGGAATGTCCTGGTGTGTACCATCTTGGGGCTACCTTAGTGGGGTGGTTAGGGCTGGTGTGGGCTAGGGGCTCAGGGCTCCCTGAGACAAGCAGACTCACTATGGTGCCCAGACCCTGCTCCTGTCCGCTCTATCAAGGTGGAGAGGAAATATTAAATGTGGTGTTCACCAGCCCCTCTGACACAGAAAGAGTTCCAGCAGCTCCCCCACCATTTGGCAGAGTTCTAGGGCTGTGTCTTTTATATTCTAGTTTCTCTTTTAAACCATGGCTTTTTCTCTGTGCCTCGGTAGATTGATCTGCTCCTGGTCCCTCACTACCATCCCTCCCCACTGCAGTTCCAGAGGCAGCGTGGGGGGTGGGGGTTCCCTGCCTTACCGTGTCTCCATCGCTTTTGATGTTCTCTGCATGGTCTGTCTTCTGTTGTGCAGAAGCCATTCAGTCAGCCCTCAGTTTTTCTTCAGGAGGAATTGCTCTATAAATAGGTGTAGATGGGGTGAGTGAATGGAAAATGTGAGTTCAGGATCTTTCTATGTCACCATCTTGGACCAGAAGCCTCAAAAGTGCTTTATTTTAACCCAAGCTTCAGTCTTTACAGAGCTTTCCGGTTAACTTTTTCTCTTAGGGCTGTGGCCTTTCAGCCCTTTCATACCAAGTCTGAGGCCTCTTGCCCTTGGTAAGCCATGAATTCCAATTTTTATCTCTGTAGCCCTATTAGACTGGCTAGCATTCTTCTCAACTTCTTGTCCACAGCTTGTGATTAGGCAAATGACTTAGGGAGAAAATTAGTGTTCTGCCTACCACCCTGAGAGTCTCTTCCTTCTAGAAGTTTGGCTTATTAAGTCCTAGCTACCTTGGTAATTCTCCAAGCATTTATTGTGTTGTGTTTGTTGACCTTTTTGGTTTTAGTGAGAAGGTTGGTTTGAAATATGGTTGTTAACCATTAGGAGAAGTGAATAATCAGATTATCTGGTTTTGAAGGGAACTACTTTATTTTTCTTTAAAGATTTTATTTTTAAGTAATCTCTACACACAACGTGGGTCTCAAACTTACAACTCCGAGACCAAGAGTCACATACTGTATTGACTGAGCCAGCCAGTTGCCCTTTGAAGTGAATTACTTTATTCATTCATTTATTCGTTCGTTCGTTCTTTCATTCATTACATGGGACTTGAACTCATAACCCTGAGATCAAGACCTGAGCTGAGATCAAGAGTAGGATGCTTAACCAACTGAGCCATCTAGATGCTCCAGGAATGAATTACTTTAAATCAGAGGTTGGTGAGTTTTTCTGTAGAGGGCTGGATAGTAAAATCTTAGTCTTTGAGGGTTGCATGGTCTCTGTCACTACTCAACTCTGTTCTGTAGTGCAAAAGCAGCTATATATAATACTTAAAACTTATGAGCATGGCTATGTTCCATTAAAACTTTACTTAGAAAAACAGGTGGCAGAGTGTAGTTTGCTAATTCTTGATTTAAATGGAGAAAGAGTGTAGCTTATAAAGAGTTGGGTGGAGCTAGTGAAGAAAAACTTTATTTCCACAGCCATTAATATTATTTTAAAAAATATTTGACTCCAGAGTAGAATCCTGAACTTTGTGGGGGGTGATATAAAAGAATTAAATGTCATAATTCCTGATCTAGTTCAGGGCCTTATTAAAAGAAGCAGACTTTAGGTGACGTCGAGTTGCCATGGCCAGCTACCTGTACGGGCAGGGCTGCCCAGGAGCTGGAGGACAAGCACCCGGAGCCCCTCCGGGCAGCTACTACCCTGGACCCCCCCATGGTGGAGGGCAGCATGGCAGTGGGGTACCCCCCGGTGGCCATTATGGAGGGGGGTCCTGCCCCCAGAGGCCTTATGGACTGACTACCAGCTGGTGGGGGACCCTATGGACACGCCAACCCTGGGGGACTCCCCTCTGGAACTCCAGGAGGACTATATGGTGGAGCAGCCCCAGGGGGCCCCTATGGTCAGCCACCTCCGAATTCCTACGGCGCCCAGCATCCTGAGCCTTATGGACAGGGACCTCCTCCAGGTGGCGTTCCTCCCAATGTGGATCCTGAGGCTTACTCCTGGTTCCAGTCAGTGGATGCCGATCACAGTGGCTACATCTCCATCAAGGAGCTGAAGCAGGCTCTGGTCAACTCCAACTGGTCCTCTTTCAATGACGAGACATGTCTCATGATGATAAACCTGTTTGACAAGACGAAGTCAGGCTGCATTGACGTCTGTGGTTTCTCAGCCCTGTGGAAGTTCATCCAGCAGTGGAAGAACCTCTTCCAGCAGTATGACCGGAACCGCTCCGGCTCCATCAGCTACACGGAGCTGCAGCAAGCTCTGTCCCAGATGGGCTACAACCTGAGCCCCCAGTTCACCCAGCTCCTGGTCTCCCACTATTGCCCGTGCTCCGCCAACCCCGCCATGCAGCTAGACCGCTTCATCCAGGTGTGCACCCAGCTACAGGTGCTGACGGAGGCCTTCCGGGAGAAGGACACAGCCATGCAGGGCAACATTTGACTCAGCTTCGAGGACTTTGTCACCATGACAGCTTCTCGCATGCTCTGAGCCAGCCCCTCTGGAGAATGGAGTGTACCAGGGACCTTTCCTGGCTCCTGAGAGTGGGAGAGGCCTGTATTTTCCTGCCCCTCCTAGAAAAAGATTCTCCCTTGCCTGATGCAGCGCTGTTTTTTCTGCCCCTCCTTTTTTCCTGCCCCTCCTAGAAAAAGATTCTCCCTTGCCTGATGCAGCGCTGTTTCCGAAGAGGGCTGGGAGTCTCCCCGTCACCAAATCATGGGGACCTGGGCTGAGGCCACACAGGTAGTGGCCTGACCTAAGAGAGGCCTGGAAGTTGAACGTCCTTAGAGCCCTGAGCATTTGAATGGCCCAGCCTTGCACCAGGAGCAGGAGATGTCAGTCACTGCTGTGGAGTGAGTAGCATCAGTCAGCTGGGCTCCAGCCTTTGGCTGTCCCTTCTGCGCCCTGACACCAGCGGTGAGTGTTCATCTGCCTCTTGCCATTAGCACCTGAGCCCCCTCACCCATACCGTCTTGTCCGATGAACCCAGTTTCTCCAAAGTGGAAGCTAACCAAGCATGAGAGAGGTTTGTCCGAGGGACCAAGTGGCTTGGGTTCCACCAGCCCCATGCCCCAAATCTGCGCGCATTGACTTCTCGCTGCCTGGGTGCCGTCCCTGCTCAGGGAGCTCCGACAGGCTGCTCTCTGGGCATCCTTGGCTAGGCTCCCCCTCTGCAGCTTGGACCCCTCCCTTGCCTGCCATTCTCTGCTTGGCTTTAATCCCCAGGGGACAGGTGCCACCTCCCACTGCCAATGCTCTTTTTTTATTTGTGTGTGTGTGTGTGTGTGTGTGTGTGTGTGTGTGTGTGTGTTTTTCTTTCGGGGCCAAAAGTTCAGTGAAACTGTAAGCTTCAATAAAAGGACAAAACTCTGAGGGAAAAAAAAAAAAGAAGCAGACTTTATATGAACAAAAATTTACACAAAACAAGTATACCAATTAATCTAATACAGACCCAAGATATAAGTACTTAAGGTTGCTAGAGCAGTTCAAGAAATTAGGAAGGGGTCGCCTGGGTGGCTCAGATGGTTAAGTGTCTGCCTTCGGCTCGGGTCGTGATCCCAGGGTCCTGGGATTGAGCCACACATCTGGCTCCTGGCTCAGCAGGGAGCCTGCTTCTCCCTCTGCCTCTCCCCCTGCTCGTGCTCTCTCTCTCTATCTCTGTGTCTTGAATGAATAAATAAAATCTTTTTTAAAAAAAGAGAGAGATTGGGAAGGACTCCATATTCTTAGTGATTAGTTTTTTCCTTTTCTTTTTAAATTTAATTTTATGTTACTTTATTTTTTTATTATTAACATATAATGTATTATTTGTTTCAGGGGTACAGGTCTGTGATTCATCAGCCTTACACAACTCACAGCCCTCACCATAGCACATACCCTCCCCAATTTCCATCACCCAGCCACCCCATCCCCCCACCCCCCTCCACTCCAGCAACCCTCAGTTTGTTTTCTGAGATTAAGAGTCTCTTAGGGTTTGTCTCCCTCTCTGGTCTTATCTTGTTTCATTTTTTCATCTCTTCCCCTATGATCCTCTGCCTTATTTCTCAAATTCCACACATCAGTGAGATCATATGATAATTGTTTCTCTGATTGACTTATTTTGCTTAGCATAATACCCTCTAGTTCCATCTGTGTCATTGCAAATGGCAAGATTTCACTTTTTTGATGGCTGCATAATATTCCATTGTGTACATATACACCACATCTTCTTTATCCATTCATCTGTTGATGGACATCTGGGCTCTTTCCATAGTTTGGCTATTGTGGACATTGCTGCTATAAGCATTGGGGTGCAGATGCCCCTTCAGATCACTACGTTTGTATCTTTGGGGTAAATGCCTTGTAGTGCAATTGTTGGGCCATATGGTAGCTCTATTTTCAACTTTTTGAGGAACCTCCATACTGTTTTCCAGAGTGGCTACACCAGAATGCATTCCCACCAATGGTGTAAGAGGGTTCCCCTTTCTCCGCATCCTTGCCAACATCTGTCGTTCCCTGACTTGTTAATTTTAGCCATTCTGACTGTTGTGAGGTGATATCTCATTGTGGTTTTGATTTATATTTCCCTGATGCTGAATGATGTGGAGCATTTTTTCATGTGTCTGTTGGCCATTTGGATCTCTTCCTTGCAGAAATGTCTGTTCATGTCTTCTGCCCATTTCTTGATTGGATTATTTGTTCCTTGGGTGTTGAGTTTGATAAGTTCTTTATAGATTTTGGATCCTAGCCCTTTAACTGATAGGTCATTTGCAAATATCATCTCCCATTCTGTTGGTTGTCTTTTGGTTTCATTGACTATGTCCTTTGCTGTGCAAAAGCTTTCTATCTTGATGAAGTCCCAAGAGTTCATTTTTGCTCTTGCTTCCCTCCCTTTGGCACTGTGTCTAGGAAGAAGTTGCTGAAGCTGAGGTCGAAGAGGTTGCTGCCTGTGTTCTCCTCAAGGATTTTGATGGATTCCTGTCTCACATTTAGGTCTTTCAGCCATTTTGAGTCTATTTTTGTGTATGGTGTAAGGAAATGGTCCAGTTTCATTCTTCTGCATGTGACTGTCCAATTTTCCCAACACTGTTGAAGAGACTGCCTTTTTTCCATTGGATATTCTTTCCTGCTTTGTCAAAAATTAGTTGACCATAGAGTTGAGGGTCAATTTCTAAGTTCTCTATTCTATTCCACTGATCTATATGTCTATGTCTGTGCCAGTACCATACTGTCTTGATGATTACAGCTTTGTAATAAATCTTGAAGTCCGGAATTGTGATGCCACCAGCTTTGCTTTTCTTTTTCAACATTCCTCTGGCTATTCGGGGTCTTTTCTGGTTCCATATATATTTTAGGATTATTTGTTCCACTTCTGTGAAAAAAGTTGATGATATGTTGATAGGGATTGCATTAAATGTGTAGATTGCTCTAGGTAGCATAGACATTTTAACAATATTTGTTCTTCCAGTCCATGAGCATGGAAACTTTTTCCATTTCTTTATGTCTTCCTCAGTTTCTTTCATGAGTATTCTATAGTTTTCTGAGTACAGATTCTTTGCCTCTTTGGTTAGATTTATTCCTAGGTATCTTATGGTTTTGGGTGCAATTGTAAATGGGATCGACTCCTTCATTTCTCTTTCTTCTGTCTTGTTGTTGGTGTATAGGAATGCCCCTGATTTCTGTGCACTGATTTTATATCCTGCCATTTTATTGAATTCCTGTATGAGTTCTAGCATTTTTGGGGTGGAGTCGTTTGGATTTTCTACATAAAGTATCATATCATCTGCAAAGAGTGAGGGTTTGACTTCTTCTTTGCTGATTCAGATGCCTTTTATTTCTTTTTGTTGTCTGACTGCTGAGGCTAGGACTTCTAGAACTATGTTGAATAGCAGTGGTGATAGTGGACATCCCTGCCGTGTTCCTGACCTTAGGGGAAAAGCTCTCAGTTTTTCCCCATTAAGAATGATATTCGCTGTGGGTTTATCATAGATGGCTTTTATGATACCTAGGTATGTACTCTCTGTCTCTACACTGTTAAGAGTTTTAATCAAGAAAGGATGTTGTACTTTGTCAATGCTTTTTCTGCATCTGCTGAGAGGATCATATGGATCTTATCCTTTCTTTTATTAAGGTAGTGTATCACATTGGTTGATTTGTGGATGTTGAACTGAACTTGCAGCCCAGGAATAAATCCCACTTGGTTGTGGTGAATAATCCTTTTAATACACTGTTGGATCCTATTGGCTAGTATTTTGGTGAGATCCATCCATGTTCATCAGGGATATTGGTCTGTAATTCTCCTTTTTGGTGGGGTCTTTGTCTGGTTTTGGGATCAAGGTAATGCTGGCCTCACAAAATGAGTTTGGAAGTTTTCCTTCCATTTCTATTTTTTGGAACAGTTTCAGAATAGGTATTAATTCTTTTTTTAAAAAAAATTTTATTTATTTATTTGAGAGAGAGAGAATGAGAGATAGAGAGCACGAGAGGGAAGAGGGCCAGAGGGAGAAGCAGACTCCCTGCTGAGCAGGGAGCCCGATGCGGGACCCAATCCTGGGACTCTAGGATCATGACCTGAGTCGAAGGCATTCACTTAACCAACTGAGCCACCCAGGCACCCAGGTATTAATTCTTCTTTAAATGTCTGGTAGAATTCCCCTGGGAAGCCATCTGGCCTGGGCTCTTGTTTGTTGGGAGATTTTTGATTATTGCTTTAATTTCCTTGCTGGTTATGGGTCTGTTCAGGTTTTCGATTTCTTCCTGGTTCAGTTTTGGTAGTTTATATGTCTCTAGGAATGCATCAATTTCTTCCACATTGTCTAATTTGTTGGCATATAGTTGCTCATAATATGTTCTTATAATTGTTTGTATTTATTCCACGTTGGTTGTGATCTCTCCTCTTTCATTCATCATTTTATTTGGGTTCTTTCTCTTTTCTTTTTGATAAGTCTGGCCAGGGGCTTCTCAATCTTATTAATTCTTTCAAAGAACCAGCTCCTAGTTTCATTGATCTGTTCTACTGTTTTTTTGGTTTATATTTAATTGATTTCTGCTCTGATTATTATTTCTCTTCTCCTGCTGGGTTTAGGCTTTATTTGCCGTTCTTTCTCCAGCTCCTTTAGGTGTAGGGTTAGGTTGTTTATTTGAGACCTTTCTTGTTTCTGGAGAAAGGCTTCTATTGCTTTATACTTCCCTTTTAGGACTGCCTTTGCTGCATCCCAAAGATTTTGAACAGTTGTATTTTCATTTTCATTTGTTTCCATGAATTTTTTTTTAATTCTTCTTTAATTTCCTGGTTGACCCATTCATTCTTTAGTAAGATGCTCTTTAGCCTCCATGTATTTGAGTTCTTTCCAACTTTCCTCTTGTGATTGAGTTCAAATTTCAAAGCACTGTGGTCCGAAAATATGCAGGGAATGATCCCAATCTTGTGGTTGAGACCTGATTTGTGACCCAGGATGTGATCTATCCTAGAGAATGTTCCATGTGCCCTAGAGAAGAATGTGTATTCTGTAGTTTTGGGATGGAATGTTCTGTATATATCTATGAAGTCCATCTGGTCCAGTGTGTCATTTAAAGCCCTTATTTCCTTGTTGATCTTTTGCTTAAATGATCTGTCAATTTCAGTGAGGGGGGTGTTAAAGTCCCCTACTATTACTGTATTATTGTTGACGTGTTTGATTTTGTTATTAATTGGCTTATATAATTGGCTGCTCCCATGTTAGGAGCATAAATATTTAAAATTGTTAGATCTTCTTGTTGGATAGGCCCTTTAAGTATGATATCTAGTGTCCTTCCTCATCTCTTATTATAGTTGTTGGTTTAAAATCTAATTTGTCTGATATAAGGATTGCCACCCCAGCTTTCTTCTGATGTCCATTAGCATGGTAAATGGTTTTCCACCCCCTCACTTTAGGTCTGGAGGTGTCTTTGGGTCTAAAATGAGTCTCTTGCAGACAGCATATAGATGCGTCCTGCTTTTTTATCCAATCCGATACCCTGTGTCTTTTGATTGGGGCATTTAGCCCATTTACGTTCAGGGTAACTATTGAAAGATATGAATTTAGTGCCATTGCATTGCCTGTAAGATGACTGTTACTGTATATTGTCTCTGTTCCTTTCTGTTCTATGTTACTTTTGGGTTCTCTCTTTGCTTAGAGGAACGCTTTCAATATTTCTTGTAGGGCTGGTTTGGTGATCACAAATTCTTTTAGTTTCTGTTTGTCTTGGAAGCTTTTTATCTATTTTCAATGAGAGCCTAGCTGGATAAAGTATTCTTGGCTGCATATTTTTTTCATTTAGTACCTGAATATATCATGCCAGTCCTTTCTAGCCTGCCAGGTCTCTGTGGATAGGTCGGCTGCCAATCTAACGTTTCTACCATTGTAGGTTACAGACCTCTTGTCCTGAGCTGCTTTCAGGATTTTCTCTTTGTCTCTGAGATTTGTGAGTTTTACTAGTAGATGTTGGGGTGTTGAGCTATTTTTATTGATTTTGAGGGGGGCTCTCTGTGCCTTCTGGATTTTGATGCCTGTTTCCTTCCCCAAATTAGGGAAGTTCTCTGCTATAATTTGCTCAAATATACCTTCTGCCCCTCTCTCTCTTCTTCTTCTGGGATCCCCAATTATTCTAATATTGTTTCACTTTATGGTATCACTTATCTCTCAAATTTTCCCCTCATGATCCAGTTGTTGTTTATCTCTTTTTCAGCTTCTTTATTCTCTGTCATTTGGTCTTCTATATCACTAATTCTCTCTTCTGCCTCATTTAGCCTAGGAGTTAGAGCCTCCTTTAAAAAAAAAAAGAGATTTTATTTATTTATTTATTTAATTAATTTATTTTTAAGATTTTATTCATTTGATAGAGAGAGACACAGTGGGAGAGGGAGAGAGTGTACAAGGAGGGTAAGCAGCAGGCAGAGGGAGAGGGAGAAGCAGGCTTCCGCTGAGCAGGGAGCCCAATGTGGGGCTTGATCCCAGGACCCGGAGATCATGACCTGAGCTGAAGGCAGACGCTTAACCATCTGAGCCACCCAGGCGCCCCTAGAGCCTCCATTTTTTATTGCACCTCATTAATAGCCTTTTTGATTTTGACTTGGTTAGATTTTATTTCTCCAGAAAGGGATTCTCTAGTATCTTCTATGGTTTTTTCAAGCCTAGCTAGTATCTTTATAATCATTTTTCTGAACTCTAGTTCAGACATCTTACTAATCTCCATATTGACTAGGTCACTGGAAGTTGGTACTGCCTCTTATTCTTTTTTTTTTTTTAGGTGAGTTTTTCCATTTTGTCAATTTGTCCAGGGAAGAACAGATGAACGAGAACAAAATGCTAAAATGGTAACAACAACCCCAGAGAAATACACACTAAACAATCAGAAGAGACCTAAAACCAGGGGGAAATGAAAAAAATATATATATGATCAGGCTGGTGAATAGAACAGAGCCATACACTAGATTTGGGGTGTATTTTGGTCAGTTAGAAGAAACTGCATCCCAAAATTTTAAAGAAAGAAAAACATATACACACACAAAATAACGTTAAATACAATGAAGGGATAGAATATGACTGTAAAAATGAAAACTAAAAAAGATTTTGAAAAAGGAATTGATAAGATAAGAAGTTGGTTGAAAAAGGAAAGAAGAAAAATTCAAAAAGAAAAAGATAAAGAAAATTTTTAAAATTAAAGTTGAAAGAATAAAGAAACAAGAAAGCTGGGGTGCCTAGGTGGCTCAATCCTGAAGCGTCTGTCTGCCTTTGGCTCAGGTCCTGATCTCAGGGTCCTGGGATCCAGCCCCACATCGGGCTCCCTGCTCAGCAGAGAATCTGCTTCTCCCTCTCTCTCTCCCTCCCCCTACACCTTCTCTCAAATAAATAAAAGTCTTTTTTAAAAAATAATTAAAAAAAAAAGAATCATGGGGGAAAAAGCCATGAATTCTATGTGCAGTATTCCCCTAGCCCTGGAGTTCTGTTTTCATTGATCGGTAAACTTGGTGTTGGCTGGCTGTTTGTGCTGATCTTCTGGGGGAGGGGCCTGTTGCCATGGTTCCCAAATGTCTTTGCCGGAGGCGGAATTGCCCTGCCCTTTCTGGTCCGGGCTAAGCAAGCTGCTCGGGTTTGCTCTCGGGAGCTTTTGTTCCCTGCAAGCTTTCCGTACAGCTTTGGAGGACGAGAGTGAAAATGGCAGCCTCCCAATCTCCATCCCAGAGAAGCCGAGAACTCAGGGCCCCACTCCTCAGTGCGCCCCCAGAGAAAGGCAGTAAGTCACTCCTGTCTCCCCGGTCTCCAGCTGCACTCCGTGCTCACCCGGCCTCTGGCACCCGACCCCGTGTGGAGTCTCCAAACCCAGCAGATCCCTGCGGTGCGCTCCCGCGCTGCTCCTCCCAGGGGAGAAAGGGGAGTCTCCCCGGATCTGCCGCTTGTTGGGTCCCTGCTGGAGGAGCAGTGGCCTGACTGGGCCGCAGATCACAGTTTATGGCAACCCCGAGCTGAGAGCCCACGCCTTGGCTCCGTCTCTGCAGCTGGCTTCCCTGCTCCGATACCTGGCAGCTCTGCCGCACTCAGGCTCCCCCGGTCTTTCTGTGACCCCGAGGGTCCTGAGTCCACACTGTCCGCGAGGGTTCCACCCCCCGCTTAGCCACCGGAATGACGTCCCTCAGAGGAGCCAACTTCTAAAAGTTCCGATTTTGTGCTCCGCGGCTCTAGCACTTGCCAGAAGTGGCCCAAGGAGGCCCCTCCCCCGCCGTCTATCCTCCCGAATATCACCTCCGATTCACTTCTCCGCACGTCCTACCTTCCAGTAAGTGGTCGCTTCTCTGTTCAGAGAGTTGCTGCTATTCTTTTCTTCGATCTCCTCTTGAGTTTGTAGGTATTCAGAGTGGTTTGATAGCTATCTAGCTGAATTCCTGGGACCAGATGAAATTTAGGTCTCCTACTCCTCTGCCATCTTGGACCACACTCCTCTTAGTGCTTAGTTCTACACAGCCTTTACATGATAACCACAGCAAACAGGTTTTATGATGGGATGGTAAAAGAGAGATCCGGGGTACCTGTGGTGGGCCAGCCTCCTAGTGAAGGTCCCTGGGATTACATGAGGCAACATCAAGGTTCTGGATACTCATTCAGCCAATATTTATTAAGAACCCACCATGTGCCAATGGTAAACTATGTATCTTACTATATAGCAGTATGCAAAACAGAAGAGAATACCTATTTCATGGAGCTTATTATACCTTAGTGGGGTGAGACCATACATATATTTGTACACAGTCTGTCCTGTGATTATAAGAACTATGAAGAAAAATAAAGCAAGTGACGGGACAGGCAATCATCACTGGAGTGCTGGTTTGAGAGGTTGCTATTTGTCATAGGTTGGTTAGGGAAGGCCTCTCTGGTCAGACGGTGTATGAGTAGACAGCTGACTCTATGTAGGCCACTGATGAGGTGAGACTGTATAGTTCATGGGACGAGATGAGGAAAGAACTTTGCAGGCAGAAGGAAATGTAAAGGCGCTAGCTCCCTGAGTGCACTAAGTGGAAAGAATAGAGACTATGACAGACACATTTCTACTATGTAAGTGCAGCACTAGTTCTGCAGAGAAGTGTTTATGATAGGAAAAAAGAATGCCTACCTTTGTCTACATACACATTTAGAAACAGTAATACTTTAATAAAAGGTCAGTCTTGAAACCAGTACTATCAACTTCACGGTTCTTTAGCCATGAGCCTTTCATTCTTATATGGTAGGCGGCATAGCCTAATGCTCCTGCAACTATGTCCCCCATCTCTGCAAGCCAAGGTCTGTCTGATTCTCCAACAGTGGAGGGCCTTGGTCCATTCACTTGACCACTACTGATCCTATGACCCTTAAGAAACAAATGTTTCAGTTTTCCTGGAATATTAAAGATACTGGGGGCACCAGACAGGTCTTAATCAGTTCTGACTGCTCTGACAAAATACCATTAATTTCTCACAGTTCTGGCAGAGGTGGGTGTCAGCTGATTTGTTTCCTGCTTAGAGGTCTCTTGCTCACACCTACTTTCTTCCTGTATCCTCACCTGGTGGAAAGAAAGAGCTCTGGTCCCCTCCTCTTCTTATAAGGGCACTAATCCCATTATAAGTGCTCCACTCTTAAGACTTCATCTAACCCTAATTACCTCACAAAGGCCTCACCTCTAGATGCCATCACATTGGGGTGTGGGGCTTCAACATAAAGGTTTGTGGGCAGTGCAAACATTTAGTTCATATCAGGGCATAATTCTCCTCAATCAGAATTGGCATATTTAAGCAAGAAGTTTTAGATAGATATTAGATTAATATAAAGATAACAGAAATAGAAGTAGAAACATGAAAAAAATAAGATAAAAGAGATAATTAAATATAAAATATATTTACTTACATTTCAGCATGCAAGGGACACTCCATAAATGTTTGCTTGTGGTTAATCAAAATAATTCCTGTCACACATCTAACACTAAACTTATTATATACATGAATACTTAGCAGTGTTTCTATTTTGTTTCTATCCTTTCCATATTTAAGGAATTATTATTATGGCAGAGTAACATAAATGAATGGAAGGTGAGTATAGGTTTGCTAGTGTATTGTGTCAAGCACTGTCACTCAGTTATGTGCTCATTTTTTTTTTTACTTTTGTATAAAATATTTTGTGCATTGTTAATTAACCTCTTATCTCTTGTCACTTTCTTTTAGGGCTTTTTTATCACGAAATGTCCAGACTTAATGATTTTGGCTTCCCAATTGATATATCTTAACTTATCCTTTAATGACATCAGTTACTTTCCCACAGAAGTGAGTCCATTTTTATCATGTGAATATCGCACTAATTTCTTATTAATAATAATTATAAAAAATAGACACTTATGATACCCTGGAAAAGAGTAAAAAAAGAGATAGATGATACAGCTGATCAATGTTCCTTTGCTGATTCTACTGCATTAGTTCAAATGGTTTATAAAATGTACCAAATAGAGATCTGTGGTACTTTATCATTCTACTCATGTTTGTTTCTCTTTGCTGTTCCTCAGATACTTTGTCTTAAAAATTTACAAATACTATTACTGAGAAATAATCCTATCAAAGAAATCTCTTCTGAAATTCAACAACTTAAGCTCCTTAGAGTTTTCAGCATTGCCTTTAATTTGATTACTACTCTTCCACCTGGGTAAGGTCCATAGCCTGAGATTATGAGCACAGAAAACAAAGAGCTTATAATTTAGAAAGAGATCAATTTCCCTTTTGAAAACGGGCTAGCAACGTTTTTAGCCATTGAATGATTCCCATTCTCTTCCGATTAGCTGATTTGCTTCTTATCATTGTGTTAAAAAGTAATCCTAGCAGCTACATAGATGGCAACTAATGCGGGGCTAGTGAATGCTCATCTAGAGATTCATTATTTGAGTATGGATTAAATGAACACAAATCACAGAAGGAGGCTCAAGTGAGAAACTTGCACTGATCCCTTGACAGCCTTTATATATATGGAAAGGACACTGCATGTGGAATTAGGAAATCTAGACTTTTATCTTCAAAATTGATAATGATCTCTTTTGTCTGGAGAGTCACTTAACCTTCTTGGTCTCAATTTCCTAATCTATAAATCAAGAAATTAACCAGTATGATACATAACATCCTTTAATAGGAATGTTGATATTTGGTTTTAAAAGAGATGGAATTTTTCCAGACATATGGACTGGTAATTATTTTTAATTCCTAAACCAAAACCTTAGCCAAATGCAAAACAAGATACATCTTTCAGGTTAGAGTTTAACAAATTGAATGTGGGTTAAGGGCAAAGGGACAGGGACTCTTAAATAGTTGAACAACATTTTGTAAAGAAGATTCTCATAGTAATTAAGGAAACGCATCAAAATTCACTTATAAAGTTGTTCACCCAGCATTGTTTATATTTATCAATCCAACAAATTCTACATTCATAAACTGTAAAACTATTCAGTCATTTAAAAGAACAAAAAAGCATGTAGAAGTTATGCCATGTCTGTATAAATAAATATATATATATGCATTTCACATCACACATAATATGTATAAGAAATCAACACTGAAAGTAAGAATATTGCATTGTGTGTATTTTATTTCTTTTAAATCATCTATATTTTTCAACAGTAATGTAAATTGTATTTTCCCTGCCTTGATACTAGAAGCAGCTATTTCTCTAAGCAAACCCTGCTTCCTTTTTATTGGAAGATGGTATTTAAAACTGAAATCTGGGTACTAGGTGTCCCAATGCTATTGGGACGACATTGCTTCTAGACACTCCCTGGGAACAGAGCTAAGTAATATACGTACGTATACTAATCTGTGTGTACACACATATCTATAATTATTTCTGTGTGTGTATATATATATTTGTGTATATATACACACACACACGTAACCCTGCATGTATATATACACATATATGCACACACACACAAATACATATATATGTGCATATAGAGACACTTATATATACGTATATGTGCATCTAAATAAAATTTATATTTAATAATCTATAAAATTGTAATTATAAACTTTAATAACCGTAACTGTCATTTAAACAAAATGTAAAAATTCCTAAAGCAACTACGACTTGTTCATAACTACAGGGTCAACATTGTTCACTATTTAGAGATTAAGCAAATTAGTTTGAACTATTGGTTAACTATTGGTTATACTCAAAAAGTTTTAAGGAGCTATTTCTCAAAAATATTAGTGTTTCTAAAATAAATCAGTGTATATATATATACATATATATATATTTAAGATTTTATTTATTTACTTGACAGAGAGAGAGCACAGGCAGGCGGAGTAGCAGAGGGAGAGGGAGAAGCAGGCTCCCCGTTGAGCAGGGAGCCCGATGCGGGGCTCGACCCCAGAACCCTGAGACCACGCCCTGAATCAGAGGCAGACGCTCAACCAACTGAGCCACCCAGGCACCCCTAAAACAGTATATTTTTTTATTAAATAACATAGGTTATGTATGCATATCAAGGGGAGACCGACAGCACAAATTCACCAAGGCCTAAATTTTTGTTGCTACTATTTTTGCTTTGACCTGCTTGGGGCATAGAGTATAAAGCAAATGCAGATAGGAAAGCCCGGATTCCTTAGGCACAAAGAACTGGGTTCTCATCCTAGCTATGTCCCTTACAGGTAGGCCCTCTACAGTTACAGTTATGCCCTTGATTATACTATGGAAATGTATAATCAACTCTCTCAGATTAAATGTTGGAAGTTTTGTAACCACGAAAAGGTCTGTGATTTGCCTATTTAGTTTTCTTGTAAAATAAAGACAATAGATCATTTCAAAAATCCAAAAGGTTTCTTCTTTTTCCCAAAGCTTTGAGATAGCATTTGTTCATGAAATATTTGAGATATTTTGTTCATTTAAGGGGTAATGACATCACCAGGATGTGTCTCTCTCCTATCCTTGTTTTGTTTTGTTTTGTTTTCCCCTTTCTTTTCTGTTTCTTGTCTTTTTCCATCCCAAAGCCTAACTGGAAGGCCCTCACAGCCTCCAGAAAGAACCCACTCCGCTAACATCTTGACTTCGGACTTCCCGCCTCCAGAACTGTGAGAGAATGTGTCCGTTGCTCTGAGCCACCTGGCTTTGTGGTCATTTGTTAGGTCAGCCCTAGGAAACTAATACAGCAACCAAGAAAAGACTATCTCTAAATGTGTTAGAAATTTCTCAGGTGGCTTTATCTGTATGGGGCTTTATCCACTCCAAACATTTCAAAGCAGTCTTAAAGGATAGATGAATCCTTTTAGGAACTTTGGTTGTCATTAAACCACCTACAATGAAAAAAAGTCCATAAATTTCAAGATCGTAGAAAAATGTAGTTTCTCTATACTTCTGTTTGCTCAAGTATTTAATTCTTTATTCATACCTCGTAATGACAAACATGTAATCATTTTTAATTTCATTTTCTCTTTCTATCTAAGGTTATTTTTTTTGTCCCATCTTGAGGAACTTGATATTTCTTACAATAGTATTGTTTCCATTCCAAATGAAATCCAGAAACTCAGGTATTTTGGAAGTCGTAAGTACACAAAGTCATATGCCCTGTAAGGATATATTTAGTGATGGCTGTGTTGGAGAAAATTGAGTTCTTCCATATATTTAATAGCCACAAAATATAATATATGAAAACATCACATTTACAAAAACATAATTTGAATGATTGGCATT
This sequence comes from Zalophus californianus, assembly GCF_009762305.2. Classification (NCBI taxonomy): domain Eukaryota; kingdom Metazoa; phylum Chordata; class Mammalia; order Carnivora; family Otariidae; genus Zalophus; species Zalophus californianus. Next base: position 56,422,688 of record NC_045597.1, read on the forward strand.
TTTAAGACGTAACATTTTCAGTAATTATTTAAAAGCTGTACCGATGGCTTCTTAATAGAATGACTTGCTTCATTTTGTCCATTTTTCTGTGTGTACACCTCTAGTTCTTATCAGTTTTATTTATTTGGGGTAAGGAAATACATATATACAGTGTAAGCCTAATACGAAGCTCTGATTCTTTCTCACATTGATTTTTAAAAAGTCTCTGAAGTTCATCTATGTCCTCCTAGGTCAGTACCATACTATTTTGATTATGACTTTAGAATAATTTTTAATAATTAGTAGGGAGATTATTTTTCAATAATATTATTTTAACTTTTCTCTTTAGATCATTTAATATAATTCGAAGCCCCTCCACCCCAAAAAAACATAAACACAAAACTGAGGTTTTGATTGGAATTGTCTTGAATTTACATATAAATTTTGAAGAATTTACATTTCTGATGTTAATAAATCTTTTCATCCTAAAACATAGTATATTTTTTCATTTGTTCAGATCTTGTTTTATGTCCTTCATAAGAATTTATGATTTGCGGTACCTGGGTGGCTCCGTTGGCTGAGGGGCCAACTCTTGGTTTCAGCTCAGGTCATGATTTCAGGGTTGTGAGATTGAGCCCCACCACCAGACCCACATCAGGCTCTGCACAGAGCCTGCTTGAGATTCTTTCCCTCTCCCTCTCCCTCCCTCTCTCCCTCCCCACGCTCTCTCTCTCTAAAATAAACAAATAAAATCTTTTTAAAAATTTATGACTCATTTCACATAAATCCTTTATCTTTATTACTAACCTTCTCTAAGTATTCTATAATCGTGTTGCTACCATGAATGTAACATTTTCTCTAATTTTTATTTCTAGCTATTGCCAGTACAGAATAGAGAAAAGCTATGTCCTTTTCTTGAGTCCTTACATGAATTTAAAATCAAGCTATATAACCAAAATTATCTTCATTCCTATTTCAGTTTTACTAGATTTTCTTTGGTTTTCTAGGAGCATAGTCTTATCTTCAGTAAAGCGAGATATTTTTCTCTCTGCTTTTCTAATATTTGTACCAATTATTTAAATACCCATGTGACAATCTTTATATTTTAACAGGAGAATTCAACCTGCTCACATTTGTTATGGTTGATAGCTGATATATTCAATTTTTTTCCTTCCATTTTACTGTGTATTTATTATTTATTTACTTTTTTCTTTTCCTATTTGCCTTCTGTGTGTGTGTCTGTGTGTGTGTGTCTGTGTGTGTGTGTGTGTGTGTGTGTGTGTGATTTTTTTCAGGATGCTATTTGTTCTCTTTTTTTCCTCCCTCATTAATTTTGGAACTCTTCTGTACTTTCCCAGGCTATTAATGGCTATCTTTTTTTCCCTCCAAACACACAAACACATTTTTCTTTAATATTTTATGAAATCAAGATAAAAGCTACTTCCCCCTCTATGATGGTCCATCCCCCTCTGCTGCCTTCCACCGATAGTTGAGACCTTGAGAATTCTTTTATCTTCCTGCTTTTCCTCCAAATTCACTTACGCCTTATTTGATTCTAGGTGTTGCTGAGATGGTGTAGAAACTTCGGTTTCATATTCTCATTAGTATTTTTCTCTTCATTACATCTCTTTTTATTTAAAGAATGTTTATTTAGTGCTGAGGTCTCATGAGCATTTGCAGTCATTCTCCATTTATATTTCTCTATGTATTTCAAGACCCATAGCTTACTGCCCTTCTTTCGTCTCATCTGGAACCTGGAGATACCTCCTTTGATTCATTGTCTATTTAGAGTTTTCTCTTATTTACTTTCCTCAGATGGAGTTTGTGGGCCATTTTTTCCTCTGAATCTTTAATCCTAACAGATAATTGGTGGCTCCAGTAGGTGGGTGGTTGTGCACTGCAGCCCCTTCCATGAGAGGTCCCCAGCACCCCAGCCTCCCCCAGATTCCAGTGTTGTACACAAGGTGCCTGATGCCGGTTTGATTTCTTCTTCCTTTTAAGTGGTTCTTACTTTTATCTGGAAATATTATGATTTTCTCATAATCCTGGGTCTTCAGGAATTTTATTGGATTATGCTTAAGAGTGTGTCTTTTTTTTTTTAACCTGTTAAAACTGTTCTGCACCTAATTCTACCAGGGCTAAGGGAAACTGATGTTCCCCACACCAATAAGCAATTCTAGGACATGTGCTGGGTGTCCTACAATTCAACTCAATTCTGACACTATCCACCTGGAGATGGCATCAGATTTCACCGATTGAGGGCTCAGTTCCATAAGGCAGCCCATCCCCCCACCCCCCACTTCAGCTACAGGTAGAGACCTGTGCTTCTTACCAACCAGCTACAGGTTGGAGGTTCCCATGACTCCCTCTTCGGGTTCCATTAATTTGCTAGACTGGCTCACAGAAGTCAGGAAATCTGTTGACTCCCTGGGTTACCTGTTTATTATAAAGGATATATATTAGAGGATACAAATCAACAGCCAGATGAAGAGATACATCAAGCAAAATCGCAAATAAAGGAGCTTCTGTCCTCATGAAGTTTAGGACCTGACCCACTGGCATATTGAAGTGTTCTGATTCATCAACCTGGAAAGTCTCTGACCCATCTCTCTCTCTCTCTCTCTCTCTCTCTCTCTCTCTCTCTTTTTTTTTTTTTGTGGAGATTTCATTACATAGGCATGATTAATTAAACCAGTGGCCATTGGCGATTGATTTAACCTCTGGACCCTCTGCCCTCCCTGGAAGTCATGGCTGTTCATGGTTGGAACGGTTCCCTGAAAACCAGCCTCATCTTTAGGTGCTTTCCCCAAGTCACCTCATTAACAGAAACCCAGTTATGGTGGAAAGGAGCTTGTTATGAAAATAAGACATCCATTTCACCTTTATGGCTCTGAAGTGAATTCAAGAACTGAGAACAAGAGACAAAACATAACAAAAGATGCTCCCCTTGCTCTTACTGCTCAGGAAATTTCAAGGGTTTTGGGAGCTGTGATCCGGGAACTGTGGACGAAGTCCAAATATATATTTCTTGTAAGTTACAATATCACATCTGTCTTTCAGGGAATTCAAGGAACTCTTTTAATCACCAGCTTAAACTTTTTTGTTTTTAGTCAAGGAAATATGTTTACCATCACCGCTTCTCCATCTATTTTCTCTTCCGGAAACACCTATTATTTATATGTTAGGGCTCTTGGACCTATCTTCCGTGGCATCTATATGGTTTTTTTCTTGTACTTTTTCTTTATGTTTTTGCTCTGTTTGAGTTATTTCTTTTTTTTTTGAGTTTTTAAAGATTTTATTTATTTATTTGACAGAGACATAGCGAGAGAGGGAACACAAGCAGGGAGAGTGGGAGGGGGAGAAGCAGGCTTCCTGCTGAGCAGGGAGCCCGATGCGGGGCTCGATCCCAGGACCCTGGGATCATGACCTGAGCTGAAGGCAGACACTTAACGACTGAGCCACCCAGGCGCCCTCTGTTTGAGTTATTTCTTCTTTGTCTTTGCCTCTAATCTGTATGAAGACCATGTTCTTCAGCTCATCCACTTAATTCTTTAGTTTTACAAATCATGTATTTGGGTTCAAGAAAGGTGTGTGTGTGTGTGTGTGTGTGTGTGTCTGTGTGTGTGTGTGTGTGTGTGTTATTAAGTGAATTTTATTAAGTGTTTCTCCTGCTCCCCACCCCAACTTCTCTGCCTCCACAGAGTGTGATTGCCCCAGGAGCACTGTTCTGTGTGTTTGTCAGTTTTTCTCTTCTGGCTACACTGTCTTCTGCTCAGGACCAAAGGCAGTCTTCGAGCACCGTTCAGAGAGTGTCAGTGGTGTGACAGGAGGAAGTTTCTCTGCTCCCTAGGATGCTCAGCTGCTAAGGCTGTCTCAGTGTGGAGCTCTTCCAGCTTTAAAGATTGTTTAGCCTATCAAACTCCACAGAACTCATCGAGAGGAAAGATGAGCCCAGACTGCTGAAGCCTCTAAGATAAAGCGACTCTGGCGGGGGCAGCCTCCCCCAAGGCATTTGGGGACCCTCACTGGCATCTCCCTAGAGTCCATAACACTTATTCTGGTTTTCCACTGGGCTCTCTGCTGCTGGCCCTTAGGCTTGTGTTTGGTGTTGAGGGAGGAAAGTGGCCATGCCATCTCTCTCCTTTGGGACCAAAGTAAAGCCTGGGATCTTGCTCACTTTTTCCAAACTGACAAGTGCAGTAGTCAGTCTGTGGCTGAGGGATGAAGACAGCTAAGGTGCCATCTTCCTAGCCTCATTGTTTCAAATCCCTTCTTGACCGTGTTTTAGTATTGTCAGCAGGAGTCAGAACCAAAGAATTTAAATTGTGTGAGGAAGAAACTACACTGCACATGAGAATCTAGAGTTCCCAGCAACCTATGGCCTCCAGCCCTCATGTCATCCACTTCACTCCTAGCACCTTTGACAAGTCGGGCTAGCCTTTGATTTGTATTTATGTGTCCCTCATAAACAGATACTTTTCTGCCTGTCCTCAGCACTAAGTAGAAAGGAGATGAGTGACTGTAAAAACAGACAAACAAACAAACAAAACACCATAGACACAAGTAGTATAAAATGAGAAAATCAGTAATGTTGGTTCTCTTTGAACAAAGGAATCACTATTATCAGAAGCAACTGACACAGTAAAAACCAAGAGGATTCAGGTGATGAAAAATCAAAGTTGCAACATAGCACATGATACATTTTGATAGTGTTAATTTCACTGTTTTGATTAGGCTTGAAGGAAAAAAATATGTGCCGGTGTTCAATTTGTCTATGAAAATAGATTCATTCTTTGTATCATTATACTATACTATATTTTTTCTTTTTTCATAATGACATGTTGCAAAGACCCAGAGTACATGCTGTAACTCTACTAGTCACAGAAATGCACTCATCTGTATAATAATAAACTGTTTCATTTGCTTTATAATTCTCTGATTCTAAGGAAATACTTAAATACTTGTATTTTATTGCTACTATGTTTGATGCCAATTTGCAGGAACACTGGGAAAAAAATTTACTTCAGTATTATAAATTGCATAAATACCTTTTAAATTTGGTTTCCCTTATTTGCAGATTACTTGAAAAACTGAATGTTGATGGGAATGAACTGATGACTTTTCCATCTGCAATTTTGAAGCTTAACCTGAAAAAAATCCTGTTTGAGAATACTTTCACGCATCCTGCTTTTTGGAAAGAGAATTCTTTGAATAGCCCACCGTCTCTTACTCAGATTACTTCTTTTTTCTTTTTAAAAAATAATCTACATGAATATTATGATGTGATCCCAGTGGAAATTCAAAAGCTACTAAAATGGTGAGCAAATTCTAAAGCCCTTTTAATGAAAATACACTTTTTAAGCATTTAACATGTTATTCATTAGAGGCCAGGTGACAGTTTTACTATTAACATACCCACACCACAGCCTTGAACATACATAGAATTCTTTAAATTTCTCCTTCTGGCTCTTCCAACGTAATAATATAGTCTAAATTCAGCCCGTTTACCAATATTCTTAAGTCACTACTTCATTCCAGTGTGAGTTACAAGTTGCTGAGGCATAGCTGGCAACATCTATACCATTGTGATATTAATCTTTGCTATGAATTACTAAGGACTAGAAGTGGTTTCTTCCAAAAAAGCGTTCTTTAGTCCCAGGCATACTATGCAGGGAGATGCTTTATATTCTAACTTCCTAGGGACCAAGAAGAGAGCAGCTTTATTTAGAGCAATTTCTCCTCCTCAGGGATTAATGGCCAGCATGAGAATCATTCCCTAATCTCAGGACCAGGGTTTTCAAGCCCCATGCATTAGGAGTCCACTCAGCTTATCTCATATTTCCTTCAGATGGTATAAAACTATTTTTATACTCATCAGTGCTTATATTACTAATTTAACAAATATTTGCCGTATGCCTAAGTAAATTTCCCAGGAGTATATAAATTACCAATGTTGACTCCATAAAAGGCAGGAAGCCTAAACAGACTAGTAATCATCAAAGAAATTGAAAAAGGTGATTAATAATCTACCAATAAAAAAGGGACCAGGACCCGAAGTTTTCAATTTTAATGCAATGAGATGTCAGTGCTCATGAGATTCGAATGCACATGAAAAACTAAGAAAAATCTCGAAGGCCAAAAAGTTGTATAAAGAAGGAAAACCTAACTAGTGAGTGGTAAACAGATATGGGACAAAATGATTTGAATTCACACAAAGTAGGGAAAGCTGAACCTGACATTCCTCAAATCTGTACCCAAGAATGGGCTAAGTGTCCTCAAGCAGTGAATACCTTTTTTCCAGTTAAACAAATGTTTTCAAAAGACACATCCTCAATTTAGACTTTGGAGATTCCAGGAAATTAAGTTCAAATGAATATTATCTCACAATTTAAAGAAATTTCCAAATACATGAGGAAATAAGCCACCAAGAGTAAAAGTCAGCAAAACCAATCAACAGGTACACATCTCCAAGGATCTAAGATATTAGAATTTTACAGAACATGAAATACCTATTTTATGTGTTTAAAGTAATAAAATATAATTTTAATTTCAAAAGTGGTTAAGAAATAAAAGACTATCGAATATGGCCGGGCAAATATGAACAAGAAATTTTAAATGAAATTCAATTCAAGAAAGTAAGTGTTAACAGTTGAAATTAACTTGGTGCATGGATTAAACAGACAATTATACACACATGCAGAGGGAACTGAAGACAGTCTTGTGTCTCTGCAGACAGGAGGTAAAGAGATACATACTCTCACATAGACGTAAATTCCCTGAGAATTCTGTAAATTCTCAGAAGTAATGGAAGATGTGAATTCAGATGCTGAAAGCTCTACACAAGCTGTTATTTACCACCTGGTGGTAAAACTGAAGGACACCACAGACAAGGGCAAAGACTTAAAATCATCTAGGGACAAAAAAGCCACTTACAAAGAATAACAAGCCCGCTGCCAGAAACCGTGGGACGGTAACTGAAGACCTGTGATTCTGCCCAGCACAACTAACCTGCAAGAACAAGGGAGGAAGAATGTCATTTCAGAAAAAAGAAAGCAGATAATTCACTCGCCCTAGATTTTCACTAAAGGAATTTGTAAAGGCGGTGCATCAGGACTCCAGGAGCAGGTCCTGGGATGTAAGAAGAAATGGAAGGAAAATATATTAGAAATATGTGGATAAACAAACATGATCTCTATGATCTATGAAATAGTAACAACAATGCCTATGGTGTGGTGTTAAAAAGAAGGTCTAACTAAAACCAGACATCAAAAAATGAGAGATATGGGGCGCCTGCGTGGCTCAGTCAGTTAAGCGTCTGACTCCTGGTTTCGGCTCAGGTCATGATCTCAGGGTTGTGAAACCCAGCCCCACATTGGGAATCTGTGCTCAGCAGGGAGTCTGCCTAAGATTCTCTCTCTTCCTCTCCCTTTGCCTCTCCCCCACATGCTCGTATATGTGCACACACTCTCTCTCTCTCAAAAAAAAAGAGATATTTAATGTGTGATATTTAATCGTGATATTTAAATGATACTTTTTGTAATAGCAGAAAGAAATATATTCTGTATTTATGGAGAGAAAACTTAAAGCTTGACAAAAAGGTAAAGAAGTTTGAATTAAATGAGAAAAATACATATTCAGGTATAATAAGATTCAATGCCAAAATATATCAGTTCTCCCCAAAAAGAGCTGTATATTCAATGTAGTTCTGGTCAAAACCTCAACAGAGTCTTCTGAAAAACTTGGTAAGCTGATTATAAAATGTATGGAAAAGCAGAGACTCCAAAATGGCCAAGATAAGCCTGAGAAAGAAGCCTAACATTGAGGGACTTGCTGACCAGATATAAAGACTTATTATCAAGTTAGAGAAAGTAATACAGGTGGTATTACATGCAAGGAAAGACAAATTAACCAGTGGGAGGGAACTCATAGTCTAGTTACATTCTCATGCATATGTGGAAACTTGGTATCCGACAAAATAGCACTGTGGATCAGTAGGGAAAGGAGAGACTTTTCAATAAATGACACTGAGATCTTTGGTCACCTATAGGGGAAAAATGTACAGTTAGATTTCTGCTGTTTGTCACTATTACATATAAAATAATTTCCAGTTGGATTAATGATTTAAATATGAAAAGCAAAACTTTAAAGCCTTTACAAGCAAGTATAGGAGACTAATCTGTATGACTTCATGACAGGGAAAGATACTTTAAGCAAAACAAAAAATATAAACACTAGGGGCTCCTGGGTGGCTCAGTCGGTTAAGCATCTGCCTTCAGCTCAGGTCATGATTCCAGGGACCTGGGTTCGAGCTCTGAATCAGGATCCCTGCTCAGCGGGGAGCCTGCTTCTCCCTCTCCCTCTGCTGCTCCCCCTGCTTGTGCTCCCTCTCTCTGTCAAATAAATAAGTAAATAAATGAAATCTTTAAAATATATATATAAACAGTAGAGCCAAGTTTCATTATTTGACAAAAGTAGAATCATTCCATGTAATATGACACTCTCAATGAAATTAAGAGACGAGCCACTAAGAAGATATTGCAATGGGTATAGCTGTTGACACATATATATATGTCTCCTTCAAATCAAAGAAAAGATATAACCAATAAAAAGTGTATAAATGTTAGGAATATGCAATTCATGGATGATGACACAGATAGCTGATAAACATGACGTGTGTTAAATCTTACTAATAATCAAGGAACTGTGATACCAAATAGCAACAGATTTTTTGTTTACCTGTTTTATTAAGATTAAAAAGATTGACATAAATGCTGCCGTTGGATACCCCAAAACTGGATTATCATATACCAGTAGTAGTGCTGTAAATTGGTGAAAGCTTTGTGGAAGGCAATTGGACAGTATCCTATTTACCCCTTGAAATAGAAATGTAAATCTTCAGAATCTGTCTCATAGAAATAGTTAAAAGTGAACACAAAGTTAGATATAAGGATGATAACTGCAGCCTCAATGTGCATCAATTAAAAAGTGGTAAAATATATCATGGTGTATCCATATTATGGAATATTATGATGCTATTAATATGAAGTGAAACAAAATGTATTGCAATAAAAAGGTGTCCAAGACATTTTGCTAAATCTCTCTTTTGAGATTTTATACATAGAATTTAACATGTATACATTTTTTATATTAAATTTTTATTTTTTAAATCTAAAATTGGTAAATTATACCAATTTCTACACCACCAAGAAAGTATGAGTGTCCCTGGTGGTTCTTATCCTCACCAAACTTCGTACGGTCAGACTTTTCCATTTTGCCCATCTGATGATTATGAAATGGTATCTGGCTTCTCTGATTACTAATAAGATTGGCAAGCTCCACTTCTCAATGTTTTCTAGACATTCAAGTTTCTTCTTCTGTGAATAGTCTGTTCACGTGCTAATGTCAATGGACTAAGGGGTTGATGTCTTTTTTTTTTTTTTTAACTGATTTGGGAGCATTTAAAAATATATACAGACACTAATCCTCTATGAGGCTACAATATAGTCTCTTTATTTAAAAAACAATATATTTATTTTGAATTATAAAAATAATGCATATTTATTATAGAAAATTTGGAAAATGCAGAAAAAGATTATAAAGGTATATAAAATTTCTTGTGATCACATTGGCCAAGAATAATTACTATTTTCTACTTGGAATCTATGCTTAGAGTGTTTCTTGCTATGCATCTATACTTTTTTGTTTTAGAAAACTAGAATTGCTATATATACATTTATCTACTTTATTTTTTAGCATTTAATTTTTACTTGTGTATGTTTTAGCTCAATTAGATGGTAAGATCAAAAATGACAAAGGCCATATTTTATACTACTGTGAGTCTCACATAGCATCAAGCACAATGTCTTTTCTTCAGTAGAGATTTCCTAAATATTGACTTGATGTGTCTTTCATTGCAGCGCATCTAGATGTGAATGGTGTCAGGGTCCCAAGTTTGGTGAAGGTTTTCGAGTCATCCAGTCCTGTGACATTTTTGGAGCAACACACCTTCCTGTTTTGTTTCTTGTCTGTTCTTCTTCCTGCTATAGAAAAGTAAAGGAAAGCAGTTTTATTTCAGAGAGCATTCCTAGTAAAAAAGTAACTCTAAATTCTGACTTGGTAAGTCATGCAATGATTTAGGAGTCCCACTTTAAAAGCAATTAGAGTTTATGTCTATAGTAATGGATTTCTTCGAGAGTGCAGTTTCTTTCTTCTGTGACTCCTCTTTGTAATCCCAGCTCCTTATGAAAGTCTGTGACTGTTAGGGAATTGTTGCAGAATGATTACTTCAGAAGGATTAGTAAAGGTCTTTGGATTTCAGCAAAAATCTAGAAAATTTCTTTTAGAGCATGTTTGCTGTAAAATGAGCAATGATGGAAAATTTTGCAAAAAAGGATTTATCTTAAAACTTGCATTTTGGTGCATCCATTCCAAGTGATGTGATAGCATTTCAAAGTCATCAGTGGGGTTTGTGTCTCAGATGGGCTCAGATGGGTTCAAAGTCAAGTTCTCTTTGTGAATTTCTATGGAAATCCATCCAGTGCCAACCGTCTCAATTGTGGATTGTTTTAGGGAATAAAAGATTCATTCCAGTCCTATATTTAGTTGTTTGAATTCATTACCCAGGCTCTTAGAAAACTGGTACAATCTCTCAGTTATCCTGACCTTCATCTTACAAAGCCTGATTCCATAGACCAGTGCCAGCATTCAATGAGCCTTCAATGAGAGCCTGGCAAGAAAATAAAGTAAAACTTACAAAATTACATTGCAAAGCAACATACGAATACAGTAGGACTTGAGGCTTTAAGAATTTGTGTTTGGTAAGAGAAAGGTAAAAGCATTTTGATATACAAACAATGAAATTTTAGAGCGGCATAGAATTGTTTCATATTTGGCGTATTTTTTATGTGCACTTAAATCCAAAATGTCATTGCGAATGACAAAACTTGATAAAAACAAATGATTGAAATTTATACAGGTATCTTATCTTTAGAGAATATCAGAAAATACACATTATGCCAGGTGTGTGTGTTTCATTTAGTAATATTTAAATCAAAGATAAAATAAACCAGGCAAATATTTTTTCTGGTTACTGATTTCAATAAATTAGAATACTTGTATTCTTCTCTTTGAGATGCAGTTTGATTTTAAGCAGAAATAAAACATTGCTTGAGAGGTATACACCATATTCACCAGCAAAAGAATGAAATTATTTATACAGAAGTAACTACCATATCACACATGTAATCCAGAAGGGGATATTTATAGCATAATAACAAATACATGTATTAAAATGTAATATATCCATACTATAAAACAAGATAAAAAATAAGATTAAATCCAAGTGGCATATAGCCTATTAATACTCACCTTTGTCCCTGAAATGATTCTTGGAGGAAGAAGTACATTTGTTTTTTAATTTAAAAAATGTTGATTTAATGCTTTGAGTAACAAGGTGATGTCATATTGAGATCGGGAATAAAATAAATTGAGATAGGGAAGAAAGAACAGGTTTCAAGGGAAATTACAATATCTTAGAGATGCTGCAGAAAATGAATATACCTAGACATTTGAACAAATACAAAATACATTTAGAGCCCAATCTCATTATTTCCTCATGGTTAGTGTAAACCTTGAATCTAAGTGATCTAAGACATACTTATTACACAAACATTTGAAAATAGAACTAAACCTAAGAAGAAAACAAAGTTCCCCTTATAATGCCACTCAGTGAAAACCAGAGATAGCCATCTTGACATTTGGTTACATGTCTGCCTTTGGCTCAGGTCATGATCCCAGGGTCTTGGGATGGAGTCCTGCATTGCGCTCCTTGCTCAGCAGGGGAGCCTGCATCTCCCTCTGCCTCTGCTTCTCATCCCACCTCATGCGCAAGCACACTCTCTCGCTCTTTCTCTGATATATAAATAAAATCTTAAAAAAAATAACAAAAAGATGAACTAAATCTTTAAATAGTTGTGACAAAATTAAATATACATATATTTACATCATAATCATTATAAGAATTTATTGCTGAAGAATACTTGCATTTGTGTACAAAAATATACCCAAGGATGTTTGTAATAGTGAAAAATTGGAAACATTCTACGTTTCCATCAGTAGAGAGTTGGTTAAATATGGTAAATCCAACAAGTAATATCATTCAGCCATTTAAAAAATTAGATAGTTCTGTTTTCCCTGATGTGGAAAAATATTTCCAAGTATTTTTAGCAAAATATTTATTAGATAATATAATCACATAATTCAAAATTCAAAAGGTTACAGTAGACCTTAAAAATTCTTTAAGCCCAATGCTCTGCCATCTATTTCCCGTCTCAAAGGCAATCAGTGATATCAAGTCTTTTGTATTCTTCCAGGATATTTTATATATCTGTAAGCTAATAAGTAAATATATTTCTTTCCTACTATTTATACAATATTAACAAATAGATACACTCCTTTCTAGACCTTTGCATTTAATATGATGTCACAGAGGTGGTTCCACATCAGTCCATTATTACCCTATAATATTTTTTATGATTGCATATTAGGAATAATATGCAACCAAGAAACATATGTACTTTATTTTACCAGTTCAGTACAAATGAACTTTCAACTTTTCATAACCTCTTGCTATGAAAAAAACTGTTGCAATGAATAACCTCGTCATTTGCACGTTTAAATATATTTGTGGGATAAATCTTTAAAGGCGAAGTTGCTGGGTCAAAAGGCATGTGCATTTATATTTAAGTGGGGGTTGGGGGAATATATATTTCCTGTATTCACTTTTGAATAGGTAATACTAACATATTGTACCCAGTTCAAATAAGATTTCGGACAGAGTGAAAAGTAAGTCTATTTCATATTAATTTCCTCCAGATGCCAGTTCTTCTCAGAGGCAAACATTGCTACCAGCTTCTTATGTTTGCCTCTAGGGAAATTTTAAGCCCATAGAAGCACAGACCTGTATATAGAAGAAATTCCTTACTCTAGTAGGTTTTTAAAAGAAATGTTTTGCATCATTTTCTATAGCAGCAATATTAACTTCATTTGTAAGCTTCTTGGAAATGCAGAATCTCAGATCCACCCCAAACGTACTAGATCAGAATTTCTGGGGATGGTATCCAGGAATCTTCACAATCACTCTCTCCAGATGATTCTGTCACTCACTAACATTCAGATTCTCTGGTCTCCAGAGGTCAGAAGACACACCAAGATGTCAGAGAAAGAAAAGATGCAGGTTTTGGTGTAATGCACTTTATTGTCTTCTCATTTAGTCTCAGCCATAAACTGTCATCCTTGAGATCTCATCCTATAAAAATAATCCAGGAATGTTATCCCAGGATGAGCTTAACATTCAAAAATTGATCAGTGTAAGCCACTGGACATCCAGAACTCCATGAGCACCAGAGGCAGGAGAACAGAGACAGGTGAATGTTTCTCTCTCTAGGTGTTCATTATCCTTGTCCAAAACACCTCAATAAGCAGGTGCTGGTCCCTCTGCTTTCCTTCACTTGCCTTGCCTTCCATTTCTTCTTCCACTCCCCTACCCTCCCTCCTTTCATTGTTTTCTCTGGGCCTCTGTTTTTCCCTGTTTTCATTCCTGATGTAGAGAGTGCTTAATTCAATTGACACATGAAGGAGGACCAGGGATCACTGAAGTAGTTTGCCTGTAAATACTCAAGATAATCCTAAATCGTCCTATAACAGCAAGTGCGTGTGTGAGCATATATCCGTGCATACATAGAAGAGGGCTGGAGAAGCGGTACGGATGATATACCCATGATAAACAATGGGTTTGTGGTTACCTCTGGGAATCAGAATCTGGGGGCTGGGAATAAGGCCTTGTACTTTCTACTCCGTGACTGTTTCCACTTGTTTGTTTGAATTGCAGTTTAATTATGCATTATTCTAACAAACATAAAAATATTTTCATTTTTAATGGGATCATGTAATGGTGAAATTTTCTTTCCATCTTTCTTACCTTGATCATATATTGCAAACATTTTTTGAGGTTATTTATATCCAATATTGTTAAGTCATCATGGGAGTGCCTTAACTTGATTATCTAAAATTCTCTTGTTCAATAAACTATCTTCAGTGTTTATCTATTGTAAACAACAACAGGATTTAACAAATATAATAAAAACTAAAGCTAAATCTTTGCCAAAATCTAGATTTGTTTTTGGTTTGGTTTTAATAAAAATTTCTGACACTATGATTGCTAGACAGACTTTGGCAGAGGTTTAAGCGTTTTATTCTTAGGATGAAATTGTTACCCTCATATCAGTTTAGCTTTTCCCCAGCAGTGTGTCAGATGCCCTTTTCCCCAAACCCACAACGTCATTGATTTTAGTTAACTAATTAACTATATTCATTGCTAGTTAGATAGACAGAAAACGTATACGATTAATTTACTTTCTTTTATTACTAATAAAGTTGATTTGGGTTCCATGCTAAATAGTTATGAGTCTATCATCTTTTGTGATTTTTTTTCTTTACATCTTTTTCTGATGTTTCTATTGATATGGTCATCTTGTTGGTTTGTAATGCTTTGTATACGGTGAGAATATTAACCTTCTGTCATGTATGGTGAAAGTTTTTTTTTCTCCATTTACTACCGGCCTTTAATTTTTATTCAAAGTGGGGAGTTTTTTGACATGAAGATTTTAAATTTTAGGTTGCAAAATCATGGATGAGCCTGGAGGATGTTATGCTAAGTGAAATAAGCCAGACACTGAATGGAAAATACTGTCTGATCTCTCATATATGCAGGGTCTAAAAAAGTCGAAGTCACAGAATTAGGGAGTAGAATAGTGGTTACCGGGGGCTGGGGTTTAGGGAAAATGGGCAGATGTTGGTCAAAATTAATCTATTCCCTTATGTTTTTGTCTTATATTGTTAAGCTTAGCAAGTCTGTCTCCCATAAACCGCCCTTCCAACAACACACCGTGACAATTTGAAGGATTCCACGGTGTCACTGTCTGCCAGAGATACCAGAGGTGGAAATGGGGAAGCACCGGTCCTCAACCAAGGCAGCTAAGAGCATTCTCCAGCCCAGGCTGGTGCAGCTGCAGTGAGCCTTCCAGGTTGTACCACGTGGGGCCTGCACCTCCTGCAGGCTCCGCGGGGTCAAGGGCCTGAGGCCCCAGAGTTGATTGCTCAGGAAGCCGAAGGAGTGTCCTGTTTCAAAGTGGTGACTGGGCCCTTTATAGGCCAGCCACTCTTTGGTAATTCTCCATCCCTACCAAACTCCCAGACTCAGGGTCCTTACTTCCAATAAGGTCAAGGAAAGCAGAGAAGGAGTGACGTGGCTGAAGCTCCTCGGTGCATTACAGGACTGACTAACAAGGTACCTAGTGCAGGACTTGGCCCAGAGCAGGTGCTCTGAAAAGGATAGCTCATATCTTTAATGTCAGAATGTGTATTTTCCCAGACTCAACCCAATTCTCCCTTCTCCTATACCATGATGGCTGCCTTCAAGGGTGTTATGGTTTGTCTTTTTATATAGATTTTAAACACAGATTTCTCCAATTTCTTCTATTTTTAAATTATCAGCAGAAAGACATTTCCAATGGATTGAATGTCAATTGAAGATCTCTGAATTTTTTTTTTTATTTGTTGTTTGTGTTGCATTTAAGGGAGGGGGAGGATGTAGAGATTAATGGCAAAAATTGATTCTTTTTTTCTATTTTCCCCAAGTTGTGCTTAGTTAAGCACTTCTAATCTTTAAATAGCATTCCTTTGGCTAGAAAACAACGCAAATGTTCCAGAGACAATTAATCTCAGAAATCCATAACTGCACAAATCAAGAATGCCAACCCATTTGACGATCTAGCCACTCTTTTCTAACATATCAGGAATTCCTGTTTTTCACCAATAAGAAATGCTATATGTTTGATCAGAAAATGGTAGTTGGAGGACATATGTGTGGGAAGCCAAAGGGCCTTTCTGCTGCATACCTCTGGGGAGACCTGAAGAAGCTTTGTTTTGTAGTGGAAGAAAGAAAAATAATAATCACATTAGCATTATTTGAATAAAACTTTCAAACTAGTGTTCCCTGGAGATCTTTTTTTTTCCCCCAATGGAGTTCTATTCACCAGTGATTTATTGAGCACCTACTAGATGCCAGGAGCCATGAAATATAGGCTCTTTGGATAAAGTATCATGTGGAATGTTCTTTGATAGAGGTGTGCCCAGCATGGTAGGAGCACGGTGAAGTATCACAGAGTCAATTATAGAGATTCAAGGAAGATTTCCTGAGGGAATATTTGTCAAGCCAAGTGAACAGGGTTAATGTTGTAAAGTTTACAGCAGAGAATTTTGGGAGATGAGGCTTAAGGCTAGAGAAATAAACAGGGTGGGTCATGAGGCTCTCACATGATGCGCTAAGAAATGTCATTAGCTGCTAAGGAGTCATTGAAGATTTTAACGGAAGAATAACATGATCAAATGTGTATTTTAAATAGATCGGAAAATTCAGAGTGCTGGGTTTCCCACCAGGCCTGACAGTAGTAGTAGGGAGGAAAATTTTCCAGAAATATTTAGAATGTAAAATTGGCAGAAAGGATGTTGGGAATGAAGGAGAAGGGGAGCCCCTGGAATGATTCCCTTGATTTCTGTTTCATGGGAGGAAGAAGTCTGAAAAAAATCTTAACTTCACTCAGTTCACCAAGCCTATAACTGTGTCATACAAAAACAAAACAAAACAAAGCAAAACAGTTCTATAGACCCGATATGATGTTTCAAAACTGCATATTGGTTTTAATTCATATTCTGTTCTCTTCTGGACACTAAAGTGGAATTGAAGCTACTTTAGACAAATGTCACTTCTGTCCAACAAAACAAGGGTGATTATTCTCTTTGTAAAATGATTCTTTGTTTCATAAAATAAATCTTTATATGACACCTCTAAATTGTGAGCTCTAGGGGCGCCTGTGTAGCTCAGTTGGTTAAGCGTCTGCCTTCGGCTCAGGTCATGATCTCAGGGTCCTGGGATGGAGCCAGGAGTTGGGCTCCCTGCTCAGTGGGAAGCCTGCTTCTCCCTCTGCCTCCACCCCACCCCGCCCCATGCTACTCCATGCCTCCACTTGTGCTCTCCCTCTCTCTCTCAAATAAATAAAATCTTTAAAAATAAATAGTCAGCTCTAAATATAATTTAATATTCTGCTCCTCAGAAATATACCTCTTTTATAAAAACAGACATATACATACTTTTGAGTTGATTTGTGGGTTTTTTTTCCAAGATAGTTTTTGTTTTTGTTTGTTTGTTTTAGAGTAAGTGGCAGGTCAATATTTTCTCGGATGAATTTAGTCATTTATTTATTGATTTATTTATTCATTCATTCAGTTCACAAATATTTTTTGAGTTCTTATTGTATGCCAGATACTGTCCTAGACACTCCAACAATAGCAGTGAATGAAACAGACAAAAGTTCCTGTCCTCATGGAATTTGCATTCTAATAAATTGTCCCTTTTTTTCTTTTTAAAAAATAGGGTATGTTATTTTCCCTTTTGCTGGTTTTTAAGGTATTTTCTGGCATGGTGCCTGGCACATGGCAGGGACTTTCTATATATTTATTCATTTGAATAAATTCTTCACAAAACAGAAAGTGACTCTCATAATATCTTGCATAAATGACTTCACAATTTTAAATATTCTGATCTATTGTCAGACTCAGATGAGATGCCAGACTATATATTCTCATTTAAAAACTAATTCAGATATTTGCTCACAATCTTTAAGTTAGTTTTTTAAAGATTTTTATTTTTATTTATTTGAGAGAGCGAGAATGAGAGAGAGAGAGAGAGAGAGCACATGAGAGGGGGGAGGGTCGGAGGGAGAAGCAGACTCCCTGCTGAGCGGGGAGCCCGATGTGGGACTCGATCCCGGGACTCCAGGATCATGACCTGAGCCAAAGGCAGTCGCTTAACTGACTGAGCCACCCAGGCGCCCTAAGTTATTTATCAGGAGAAAAAGACACTAGGATTTGAATACTCCTAATTTGCTCACTTAATCTCTCATCAAATGGTGAAATGTCTTGGCATCACTTCAGACTCTTACATACTATTCATTGTAAAGCAGATTACATTGTCTAAATATTTTATAACCTGCCAAGCACTTTCATATACCAAAGGAAAGGAGGGATTTTTAAAGCCATCGTGTTTTTAGTTATTACCTGTGTGTCATGGAAGATGGATTACCCACCACATTTCCTTTTTCCTTTTCCTCCTTTGGAATAGAATCCTACTTTTTTAACTAGACACAACTGCCTCCCAGTATAAAAATACTATGTTTCCCAGGCTCCCTTGAAGCTAGATCCAGTCACTAACGTAGGGCAATGCAGTGTCAGTGAAAGCAATGGGAGGATACCAGGAAGGCTGGTTAAAGGAACAGGTTGATTTGAGAGAAGACCCTTTTTACCCTTTGATCTCTCCCCTTTCCTCCAGGCTAGAATGCAGACAGGAGAGCTGGAGTTCCAGTAGCCATTCTGGGCCATGAGGTGACCTTGAAAATAGAGAGTAGGAGCCTAGGTCCTTCATGACACCATAAGCCACAATATCAGACCTGTATGCCCACCTTGTACATGAAAAGAACCCAATTTCTATCTTGTTTTAGCCACCAACCACCAATATTTTGGGCTTTTATGTTATCTCCAGCCAAACTTAATCTTAACAAATACAGCTTGTAATACACTCCAATCAACTGCCTTAGGAAAGACTCATATATTCCCTCTACTAGAGTAACGTGTTTTTAGCTCATTTCTTTTTCTTTCAAGATGCTCTTAGCTTCTTTTTTTTTAAGATCTATTTCTTTATTTTAGAGGGGGGAGGGGCAGGAGGGAGAAGGAGGGAGAGTCTTAAGCAGACTCCTAATGGAGTGCGGAGCCCGATGTGGGCTTCATCTAAGGACCCCAAAACCAAGAGTTAGACACTCAACCTCATCAGACACTGGTCTATATGCCCTATGGGCAAAGAAGAAATCAACTACTTCTGCTGCAAAGCTCTTCTGACCCAAAAGGGCAGGAAGAACTTCCAGCATCTACCAGAGATTTCATGCAGAGGCAGGAAAGAACCAGTCCTTGGAAGGGGTTATAAAGGGCCCAGGAAAGAAAGGGTCAAGTTACTCCATGCCGCCCCCAGCTGCCTCCACCCTTCGCCAGGTCTCCTTGCTCAGAAAAGCAGCCACACCAGCTTCACCATCCGGCCCCTCGGTCCCTCGTGGCCATAGGCAATGCTCAAGTCCA
This sequence comes from Zalophus californianus, assembly GCF_009762305.2. Lineage (NCBI taxonomy): Eukaryota > Metazoa > Chordata > Mammalia > Carnivora > Otariidae > Zalophus > Zalophus californianus. The sequence continues at coordinate 56,441,909 of NC_045597.1, forward strand.
GGGCACTGGAACTACCTGTCCCTTTGGAGAGAATTTCTATCCTAGCTGCTCCTGAAAATTGGAAAGGATGTTTCCTGACACCTGGAGCATGAGAAGAAGAGGGGTCAGCGTCCTCAAAGTGTCACATCAAGTTTGAAATGTCTGACCCTCCTCAACATTTCCACGGCAACTTGCTGGATGTTTCATCACTGTGAAAATCTGAACCAGTTACATTTTCAATATGTTTCAAATACAGAAAGCTGATGTTTAGAAATTCTGCAGAAGCCACGGATATGTGCAGAATAGGATTATGACTAGATTTCTCTTAGGTTGATCTTTTATGGGGGAAATGGGCATATTCCTCAGGAACTCAGCCAAGGCACTTATAATTTTTTAAAGTTTGGTGAGAACAATGGGCTTACTTAGAACTGCAGAAATAACAGCTTGATGATCTTCCTTTACTTTTTTGTAGCTCAGTTTCACATAGCTTAGGGGTTGTATACATTTTTGTACTAAAAAGAGATGCACATTAATCTCATTTTTTGATCCCTGAGTCACTCTTGCTTCTGTCATACACTTTCAATTTGAAAAGTGAGGCACTAAAAAGTAAGAATTACCCAAGTCATTTATAGTAATGCAAAATTTGGCTCAACAACCAGATCAATAGTCTCCATAAGGCCTAGGACAGATACAGAGACAGTTTACAAGAAGTCATTATCTAATTGGGAAATATCTGCTCGGACACCAGATTTCCAATTGACCTTAACCGAGGATTCTCTTGGCCCAGAAAGCATAATAGACAGTCCTTAAAACAAGGGCATTTCTTTGTAACATCATACATCATAGAAAGAATCGCCTTAACTGGAACTTTCCAATTTCATGTCCCCTTCTATTTGGCAATATGCCAAAATGATCTACTCTATTCCTTTTGGTGAAGCTCAAGGAGCCCTCAAATGTCCCTGTATTTGGATTCCAACTGCCTTCATTCCATTAGGATAATAGAGGGTGTTTGTTATCATGACTATTAGATCTAGCTCCTTGCCTGACCCCCCCCCCCCGCCCCCGGCCTTTGACTGAGCAAGTAGAATTACAGCTGTTAGTAGTTCTCAGTGGACACTGAGTGGATAGTATTTCCTATGCAAAGACAAACAAGCTTAAAAGAACTAGGAAAATAATATTATTTTATAAAGGTAACAGGGATGCCATTAAGCACTATCTCAGCCTGAGGGTCTAGATCTTCCTCAGTCTGGCAGGACTCCTGCCCAAGCACAGGACAGAGAGCTCCCCTGACGCTCCTTTTGGGTTTCCAGGTATCCTGGGAAGTTGTGGGGAGGTGTCTGCACAGGGACAGAAGCAAGCCTGTGTCACTGCTAGGGGTCGCCCCTGTTAGTCCGGCAGCTGGCAGGGCACAGGGGCAGGGGCAGCCAGCTTTCTCCTGCATGCAGCTCGGAGATGGAAGGGATAGTGGTCTCCATATGGGCGAAGGCTGGGTGGTCAGTGATGAAGACATCATTGAAGGTGGCTTCTGGGTGCACGTGAGGGACCTTGCACAGGCCTACCAGTCTACACCTCCGGACCTTCCTCTCACTCCCCTGACAGTCTCTCCTCCCCATTCTGACCACTCTCTCTTGCTCAGGGCCCAAGTCACTGGGTCTCCATCCCATAACCACTAGAGCTCTCTCTTCTCTATTCTCTGTGACTTCCTGGGGCACACCATCTTTACTGCCTTCCCAAACAGCTGTATTCTCCTTTTCTTTCATAAGAGAACGTGATTTCCGTATCTAAACCACAGCCCACAATTCCCAGCCAAAGCCAATCTGGATTCCCTTTCCTTAGGGGCCCAGAAAGTTCCGTCTTCAAATCTCTCTGAAAACCTTCAAATAGACCCATATCCTAGCTCTATAGCAGTGTCTGCTGAGAAAGGTTGGTAAGCCCATGCTAAACGCGTAATTCCAGGAACAGGGTGCTCACCAGAATGTTCCCTCAAGAGAACACTAAGTTGGTGCAGAAGTATCCCATAAAAATAATATGTGCAGTTTTCTTATGTCAAAGAAGTCCTTACCCTTTTTTATGACAGTATGTCTGAGTTAAATCAAGATCCCTAATTTACATAACTTTGAGACATCTTAAGAGATCTATTTCAAGAGCTGAATGGGAAGTGGGTGAAACAAAGCTTTAACTTTGCTCAAGCACACGGCTCGATCAATGCCTGAAATTACTATGCCACGATGTTGCAGTAATTTTTATCTGGAAACAGTCTTATTTTTCATCACTTATGATGATGCCTAATGACTGTCATGCACAAATTGTGTGCCAGTTCTCCATTATTTTGTTTCTCACATCACTCCATAGTTTCTATTAATAGCTTGATTTTACAGGTGAGGAAGCTGAAAGCCTGAGTTTTAAAGGTATGGATTCTGAACAGTATCATTTCAGGCTTATAAACATAAACATGTTTAGGCCTCCAGATACAGGAAGCCAATTTGCTTTCTGGAAAATCTGTACCTCCCACCTGTGTACACACCACACACTCACCAACACAGTGAGGATTATCTTTTGAAATAGTTAATCAGTCGATAGAGGAAAACGGTACCCTATTGTGGTTATTCCAGTGGTCTTTATTTGAAATTCCCTATTTTCTAATAGTTTAATTTTGTAATTCTTCTGAATTCTGTGGAAAGCAAACATGACAGAAATTCTCAACAAAAATGATGAAATACTTCCCTCTTCTACCAGGAGCCAGCCTTAGCCATTTTATTTTTTAAAGGAAAAGAACAATTTAGAAAAAGGAGAAGCTAAAAGCAACCCACATTTCCACAGCTCGATCCAGAAGTAGGAACAGCTTGTTTACTCTGAGGAACCAGGAGGAAGTTTGCTCTGCCCGCCTTCTCGAGAGCCCACGTCAGCGTCCGCCTCAACACCAGCAGCGTTGGAGAAGCTGAGAGTGCTGACCCACGTGACCGGAAGCCTGTGGGACGGGAGGGACCTATGGAAACGAGGTGGAGCCTCACTCCGCTTTTTCTCCTCATATAAATTCATCACTGGCAATGGTCAGGTCATGATGTCTCCACATGTTGAGAATTGTATGGAACTTAATGAACACGTGCTTGTCAACCTGCAAATCCGAGTAGCTGTACTTGGGTATAGGGGAAGTGGGTCAAACGGAGGCGCTCACTCCTGCTGCAGTGGCTTTCACGCTGCATCAAAAGGTTGTGCCAAACAGGATGATGGGTGTTGCAAGGGGCAGAGACCACAAACCGTCTGCCACCAGCGCCAGTCACCACGGAAGCTCACTGTTGCCTCTCTCTCAACCCTTTCCTGGCAAATAACATCTGAAGCATTGCAAGAGGGCAGCACTTTCTGGGAAGACTGCAGCTCTAACCAGAATGTATGATCAGGCACGACAAAAAAATATCAGATTGCCAGCTTTTTTCGAGGACATTTGCATTCCTGAGTGTGATGGATCCCAAATGCAAATCATTGCTTTTGGTTCAGCTCTACCCCAGCTAGCTAAAAGGAATTGAGAAGCAGCAAGAGAGAGGCTATACCCTCCAAAGAAGCAGCCTTTCTGTTTTGGTTGGCTTGTGTTAAGAACAGATTCTGCCAAAGAATACCACTATGAGGCGTGTCCTCCAAATAGCTGCATCTTCTTAAAAATGATGATGTGGAGACCACTCTGGGGGAGCAGGAACAATGCTCAGATGAGAGGTCTATTCATTTCCTATAGCAGCTGTAACATTAACACGGATCAGTAGCTTAAAACAACACACCTGTATTATCCTAGTGTTCTGGGGTTCTGAAGTCTAAAATGGGTTTTACTGGGTTGATGTCAAGGTGTCAGCAAAAGTATGTTCCTTCTGGAGGCTCTAGGGATAAGTCCATTTTCTTGCCTTTTCCAGCTTCCAGAGGCTGCCTACATTCCTTGGCTCATGGCCCCACCTCCATCTTCAAAGCCAGCAGTGGCAGGCTCAGTAATCCTCACACTGCCATCTGGATTCTTCCTCTTCTATATCCTTCTTCTAAGGACCCTTGTGATTACACTGAGCCACCCAGATAATGCAGGATAATCTCCTCGAGATCAGCTGATTAGCAACCTTAATTCCCTCTGAAACCTTAATTGCCCCATTGCCAGGTAACAACACGTAGTCACCGGTTCCAGGAATTTGAATGGTGACATCTTTGGGGGGGGGGGCATTATTCTGCCTACCACAAGAAGGAACACCAGAGAGTGCAGTCATATGTCTCTAATCCTCATAGCAACCTTCAAGGTGGAATGTTTACCAAGAAACTTTGAGAATTTAAGTACTTTGTACTTTTTCCCAAGATATTCTGCTATTAAGAGATAGAGCTGGAACATGACCCAGATCTGTTCTGAAAGCCTGTGCTCATGCTCCATGCTATGTTCCTCCCCAGGAGGCAGCCTGGCCCCTCTACTGAATCCCTACACCACATGGAGCCTAAAGATTCCTCAGCAGGAACCTCAGAGAAAATTCATCTTCATTCAGGCATTTCAAGGAATACTAGCAATGACAGAGTCGGGACAATTTGCCTCTACTTCATATGGCATTGCAACCACTGCAGAACTGGGCAATGTGCTAAAACTTGCAGGTTCTTGGGACCCTCAACTGTTAAACCAAAGATTTGGACTGTATGATGTCCAAGACACATTCTAGCTCTAAAATTCCAAGACTGAGTAATGGTACTGGTGAAACCACTATGCTGCAGAACAGGTCCACTAAATGCATGGTTAAGTGTTCCAAATGCCCCTTATTATTGTCATGGACTCATTAGTAACATTTTCCAGGCACTCAAACCTATCAGCTAATTTTAGTGTTTTTCCCTGGAGCCCTGTTCTCCTGCTCCAAGTTGGTCTGTCTCCTGCTCATGCTTGCTGCACATGACATCCCACCATTTTTGTCCACTGCCATGTCAGGACTTTCTGTTTGCCATTCTCCTGTGTTCGATCTTCTCTTTTCTAGACCAAAATCCTCCTCTTTCTTGGTTTATTCCTTTGTTTTGATGGACCACAGACTCTGGTAGTTTCCTAGGAAAGTATAAAAGGAAGGCAGTTCTTTTGAGGGCTTTGAGAATGCCTTTGTTCTAACTTCAATGTGTGTAGCTTATAAAATTCAGGGTAGAAGAGCACCATCCCTCTGCATGGCTCCTTGCCTTGTCTACTACACCTCCGGTGTGGCTGTTCAGCGTCTGATGCTGGTCTGACTCATGAACGTTTGCAGATTGTTGTTGTTGCCTTTTTTTTCCCTCTCTCTCTCTTTCTCCAGAAGCTTTTAGTATCTTTATCTCTTGAGTTGTGCAACTACATAATGATGAGCTTTGGTATGAGTCTTTCTTCAGTTGTTGTGCTGGGCAGTCTGTGAGCTCTGTCACCTGGAGCCCAGTCCTTCAGTTCCGAGAGCTTATCTCATTGCGTTGCTTTAGCTCATTTCACTACTTCCTCCTCCTGTTCTGTCTCTTCTCCTGTATGAAAGTCATATTGGACATTCTAGACAGATCTATTTCCCTTATTTTTCTCCCATATTTTCCACTGCTGTAACTTCACTTCTATTTTATGTGAGATTTCTTCAATATTATATTGCAGCTCTTTAATTTTTTGGAAAAGTACCATTTTTAACCTCAAAGAAATGTTTCTTCCTTTGCTTACTTTTATAGTATCTCGTTCTTGTTTTGGATGCAGTATCTTCTCTTAACTCATTGGGGATATTAGTTTTTTAACTTTTTGTTTTGAAATAATTCTAGAATTGGCAGGAAGTTGCAAAGATAATACAGGGAGGTCCCAAGCACCCCTTCCCCCTTTGCCTAGTTCCCCCAATGGTTACATCTTACATACCTGTAATATAATATCAAAACTAAGGAAATGACATTGGTGCAAGGTGTGTATATAATTCTCTGTCATTTTATCACATAAAATACATTGCCACTAAGATCCCCCTTGTGCTACCCCTTTTTAACCTTATCCTTCCTCTTTCACCATAGAATATTGAGTTTTTAAAGTTATTTTTTCCTATTTTCAGCATAATCTGTTTCCTCAGTGTTCTCTCTCTCTCCCATCTCTTTTGTTTTGGAAGCTACTTACAAATGTCTGGCAATGTTGCCTATCCATTCATAGTTGAGCATGAAGCTCAGCTGTGGGTATTTGGGGGCCTCACCACAGTGAGATCATTGGCAAGTCTGCTTTTTCATTGGAGGATCCTCCAGTGTCAGTGCCTGGGATCTTTCCTCTAGGTTCCTTAGGAAGCTCCAGTGCAGAATCCTCTGATCTTCTCCCCAGGGATGGGGAGGACTGTGAGCCTGGCTGCCAACTTCCTGAAAGCAGAGTGTGGGGAGGGACTGGAGAGCCTACTATTCCACGGACAGATGTTCACTTAATGCCCTTGTCTTCAGCTTGCATTCCATCTCTCCCCACCCCCTTCACTGTGATTCTCCCAAGTTTCTTAAGTTCAATTTCTTTAGACAATAAGCCTCCAGTCAATGAGAACAAGCCTCCAGTCTCTCAATCCAGTGAGAAGGCAGTTGCCTAACTTCACGAGGATAGGGGAGGGTGTCTAACTGCTCCCGACAGATTTCCAGGTAATTCCTTGTTCTCAGCCCTTTGCCCCATGGCACCTCACACCTGTGCAGAGCCTTTCTGAGGGTCTAAAAAGGAACCCCCGACTTCCCATCATGTTCCCTCTCCGTAGCCACCATCATTAGTTACAAATCCTCCAGCACCCAAAATTTTTTTGAAGTCTCTTTCATATCATGCTGTTTCTTATCCAATTCACTTTGTCCTCTTGGACTTAAGTATTTTCTTACTTCCTTTAGAGTCATTTTAATAGGATTCTGGGAGGGAAGGGGAAAGGAGTATGTTGTTAATCTGCCATGCTTATGCAGCATTCAGTAATTGTTTTTTAGAACCACATTTGAAATACATGATGAAAGCTGAATTTGTGTCCTAGTGAATTTTAAATATAGAAGTAACATGGTCATATATTTCAGAAAAGTATCACACACAAAAAATTGACATTACCTCTACTACTCAGAGTAATTTTTTTCACCTCACTTGTCTTTAAAACTTTGTTGGGTGATATATGGCTCTATCTTCCGGGTACATTAATCCTCATTTCCTGCTGTTGCAATACCAATGTTGTGAAATTTGACAGCATATATGAGAGAAGGCTAAAGTCGAAATGAGTTCCAGACAGCATGTAACTTTTGCCTCTGGAGTTAATCATGTCTAACAAAAGACATGGACCCACAGAGCTCTTTCTCTGGGTTTCTTTGCAGATGACTTGCAGTGACTTTTATTTTCTTTGTCTTCTAGAATCCAAACTGCTTCTGACTGATCATTGTGCCAGTGGATGCCAAATAAGGTGTGAGGGAGCTGGGTACAGATCAGACTTGTGTATTTTGAAAGATGTGAGTAAGGTCTCCTGAAGGTTGAAAACCTGCAACAAGTGTGGAAGCAAGAGAGAGACCTGGTGAAGAAGAAAGAATTTAGCAAGAGGGAGAACAAAGAGAAAAGTGGACAGTAATGGAGAGAAAGACAGTGGAGAAGGTAGGAGAGGAGATTGAAAGCTATATGAGAGACATGAACCCAACACAGAGAAAGCCAGCACCATTAACCAGCAAATACTGATCTGAACAGAATTGAAATTAGCCCATTCATTCACTTAACAAATATTCAATAAATCTATTAAGCAGCTACAGTGTACAAGCCCTGGGTCAGAAGAAGTAAAAAGGACCAATAAACATATTTTTTAAAAAGAGGGAAAAGAAAATATCAGATAGTAAGAATTAAAATAAGATATAGCTGAGTGACAGAGATGGCTCGAGGTTGTGGTTGTTTAAGCTCAAATTTGAGCGACAAGAGGGAACCAGCCTGCAGAGATCAGGGCAAGTAATCAGCAAAAGGCAAATTAAAAGCATAATGAGATATCACTTTATACCTGTCAGACTGGCAAAAATTTAGAAGCTAGGTGATACCATATATTGGCAAGGATATAGAGCAACAGGAATTCTTATTCATTGCTGAAGACAGTACAAACTGGTACAACCACTTTGAAAACAATGTTGTGTTACCTAGAAAATGTTGACATACTTATATCCTAGAAAGTACTAGTCCACACCTGAGTATGTACTGTAGAGGAATTTTTATATGTGTATTAGGAGATATGTCTGAGGAAGTTTGTAGTTTTGTTGTAATAGCAAAAAGTGGGATAGGCTCAAATGTCCACCAATGGTAGGAATATAAAATCGATAACTGCATCTTGATATTTTAATGCAATAAAATGCTATCTAGCAGCAAAAAGGAATGCATTACAGCCTCATTCAACATCATGATGAACCTCAGGAACATAGAGCAGAATGAAAAAAAACAAATGGCAGAAGTAGTATGATTTCATTAACATGCAATCTAAACACTGTATTGTTTAGAGATACAAGCAAACAGACCATAAAGAAAAGCAAGAGCATGCTCCATACAAAATTCAGGCTAGAGTTTATCTCAGAGTGAGGAGAAGAAGGGCTGGGATCAATGCGTATCTCACAGAGTTGACAGTAAATGACTGGTGATTGGTGGGTACATGAATATAAGGTATGTTGTTTTTCTTTAAACATGATATGTATCCATCAAAAATTGCTTTTAGTTAAAAACAATTGTAGACAGAGGAAACAACAAGCACAAAGGCTTTAAAGTGGGAAAAGCTAGATGTTTTCCAGGATATGAGAAACCAGTGTGGCTGAAGCCCTTGGGGACAAGGTAGAGAAAGATGAGGTCAGAGGACTAAAATATGTGGGGTGATTGATGATGAGAAAGTCTTAGGGCCAAGATAGTGAGGGACTCAATAATACTGAAGAATTGCTGGAGTGAGGATAGAGATGTATTAGTCAACATTCTCCAGAGAAACAGAGACAATAGGATAGCAGAGGAATTTATCATGAAGAAGTGGTTCACATGAAACAACCCACCTGGACTAGCCTGGAATCGGGCCCCTATCATTGTTGAACTGATCCCAGGAGCCCAACCTCAGAGGCAAAGGCAATACCCCCTTCCACAAGAAGCTAAGATAGGCATCCAAGAACATTTGACCAAACTCAAAGAAGCAGGTATTCTAGTCAAGTGCCAGTTGGCCTGGAATACCCCACCGCTGCCAGTCAAGAAGCCAGGAGGGAGATACAGACCAGTTCAAGACCTGTGGGCCATCAACAAGGTTTCCATCTCTCTGCACCCAGTGGTCCCAAATCCATACACCCTCTTCTGCCATATCCCAGAGTCGGCCAGATGGTTCACATGCCTAGATTTGAAGGATGCCTTCTTCTGCCTCTGCTTAGCTCCCCAGAGCCAGCCACTATTTGCCTTTGAATGGACTGAACTTGATACAGGGCGCCAGATGCAACTGACTTGGATGTGCCTCCCGCAGCGGTTTAAAAACTCACCAGCCCTCTTTGGGGAAGCGCTGGCCATGGACCTCGCTAGCTTCCCAAGAGAGGCCACATGGTGCACCCTCCTCCAGTATGTGGATGACCTCCTCCTTGCCAGTGACACACAAGAAGACTGCACAAAAGGCACAAAGGCCCTCCTATAGCTCCTGGCAGACTCGGGATACCGAGCCTCATGGAAGAAGGCACAAATCTGCCAACAACATGTCTGATACCTTGGTTTCCTCCTCATGCAAGGGAAAAGAGAACTAAGGCCGGAGAGGAAAAGGGTCATCATCTCCCTGCCAGAGCCCCAGACAAAAAGGGGCCTACGAGAATTCCTGGGGGCTACAGGATTCTGCTGCATCTGGGTCCCTGGGTTCTCGGCCATAGCAAGACCCCTTTATGATCTCTTAGGGGGACCAAATCAAGAGCTCCCTGCCTGGACTGAGGAAGCAGAAGCCACTTTCACAGAGATAAAGACTGCCCTGGGGCGGGCTCCAGCCCTGGGCCTACCAGATGTAGAAAAACCCTTCAATCTCTTTGTGCATGAAAAGGAAAAAATAGCACTCGGGGTACTACCCAGACTGTTGGGCCCTGGCAATGGCCAGTTGCTTACCTGTCAAAGGAGCTGGACCCCGTAGCAGCAGGATGGCCACTGTGCCTCCGGGTGCTGGCAGCCACAGTCCTACTCATCAAAGAGGCAGACAAACTTACCCTGGGGCAAGAACTTAACGTCAAGATCCCTCACACAGTTGTGTCTCTCGTGAATGCACAGGGACACTGCTTCCTTTCCAACTCTCAGCTAGCACAATACCAAGGGCTCCTCTGCGAAAACCCATAGGTCACCCTCAGAACAGTAAGGACATTAAACCCAGCAAACTTTCTCCCCTTTGAAGAGGGGGAACCAGACCATGACTGCTCTGAGGTGACTGATGAAGTCTATGCAAGCCATCCAGATCTGCGGGATCAAGCCGTAAAGAATCCAGAGCTCGTGCTGTTCAGTGATGGCAGCAGTTACCTATAAAAGGGTGCCCAGAAAGTGGGTTATGCAGTAACCACAACCACTGAAGTCCTAGAAGCTAAGGCATTACCAGCTGGATGGTCAGCTCAAGTGGCTGAAGTATATGCCTTAGTCCGAGCCCTCACCCTTGGTGAAGGCAAGCGAGTCAACATTTATACTGACTCTCGGTATGCCTTCACTACTGTACATATACATGATGACATCTACAAGGGGAGGGGCCTCCTAACCGCAGCAGGAAAAGCTACCAAGAACAAGGAGGAGATACTGAGACTCCTTGAAGCTGTCTGGCTTCCAAAGGAAGTAGCAATCCTGTACTGGAAGGGACACCAGAAAGGAGACGACCCCATAGCGCGGGGAAATCCATCTGGCAGATGAGGCAGCTGAGACTGCAGCCAGTGAGGACACGGACAGAGCCCCTTCCCTCACCATGGCCCTGACACCCCCAGAAGAAGTCCCTCTGCCCAGTTACACGAAAAAGGAAAAGGAATGGGCCATGGCTGAGGGGACCACCCTGACTGAAAAGGGATGGTGGATGATGCCAGATGGGTGCATCTTTGTTCCAACAGCAACTGGAGGGCATCTAGTCAAGGAACACCACTGACTCACTCATCTGGGAAAAACTGCATTAGAGGCCCTTCTCAAGAAGCACTACAGGGGCGGCTCAGTTGGTTAAGCGACTGCCTTCAGCTCAGTTCATGATCTCAGGGTCCTGGGATCGAGCCCCACATCGGGCTCCCTCCTCGGCGGGAAGCCTGCTTCTCTCTTTCCACTCCCCCTGCTTGTGTTCCCTCTCTCGCTGTCTCTCTCTCTGTCAAATAAATAAATAAAATCTTTAAAAAAAAAAAAAAGAAGCACTACATCAGTCAGCTGCCAGCACTGTGCCTAGCAACGAGTGAATGATGCATAATATGTGCTAAAAATAATGCTTGGTCTGCACCACAGCCCCCTCCAGGTGTCCAGAGGTTGGGAGCAACCCCCTTTGAAGATCTAGAGGTAGACTTCACAGATGTGCAGCCAAGCAGGGGGTTCAGATATCTCCTAGTAATAGTATGCACATACTCTGGGTGGGTCGAAGCCTTCCCGACTTGGACAGAGCAAAGCCGGGAAGTAGCTAAAGTCTTCTTGTGGGAGATCATGCCCTGGTTTGGCCTGCCATTAACAATCCATAGTGACAATGGACCCGCATTTGTGGCAGACATTGTACAGGTCTTAACCAAATCTCTCAGCATCACCTGGAGCTTCCACACCGCTTACCAGCCCCAAAGTTCAGGGAAAGTAGAGCGAATGAATCACACCCTCAAGGGAACCTTAGCAAAGTTTTGCCTGCAGACTAACCTCCCATGGCTGGAGGTTACCCTTAGCTCTCATGCGTGCTCGCTGCATTCCTGAAACATTAGGTTTCTCCCCATTCAAATTAATATATGGACAGCCTCCCCCATGCCTAGGGAGCCTTCCAGGAAAATTACATCAGGTTGGAGATAAAGGGATAAAGGAGAAGCTTCAGGCCCTGGGGGCCACCTTAAATAAATTACAAAAGTACACCATTGAGAGGGTCTCAATCTCCTTAGGGTCTCATGTACACTCCTTCCAGACAGTGGACTCCGTTTGGGTCAAAGATTGGAAGAAAGACCCCCTCAAACTGCAGTATGGATAGGGCCCAACACTGTTGTTCTAATGACCCCTACTGCCCTCAAAGTCTCAGGTGTCACCCCGTGGGTCCACCACTCAAGAGTGAAGAAAGCTCATCATTTGGACGAGGAGCCATGCCAGTGGAGAGTCCAGCCAGACTTCACAAACCCACTCTGGCTTCACCTTCAATGAGACCCTATGGAATGATGGACCCTGCTCACCGTGGTCCCTGGCTTTCATCGGCATGGTTTCCCTCATCTTGGGAGTCAGACATTACACCGTTGCCCCTCCTGACTGGACTTTCCCCCAGAGGCTTACTATTGTCATTGCTTATTGGGTGACCCTAGGGTGTATTACTGCACTCACTTGTCCACAGGTTTCATCTGCTGACGGGTTAGCCACGATGGCTCCCTCTAACTGAGGTCGTAGACCCCACTTTTACTGGCCCTCTGCTGTCTACTTCTGAGCACATTCCGTGGTTTTCCTGGCCCCAGTCAGTCCTGGTCTTCTGCTACCTGGTGTGCTGTTCCTCTTCACTGCCTCTAGCTTGCCTGGCCAGGCAAGGGGGGCAAAGTCTCATATCACCATTACTGGCAAATGGACTTTCCAGCTTATCACCCTCGATCTCTCACCAGCACCCCCACTGACTTCTTCCACCTGGGTTGGGCACACACCAAAAGTTAACCTCCATTTTGATGGATGCCAGCTTCTTGATACCTTCTGGGAACCTCATAGACAGTGTTCCTACCATGGCCCTCACTCAAGGGGCCCTATGCCTCAACAGCCAAACACCTGCCCTCAGTTCTGCTCGCAAGCCTGGGGATGTGAGTCATGGGTGGCAACTTGGCCAGGAGTGAAATGATGGTCCACCAGGTGGTGCCCTAAACAGCGCAGTGACATCCGGATTTCCGTGTCACGCAGCGCCACCCCAACCTCTTGCTCTAACAATCACTGTATACTGCTCACCATCTCAGTCTTAGAACCCAGTGCCACATCATGGGCTACAGGAATCATTCTCCTGTTGGGCCAGTATCACCCTAGGGGGACTGACCCCATGGCCAAATTTATGTTAAAGTCCATGTTCACTCCAAGCCTTACGGTCAACCCCCAGAGTCAGACAGAAAATAAGTTGCCCTGGCACATCCCTGGGTCCCCCATCTACACGCAGCAAGCATCTATAGCGCAACTGTTAGGTATGATTAACACCTCCCACCAAGTGCTTAACCACTGAAATCCACCCCTAGCATCTGACTGCTGGATCTGTATGAAGCCCAGTCCCATCCAATACCAGGTGTCATCCTCAACCAATCCACCATGTCACCTCCCACCTTGGCACCGGGGACCTCAGATCATCCCTTTCTGGCTTTGGTACCACTGTATGGCAACTCTTCCTCTCCCATCATGGGCCACAGTCGGGTCTGTGCGGCTAACAACACTTCTGGCTTGTGATCAAGGTGTATACATCTGCATCACCCCGCGCGATCAATCATGCACGCTTGTCAGTCTCTTACCCAATCTTTCAGTCCTTCCCCGGGAGCGAGGCCCCACTCCTATGGAGACCTCCTAGCCGCCCTCGACGCTCCCCTGTGGCCATCCCTCTTACCGTGAGCCTGCTGGCCACATCAGGTGTTGCCCTCAGCGCCACTGGCATCGGGATGTCTCAGGCTCAGTACCAGGGGTTAATTCAACAACTCACAGCGGATTTTTTCGGCCCTCACTCAGTCGGCCCTGTCCCTGCAGCACCAACTCGATTCACCGGCCTCAGTGGTCCTCCAAAACAGGCGCAGGCTCGACGTGCTCACCGCCGCGCAAGGGGCCTCTGCCTCGTCTTACAGGGGAAATGTTGTTTCCATGCTAATGAGTCGGAGGTGGTCCAAGAAACTCTGACCCAATTACAGGAACGAGCACATCGCCAGTGGGAAACACTCCGGCAGACAACTTGGTGGGATTCCCTCTCACAATGGTTCCCTTGGTTCGCCTCCCCCGTCGGCCCCCTCCTATTGCTTCTCCTCATAGTGGCATTTGGTCCTTGTATTCTTAATGCCCTTACTAGGTTTATCACTACTCAAATTGCTAAAATCAGACCGCAGTTACTCCTTACTCACTATATTGCCCCTTAGAAGATGAAGATGATGTTCTCTAAACTAGGTATTTGGAGGGGCATCAAAGGGGGGAATGATAAGGGAAATCTGTGTCCTAAGATGGCTGATCAAGCGAGCGAGAGCGTCCCAGTCGTTGCCCCGGGGCTTTTCCGGGGTCTTCTCCCCGCCCCGCTTTGCGCGTGCACCAAAAGTGCCAAGTGTGCGGAAGTAGAAGTGTATAAATTGCCCCCTTTGTGCTCGGGGCTCAGACTTATGGAGACCACTCTCCTCTGATCCCGCTGGCATTAAATAAACCTCCTATTCTCCAAGATCTCCGGGTGCCGCTTGGTTCTTACCTCGGGCGATCTAGCCCAGGTTCCGTAACATACTCCGTAACATACTGAGTCAACTGATTCAAATGCTAATCTTATCTGGAAACACCCTCACAGACACCCTGCAAAATAGCGTTTAACCAGATAGCTGGGCATCTCTTGATCTAGTCACACATAAAATTAAGCATTACAGTGCAGTAAGTGGTCTGGGGGTCAAAAGATGGTGCTCAGAAAACAGGAGGCTTGAAGTTAAGATTTCAGAGGTGAGAACAGCCTGGGCGGCCCTGTCATTTTGACGTTCAACTCTTGGTTTTGACTCAGGTCATGATTTCAGGGTCATGAGATCGAGTGCTGGAATGGGCTCTGCACTCAGTTTGGAGTCTGCTTGGGATTCTCTCTCCCTCTGCCCCCTCCTCCCCCCACGCATGCACACACTCCCTCTCTCTCTCAAATAAATAATCTTTAAAAAAATATTTTGGAGGTGACACTATTACTAGTGATGACAGTGTCATAGGATTTTAAGAGTGGGTAGTCAAGAGGGTTGAGAAAGTAAAGGGCAGGGTGGGTCATCTGCTGGGACACAGGTCCTGGACGAATCTTACAAGCTGCTTGCCCGGCAGCCATGTGGGCCACGATGGGGCCACCTGTCCTGCCATCTCCAAATCAGCTACCTTGAGATCCAACTTTTCCTCTCAGTCTTCTGTGGGAAGGTGGAAGTTTGGCTAGATGACTAAGCCAAAGTGGCAGCATGCCTGGGCTTTGGGAGTGGGCAGAGTTCAAGGGGGCTGGCACACTGGCCCCAAGAGGGCAGAAGGCCAGTCCTTGGGCTACGTGTCATCTCCCCACAGCCCCTCAAATCTGCAGTGACCTTACTAAGCTCAAAAGTGGTGAGTATGTTGAATTCCTGATTGGAAATGGTGAAGGAGGTGAGCCGCATGTCTGGATTTAACACAAGGCCAAATGGCAGCACACACAAGTGTGGAAATTTACAAGAAGGGAAAAGCATGAGAACCAAGGCCCAGCGACTTTCAGAAATCACCAGAAGGACTTGCCCAGCTGTCCATCCTGGAAGTGAGGAGCCTGTCTGGGGTAGCCACTCCTGTAACAGCTACAATCTCTCATTTGTCCAAGGAGGGACCCAGGTCTCAGAGAGGTTAAATATTTGCCCAAGATTATTCACTTGCTAAAATGATAGAGGCAGGATTTGACCACTGGACTCCAACTCTATGCTCTTTACCACTCTCTGGCGGCCAGAGAAGGGACGTACTGGGTTCTGAAGGCTGAGTGGGAATTTTCCAGGGAAGAGGTGGGGAAGTGGTAGCAGGCAGAGGAGAGCACAGGTGAGCAGAGCCCAGAGGTGAGAGACCGTGCTGTGTGCAGGTCTCTTCTTCTTTTTTTTAATCTTTCAAAAAATATTTATTGAGCAGCCATATCTGCCAGGTCCTGGGATTGACACCGTTCCTGGTGCAGAGGCCCAGTGAAAAGCTTTGGGGTGGTAGGACATTGGGGGAGCCCCAGAAGGAAGCAGCCAAAGGAGCTCACTGCTCCTCGAACCTGGCAACGGTGGCATTGGCCAACCTCCCTCTGGAGGTGGCAGGGACTCTCCTGGGCATCGGCAGGATGGCTGGGAGGCCCTGTGGCGGCAGGGGTGGTGGCCTGGACTGCAGCGGGAGGTTAGAGCCCAGAGGTGAGAGATGGTGCTATGTGCAGGCTTCTGCAGAGGCCACACAAGATGACCAGCAGCTCCCCAACGCAATACACTTTCTCACCCCCAAGCAAGTGAGCTGTTTCCTCCCTCCAGAATTACTTCCCCTCAGTCTTTATCTCAAAGCTTTTTCTTATTCTTCAAAACCTATTTCAAGGGCCATTCTTTCAGGAAACCCAGCTTTTCTCCGAGCGCTGGGCACTCGGCTGGAAGCACCTTATGCTGTAGCAAAGTGCAAGGCTGCATTTTCCCTGCAGCTGAGAAAGGAGAGTGTGTGTCTCCCTGACTGAGCAGGACACACCCTCACTTCTGTGATATTCCCGCCGCAAACAGAGAACAGGGTGGCGGTTGAGAGAAAACAAACCCAGATGGAGGAACATTCTAGAGTAAGTAGACTGTCAAGGTCAACGGAGGAACTGACCCAAATTAAAGGAGCTGAAGGGGTGTGACGTATAAATGCAGTTCATGACTCTGGAGTAGAATACCAGTGGCAAATTTTGAACAAGGTTTATAGGTTTTTGAGAAGAGAACACCACTATATCAATATTCATTTTCTGATTTTCATCACTGACCTCTGATTATGCAAGAGAATGTCTTTATTTTTTTTTGAAACCACCCACTTCAGTGCTTGGAGGTCAAAGAGCATCCTTTTGGCAGTTCTTCACAAGCGTCCCTGAGAAGTGTTGGTAGAATTCCAACATTTGGGGAAGCCAGGCAAAGGGGAATGGGGATTCTTTGTACCGTCTCTGCAACTTCTGTAATTCTTGAAACGATTGCAAAATAAAAAGGGTTTTACTGTTAGAGCTGGGAAGAAGGAAGAGAAAGCAAAGAAAGGGAAAGAGGAAAAGAAGAGGGGGGCAGGGTGGAAGAAGAGTGTGGAGAGGGGGAGGGGAAGGGGAAGGAGGAGGAACATCTCCGGCTCCATTCCCGCTCAACACTCACACACCCCTGCAGGCTCGCTTACAATGAGCTCCCCATCCTTAAACACACACCTTCAATGTTGCCTTTGTCATGAGGTCTCCAATCTGATAGGGTCTTCAAAACTTTCTGTTGTCTTCATTAAGCAACTTAGTTGCAGAAAACTATAGAGACCCAAACTGCTTAAAAGAAGAAGAAGGAGAAGGAGAAGGAGAAGGAGAAGGAGAGGGAAAAGGAGAAGGAGAAGGAGAAGGAGAAGGAGAAGAAGGAGAAGTAGAAGAAGAAGAAGAAGAAGAAGAAGAAGAAGAAGAAGAAGAAGAAGAAGAAGAAGAAGAAGAAGAAAGAAGAAGAAGAAGAAGAAGAAGAAGAAGAAGAAGAAGAAGAAGAAGAAGAAGAAGAAGAAGAAGAAGAAAGTGGAGGAGTTCTGCACCAGGAGCCCCGCATTTCCCTCAGGTGGTCCAAGGGCACACGGTCCCCTCTCCGCCCGAGGCCACACCAGTGGCTTCCCTTCCCTTGAGCCTGGCATTGCTGTTAACCCATCTGATGTCTTCCCTGCTTCCAGAAAAACAGAGTTTCTGTCCTACCATCCAACTCCAAAAAGAACATACCTAAAGTTGTATTTCCTGGGACTACATTGGTTTCCTAAGGCACACTCACCAGGCTCCACCTTTAACCTCCCGTGGCTTAAATTTGCAAAATCTGATAACTGGATTATATCATCTGCGGGGTCTCTTCCAGCTCTGCAATCTGTGGTTCCGCAGCTCTTGGGAGATCAGACTGAGGAGACCCCAAAGCTGCCTGGCCTTCCAAGATTTGAAAACATTTTCAGTCAAGGCTGTGTTGCCAGCGCCCTTTTGTGGGAAGATCTGACACCTAACATAGCCAGGAAATTGAGTCTTTAGGAAATTACAAATAAAAATAACAAAACCCTTAAATAATAATGATTGACATTGATTGGAGGGCGTGGATGCTGACCAGCAAACTGCACGAGTATGACCCCCCCACCACACTTCCAGCACCCCTGTGCGGTGAGTGGTGCTACCTCTGCCATTTTAGAAGTCACTTGTCCAAAGTCACCCAGCTCCCAGAACTCAAGCAGCGGGATTCCAAGCTTTATTCAGAACCCAACATTATGCTGCCTCATCAGAGGAAAATGTCTTTTTTTTTTTTTAAGATTTTATTCATTTATGAGAGAGAGAGCGAGCACAAGGTGAGACAGATCACGGCGGGGGGGCAGGGAGAAGCAGACTCGGGGCTGAGCAAGGACCCCGAAGCGGGGCTGCATCCCAGGACCCTGACACATGACTCCAGCCGAAGGCAGATGCTTAAACTACTGAGCCACCCAGGCCACCCTGGAAAATGTCTTTAAATGGTTTTTACAATGGAAAACAACTTTAGGGATTGTCTAGCCACATTTCCCCAAAAGGCCCACTATCTAGAGACAGTTTCACAGGCTGTGGTAATGTTGTGGGTGTATGTTGGTGGGGGTGAAGAGACAGAATGTTCCAAGATCAAACAAGTTTGACAAATACCGGGTTAAAGAAAATTTATGGTGATACATCTCCCTACCTTCATTATGCTAATGTGGAAGAAAGAATGAGATAGAATAATGAGAAAGAAAGTGATAGAACTCCACATATATCCCCACATATATCCCCAACTCATTATTTTCTCATTAGTTCCTCCACCTCAGAACACTTTGGGCCAGGTAGTTCATTGCCGTGGGAACTTTCCTGTGCATTGCAAGATGTTTAGCAGCATCCCTGGTCTCTGCCCACTAGATGCCCATAGCACACCTCCCTCTCCTCCACATCGTGACAACCCAAAATGGCTCCAGACATTGCCAAATGTCACATGAGTGGCAAATACACACCTGGTGAATCCTCTGTTTAGGCCATAGAATTCTTTTCTTCATGGAGGAACTCAAAGGACTCATGTTACGGAAAACTCACATCTGGAAACACCACTTTAGTTCACTTATGCTCACCTTGTAGCAGAAGAAATGAAGACCCAGGGAGGTGAGGTTACTTGCTCACATCAGTTATATAACTTGAGTGATGCACATAAGAGCTATGTTTCCATAGGGGCTTCAACCCTATCCTAGCACCTCTTGGGTGACTCTGACAATGGGGGCTGGGAGCTGGAATATGGAGGCAGGCCTCACTCAGCTCAGCAAAGCCCTATCTTGGTCACTGTTCTGCAGATATTCAAATTCTCCAGCCATGTTTTTTCCTCTTATTGATGCAGCTCATGGACCCAGGGCACTTAGACACTCATCAAAAGAAAGACCAGCTCATGGCTGACCCTGCGGTCAAGATCATACTGTAATGAATTTCTGTTTTCCAACCAAAAGCACTGGGAGGCTAAGTTCAGAGACGATCCCTTTTCCTTAATCAATTTTCCCGAAGTCCCCTTTCCTTAAGGATTTACCAACAATGGTAGTATTGGGGGCCAAAGTTGACCTCTTGTGTCTCTTCTCCCTGAAGAACCTTTGGAATGGGGGCAGACTTCCACTTATTGAGGCTGATGTGATGTGGAATTAGGATCAGGGGTGCGAATGGTAGAGGGTCAGATGGAGTCTTAGAGAGCAAATGCTGTGCTTTCTAGAGTGTTCAAGCAGAGGCCAAATCCTAAGGTCAGGAGGACCCACAGGAGGGGAAGTTGGACTAGGTACAAATTTAGTACCCACCCTGCCTCTGCATGGGCTGGCCTATGGATCATTCTAGAAGCAGGGACACACCTTAGGTCTTTCTCAGTCCACTGCAGCTTTGGGTTTCAACCACCTCGATGTTAACTTTGGAAGACTAAAGAGACATTCTGGGGCCAGTTGCTTCCGGTCTGGGGCGATGAGCACTCGGTGCTCTGCAAAGCTGTTCTCACCCACCAAGTACACACACGGTGTTGACAATGTTAGCTGTCACCCCTACTGGGCTTGCCATGGGGCTGGCACTGTCCAGCAGCCTTTACACTTACAACTCGTTTCATCTCTACAGCCTCCCGTGGCAGGCACTGTTATTGTGCCCATTTACAGACGAGGAAACTGAGACACAAGAGTTCAGTAAGTTGCACAAGGTCATAGAACTAATAAGTATAAGAGCCAGCTTTGAAATCCAGGTGGTCTGGATCCAGAGGCTCTCAAACTCTGCGCTACCCAGCCCCTCTACATGCCTGAAAACACAGCTCTGAGAGCCCCGCCATTAAGGTGATAAAGACACTGTGGACTGGTCAGGAAACCACCCAGGGCACTGTATGTGATTGGGAACGACTGGAAAGACAGGAAAAACCAACTCTTCCTTTTAAAAAGGCCTTATGGGAAATGACATCTTTAAAGCAGAATCTGATCAACCACCTTCCTAAAGGGTGATATTCTAGAGTGATCAGCTGCTTCTCTTCCCGCGCGGACGGACACCAAGGTGAGGTAGCCACCCTAGAGTTTGGTAGCCTTGCGGGGCATGCTCTTTGCTTGAGGCGCGTGATGTGTGGAACGCAAAGCAATGCTGCCACCTGCTGGAGGAATGGATGATTTTCCCCGTCTTTCCTGAGCAATTTAACTGCGGTGGAAATAAAGGAGAGAGATTTCAATCTCAACCCATCTCCCCATGTGCTGAGTTGGTGCCCACTTGTGATCATGGCCAAAGACATTATTTTGGTTCACCTCACATTAGAGCATAAGTATATTTCCAGGTCTGTTGACGCTTGAAGAACAGACTTCCCTCAACCTCCACAGCCGCCACTGACACTCCAGGCATCTTTCTCTCTCCCCTGGACCTGGAGCCACCTCCAGCTGATCACCTGCCGCCTTTTCCTCCCCTACACACGCCCTTCTCCAGGTGATCCCTTTCGAGGGAGGGCAGAGCACATACTCGCCTTCATTTAATCCCCCGGTGGGTTCCTGTCGCGCACAGAGAAAAATGCGGACTCTTACCATGGCCTGGGCAGCCCTACACGATCTAGCTCCTGCCTGCTCTCTGATCGCCCCCTCGGTTCCTGCAGCCATGACCCTCTGTCTGTTTTTTGCACATGGAAGGCTCCTTTGCACCTGGGGTCTTTTGTATTTGCCATTCTTTCTGCCAAAAGGATGCTCTGGACCCAAATTTGCAGTCTGTCAACTCTGTGGCCCATGGCCACAGTGTCTCCTGCGTGCCCCCCATTCCCACCCCGGCTGGGGTTCGGGGCAGACGCGTGAGGCCGAGGTGAGCCAGCGCCGGTAGGATCCTCTCTTTATTTGAAATGTTGATATTTTGTTCATCATGAGTTTTTTGACATTAATTTTTTAAAAAATATTGCACAAAACATGATTTCTCTTGAATCTTGAGTTTTCAGGCTCCCCCGAAGTTTATGCCTGAGAACGAGTGCCTCGTTCCCCTCCCGCCAGTTCTTTCCTGCCTTTTCAAGCGTCTTTCCCTTCTCATTTCTTCCGTGGCAGCCCTGGCTCAGAGCCTCATCTCGTCAGCCTACAGTTCCTGGCTCCCATCCAACCTCAACCCGGACCCAGCATTATCTTCCTGTGTAGAGGTTGAGTTGTGAGCCTCTCTCTCCCCAAATCCTTCAAAGTTTCCTGCCTCTTTTGGGTCCAAAGCCCGTCATGCTCACTGGCTCCATGTTCACTAGGCTCCATGTTCTGGGTCCTGTTAACCTTTCTGGCTTCCTCCCAGGCCAAATCCCTCAGTTCTATGCTCGTTTACGCACCTTTCCCCAGAGAAGCCTGCGGTCTGCCTCACTGCCTCTGGGCTGCCCTTCCTCACTTGGGGCTTCTTCCCTCCCTTGCCTTCACTGTGGGGTCTGTCAACTCTGTTACTTAGTTTTAAGTTTTAAGTGACTCAGTGTCACTTCCCCAGGGACATTTTCTGGCCATTTATTTTAAAACATAAAACCTCAGTCTCTGCTGCATAATAGATATGTGATAAATATTAATTTCCTTCTTTTTACCACACAGCACAGGCTCGGATGCCGTTGACACAAACAGAGCCATGAGCGTAAAGAATTACTGTCTGCAGTCCTCACCTGCTCCCAGCTCTGAAGTTAGTACAGGACTGGGAGAACACATCACCGGTTAGCAAAAGTTCACTTAGCTGGGAAGACCGAGGAAATCGTTATACACGGGCGAGTTTGGCTTGTGTCCCCCCGCCCCACACACACACCCACACCCACGTTCATCCTTCCAGTTACCCACACCCTGGTCTGGTTACTAATAAGCCATTTCCTATTGGAAACTGTCCCCTAGAGCCTTCCACCTTCGGTGGTAAGGCAAGGTGCTCTTGTTTGACACTTGTGGACTCCGAAAGAAGCAAAGTAGGTGAAAGACTTCAGATCTATAGTCAAGCCCTTTGCCAAAGGCATGAGCTCTCGTGGTGGTGTCCCAAGTGGATCCTGCCACTCCTGCAGTGTTTCAACTAAACCTGCTCTCCGACTTCTATTTACTTTACCTGCCGCCCTGCCCCTGCCTGCCTCCCTAGGGGTGACTGTGGGCACCTTGTCCCATGAGCCCGAGCCTTGTTCCCCATGCCCAGGGCTGGGTGGCAGCACTGAGGACACTTTGGCCTGCCCTCAACCTCCAGCTCCAGTTCATACTTTGACACATATTCTGCTTATCTCCTTCATGGCCTTTGTAATGGATCTTCTCCTCTGCCTGATGGGTGTCCAGTGATGCCTCAGACTTGATCTGAAGTTGGAGCCTTAGGCTGACACTCTAAGCACCTAGAGCAAAGGTCTACGAAAGTGACCTCTTTTGTCCACAACCAAAGTTATTCCATAGGACACCACAACACCTTCTATTTGGCAGTCTCTCTCCCCC
Source organism: Zalophus californianus (assembly GCF_009762305.2). NCBI lineage: Eukaryota > Metazoa > Chordata > Mammalia > Carnivora > Otariidae > Zalophus > Zalophus californianus. Next base: position 56,464,788 of record NC_045597.1, read on the forward strand.
TCTGAGGTCCTCCACAGGGACCTGGGATGGGGCAGGGCTGCTAGAATCTGTCCCCGTTACACGCAGACGCCCATGAGTGTGGCCAGCAGCGAGCACCCTGTGTAGGCAACGAGGGAAAGGAAGGGTCTTTTTAACGCTCACAATCAACGCCCCCCTCGAGATTGGTCTGAAAGTATATTCCAATTTCTGTGAAATCTGAACATCAAGATGGATTCATTTGCTTTTTCATGTGAGGTAATCGCCACTTTCCCCGGCCACTCCCATGATGATTCAAAGCAGCACCTTCCAAGCTCGTGGCTACCCTTACCACCTGAGGGGGGTGGCTCTCCCCACTGCTCAAGGGCAGGAGTAGGAGAGGCGGCGGTAGCCTCAGTTGCCATTGCTCTGTGTGTGGGGATCTACCCGTACAGACACCCACAGATCGAGACATGGTATAGTTTCCGTGCCATTGTTACCGTTCAGAGTCCATTCTCTGTGTCTTGATGCTTGAAGGTAAGAAATCGAGAACAGGAGGACGCCAGAAACCGTGCCATTCACTCACCATTTAGCCCTCCTGACGACCCTGAATGTTGGTGCATTGGTCTCCCAGGCCTGTGGCAAAGATGACTGCAAACCGAGGGGGTTAAAACAACAGACATGTTTTCTCTCACCACTCTGGAAGTTAGAAGTCCAAAGCCAAGGTGTCTGCAGGGTTGGTTCCTTCTTGAGGCTGCGAGGGAGAATCTGCTCCACGCCTCCCTTCTAGCATCCGCTGCTTGCCTGCAGAGCCCCGTGTTCCTTGGCTTATGGACACATGGCCTCAGGGTCTGTCTCCATCACATGGCATTCTCCCTGTGATTTCTGTGTCTATGTCTCTGTCCAAATTTTCCCTTTCCTTATAAGAACACTAGTCATTAGATCAGGATCCACCCCAATCCAGTATGACATCATCGTAATTACATCGTCAAAGATCTATTTCCAAATAAGGTCACATTCACAGGTACCCGGAGTGAGAAGTTCAACATTTTTTTTTTTTTTTTGGCAGAGGGATACAGTTCAACCCACAATAGTAGGTACTGTTCTAATCCGCATACTAAACAGAGACACAGAGTAACTTACTCAAAGATACACAGAAAATAGGTGGTACGACTCAGTTTTTAATTTGTCTAGACCTAAATATTACCACTTGATAATTGCTTGTACCAGGCCCTCTGCTGCATATATTTATTATCCCCCATTTTATAAAGAGAGGCACGGAGCGTTTAAGTAGCTCCTCCAGAGTCACACGAATATGAAATGGCAGATCTGGGAATCGATCCAATAATTCTCACCCAGGTCAACCCACCAGCACATCTCCGAGATGCCTCACCCTTCCTCCCTCCCTGTCCCCAGCATAACTCCCTACTGCAGCTGAGAATCGTGGCTGCAAGGGACATGTTACTGGAATGTCCCAAGTGAACAGTGTAAAGGCAAAACGGATCATTGGGACCACAGCACTGCCGCTTGATACCTCACAGCGGGTACGAGTCTGATGGGAAAGACCAAGTCCTCGTCTTCCTTCTGGCAGCCAGGGACGAGCTGCCCGGAAAAACCAGGAGAGTGAGTGAGTCCCGTTAAAGAGCAATATATGTCATAACTAATCACTTCCCCGCAGGGCGCTGCACATACGCTGAGGCCACTTCTGGGTTCTAAGGGGCACCTCACTGGGAAGAAGCGTCCACGACCACAGTGGGGAGGGACCACGTCTCAGCCAAACCCATTGAGTGGCTATTTATGTTGCCTCATTCTTCCTCAAAATAAAAAATCAAAAGCATCACCTTCTTCACCTCCTGCCGACGACTGTGCACTCTTCCCTCCTCAACACCAACGAGGAGGCTCACACGTACACGTTCCAGTGCAAACACAGCAGACTGTACATGGCAGAAGCCGCAGAAACTTCAAAGCAACACAAGAGGATGAGTGAGAAAGCCCTCAGCCCAATGCCGCTAACTAAGGTCTGACCAGCACTTACAAGCTAGGATTGGTTTTGCTTGTATTATCTCAAAAAGATAGCGTATGGGTAGGGGCGAGGAACATGGGCTTTGGAGGCAGGGGGGCTCAGATGCCGACGCCAACTCTCCCAGGCACGACCTGGGGGAACTTAGGTCATTTCTCTTCTCCCAGCCTGTTGTCTTACTTGTGAAATGAAGATGTTGACATAAATTCATAGAGATGTTATAAGGAATATTAACATACCAGTCTGACTCTTGATTCCTAAGAAGGACTATAAGCTACGGGTAAGAATAAAACACTGCTTTAAATTTGATCTTATTTATCTTATCCCATGTACCTAAATTTCTGTTTAAAAGAGACCTGGCTTAGGGGCGCCTGGGTGGCTCAGTCGGTGAAACGTCTGCCTTCGGCTTGGGTCATGATCCCGGGGTCCTGGGATGGAGCCCCGCATCAGGCTCCCTGCTCAGCGGAGAGCCTGCTTCTCCCTCTCCCTCTGCCACAACCCCTGCTTGTGCTCTCTCTTTCACTCTCAAATAAATAAATAAAATCTTAAAAAAAGAGAGACCTGGCTTAAGTGAATGGGAGCACAGCTCTGGATGCATCCGGGATGTGAAAACAAGTAACAGGATGAGCAGATACCAGATTGGTAGGAGACACTCATTTCTTTCACATGCTTGATATTATCCCACTGAATAACACACACACACACACACACACACGACTGGACGGGGTTAGGGGAGAACCAGTACCACTCTATTGCCTGCCCCTCCTGTTGGAGAAGTTCATTTGGAATAGGATTAGGGCATGTGAGTCCCGGGGCTATGACCCCCAAGCTCCAGACTGAAGATGTGCCGGGAAGGGACCCAGGCCCAGGACCTTTCTCAAGTAGGAGACAGTACATAGGAGATGGGAGAAAATAAACCAGACTCACATGTCTCAAGAAAGCATATAAATAAAAGAAATCTTAGGAAAAATAAATTCATAATGGTTTAGTGATTTACCTCACCTTTTTAATTGATGTCTATGATTTTATTGTTATTACTAAAATCACATTGTTCATTGACAGTAGTTTCTCACAATTTAAGTCTGTAAATACCTTATGTTCAGTTTTATATCAATGAGACAAAATCCTAAAGGGCAGGGATGACGTTCTACCCAGCGGTGCCTCCCTTGACTTAGTGTGTGGAAGAGAGATGACAAATGCAGGCTGGATTTGTGCGCCTCTAAGAGAGCTACAGAGAGTCAACTACTTCAACCAGCAGCTCCGGGAACCGCCAAGCAACTCAAGCTCCTCTTGAAATTGATGCACCTGCAGAAGTAACGTGTACTCTCTATACCAACCCTGGAATAAGGAAATTCCGTAATAGGGATACAATTACAAAATGGCATTTAAGTCGGAAAAAAACCGGGAGTAAACAGATCGCTGGTTGCATTTTTGTTCATTGAAAGTACCAATCCGTTTCACAAAACAAGCTTTATAGAAAGAGGAACAGGGTAATTTGTCTTGTCAGTTACAATTCATACAAAAATAGGCTCCAATATTAGCTACACACAGCCACTCAAATACGATTTAAGAAGTATCAAAAAAAAGCTCTTTAAAAAAATACAGTAGCAGCAAAAACACTGAACATTTGTAAACAAAACCACCAGGAACAAACCTATGCTTAATAACACAAACACATGCATTCTTTTTAAAACATTAAATATATATAATAAAAAACAATATTGGCCATTTTTTCTTAACATACAATACTCAACATCTGAAACGATATGATGAATAATAGACACGAATCGGTGTTATAAGGCATGTTGAACAGTCTTTTCCACGACATTCAGGGCATCATGTTGCTGCAGAAGGTAAACTATGCAAAAGTCTTCTCCTAGCTGTGATCCGTGCACACCGGGGGCACTCGGAGGACTGGAAGCACTGCTTGTGAAAGCAAGCTCTGCACCCTACAAGTAGGAGGACAGCCATCAGCGATCGTCCTATCTCGTCTTCTCACATACGTACAGATGCTCATCCCCACCCTGGGGAGAGAGGTTGTCTGAATCCAGAAACCAGTCGTGCAACAGGAAATGAGGAAGGTTGTGGAAACTGCGGGATTCTGAAGTCCCCGGTATGTCATGAACACGAGGCTGAGAGAGTCTGATGCAAGGGATGCTGCCATACACCGCCCCACACACACACCCCAATCTGCCCCAGGACTGCTGCCCCAGCTGCTGAGAGTGTTGGTAGCTGACACTCAGGAGGCGGCCCTAACTGGAAATGGCCCTAACTGGAGAGACCTGCCTCCCTCCCTTCCCTCCCTCAAGGTCATCTCCCTTTGCTAGCACTGGCCTACATCCGGTGACTGATCAACACGGGGTTTAAAGGTCTGGCTGGCCCCTGTCCCCAGTATGTGACAACGCGAAAGGCCATCTTGCTTCAGAGTGCCCTGTGAGATGTGCTGAGCCTTCGTTGCTAACACACCACGGTTCACCTTCTCCCTCTGCCAAGTCCTGCTGACTTCACACCCCCACCGGTGTGGAGCCTGAGAACACGCCCCAGGAGCTTTCCGCATGCACATCCATGCCCTGGAGCCTCTCCTACGATCCTGCCTAAGGGGCTCGGGGAGACAGTGCTGGTGTGGTCTAAGGGGACGAATGGCTCTTATCAAGGGTAAAGGCAGAATGCATGGTCAGATCTCTCCCACGAGACAGCTTAGAGATCACGGGATTTCCTCAAGCATGAACACATACAGTCAAACAATGTCTGAAAATCTCTGCTGTGAAGAGCCACACAGTAAATGCGTTAGGTCTTTCAGGGTACATGGTCTCCGTGACAATGACTCAAACTGCCCTTGGAGTGCGAAAGGTGCCAGAGACAGCACCTCAGCCTTAGGCATGACCATGATCCTATTCTAAAGCTGGGGCGGTGGCTGTGGCTTATCCTGGTGGGAAAGAACGGGGGCACAGGGAAAAGGGGGACCACTCTTCCCTCCAAACACTATATGGGGAGACGTCACCCTTCATCCACACCCCACCCAAATACTCCTCCCCAGGCACCCAAAATTCCACGAGCTCCTACCCAACATACAAGCACGCACCAGCATCATTATACCTTAAGCAACGCTGCACTTGAATGATTAAGTTGCCATTAGGCTAATTTCGTGCTTCAGTTCTTAAGCTATTATCAAGCTGACATTATGAAGTTATTAAGATACCTGCACATCTTCTACATGTTTCGGTCTGAAAGGGGAAGATGACGGCTGTACTCTGGCAAAATTCACAAATGAAGCCCTTTCCTTGACACAACTGCAAGAGAAGGGGCCAAAAGTTAAAATCCTCCTTGGCAACGTTTCTTTTGATGGAAAAGCCAAGTCACTACTTCTACAGAACTTTATAAACATCTGTTTTTAAGTGTCTGGAACCCCAGCTCTAGAAGGAACGGGCTGCTCTATCACGCTTAGTAGAGTAAACGAATGCGAACGGTAGGTGCGCATCTGCTTTGCCTGGAGAGATTTCACAGCCCTGGATCCCAAGTCCACACGGCTGTCCTTGGCATGGCAGGGCAGATGGGAGTCAGGCAAGGCCCCGAGCAGGGCTTGGCACCGACACTAAGAAGTCACTTGGCCCAGGCTTGCTTCCCAGCCCTGCCACTTGCCAGCACGACGGCCTTGGCGGTTACCGAATATCTCTGAACCTCATTTCTCTCATCTGGAAATAGTGTTCCCCGCACTTCCCTCCCAGTTGGTGGGGGTTAAATGAGGTCAAGTGCAGAACACCCATCCCAGGTCCGGATGGGTAAAGGACAGCTCAGGGACACACCAGTCCCAGGTGCACCTTACCTCACAGCTGGCCACGTGTGCAAGGGAAGCTTTTAGAATGTCCTTGAGCAAGGGCACCAGCAGCCTTTTCTTGACCCTGACCAGATCCTCCAGGGAGAACAGGTGGAGCTCATCAGTCAAATGCCTCGGCACCTGCTCAAACTCCTTTAGCTCGCTGCCAGGGAGGAAACAAAGAGCAATTCAGACAGCCACCCACGCAGAGGCCACGACACAAGAAGGCTGAGCGGGCAGTGGTTTTCTCTGGTGCTCACACTTAATTTTTTTTAAACTCAATTAAAAAAAAACACACACACACAACAAAACCCAAGAGCAAGTTGACCTGACTCACCATCTGACATTTTGCAAGTCTGTTTGGAAGCCAGGAACTTAAAATTCCATAAAAGCGGATTTCAAAAAGCTGAACCAGCAGAAAAACCTATCTCTTGTAGTCTGCCTATATAGATACTGAGCAAAAGACAACTGCACATTGATTTTTCAAGGCTTGGAAACATGTACTGAGATTTAAAAAAAAAAAAAGACTACCTTACTCATTCCAGCTCAATTTCAAGTCCATCCGCATGCTGACTATTGTCCAGCCAACAGGAGAAGCACTGCTCGTAGGCAGGTGCACGACTCCCCCATCCAGGAGTCTACCACTGAGCACAAGACCCAAGCATCCAACTGTGAGCTGACCGTAGCCACCTGTGTGTCCCAAGGACATTCACATACTGATTGTAACTTTCTCCAACCCCTACTGATCTCCTCCTGAATTCCCTAAATCAGTTAGTGGCATCACCATGCACGCATGCCCAAGCCAGCCACTGCCTACACTGGACTTGACATTCCAGTCATGCCAAACTGGGCTGAATTCTCCATCTGGCCTGAGATGCTCGCTCACACTGCATCTTCTGCTGAGGGATCCCTGACACTTCTTCTTTAGTCCGACTTGCTCTTCAAGCTCAGCCTTTTTCTCCAAGAAGCTCTGTGGCCCTCTTCCCCGCCCCACCCCTTAGGACCCAAATGTTGCCTCTTCTGCGTCCTCAGGGCCCCGTGCATCTGTGTCTAACACACAGTCCGGCAATGATGGGTGTGTGCTTTCCCCCTGGACGTAACCATGAGTCCTGTGGATTGTTTATCTGAAGCACAGAATGGATACTCAAGAAATTTTTGTAGACAGTAATTGTGGGGAATGTTATATGTTACAGACAAGAAAACTGACAGTCTGAGAAGTAATTAACCTGTCACACCACCGCCATGAGGTAGAGCTTAAGGCCAAATAACTACAGGAGACGTGCTCCGCCCCAAGAAATTTAATTCAAAAGCAATACATTATCATTAAATAAAGATCAGAAACTGAAAGAAGCTTTAAAACAAAACAGTTTTTTAAAAACTATGATCCCATTGTAACAGATAATCTTAACCCCTTGAGTAACCTATTTTTTCACTTAAAAAATTCTATCTCTGTCATTGAATTCATGCCTATACCTTTATGCCATGGCTGCCCGAAATTCCACCTCTAGTTTACCCTAAGGACATATTACGGATGTGCACAGAGACTCACCTAAAGCCTAGTTTTTTTTAATAACAAATAGTATTAAAAATCTAAGTATCTATCAGATATTAAAATCTATTAGGTTTAATATCTATAGAGATATTAAAGTCTATTTTAATATAAAGATATTAAAAATCTACTAGATTAAAAATCTACCAGTAAGAGAACAATACTGACATTAACACCACATCATACTATAGAATACTACACAGTAATGACAGTTGGACACACCTCTCTATCAGGGCTTTCGATTCATTGATACACTCATGCTCATAGCGGCACTATGCACAACAGCTAAAAGGGAAAGCAACCCAAGATGGCTGAATGGGTAAACAAAATGTGTTAGATACATACAATGGAATATTTTTCAGCCCTAAAAAAGGAAGGAAATTCTGACACATGCCACAACATGGGTGAACCTCCAGGACATTATGTTGAGTTCGATAAGCCAGTCACAAAAGGAAAATACTATATGACTGCACTTATATGAGGTACCTAGAGGAGTCAGTTCATAGAGACAGTAAGGAGAATGGTGGTTGCAGGGGAAGAGGGAGTTACTGCTAGATGGATATAGAATTCCAGTTTTGCAAGATAAAGAAGTTCTGTTGATGGATGTTGGTGACGGTTGCACACGAATTTGAATGTACTTAATGTCACTGAATTGTGTACTTCAAATGGTTAAGATGGTATATTTTGTTATGTGTACTTTATCACAATTTAAAATAACAACAACAATAATAATAATGGCCACTGGCTAGAGTTATTTCATCTTTGTTTTGGCCAAGTCTTCTAACATGTTAAGTTCTCTACTCGTGAGCCAGGAAGTTTAGTAACCTTAACGACAGGGTCTGCATCACCAAGGAGGGGCCCCGAGGGAGTTGCTGTGCTAAGGGGCCCTGTGGACTGGAGGAGGTGGGAACCAGGTGGCACCCAGGGGACTGGCAGGTGTGTCGAGGCTCCCAGCCCTCCCTGCCCCTCAGGCCTGGCCTGGCCCAGCCAACCCCAGTACCTTTCAGCAAACCTGCAGGTCTTCAACAGCTTCTTGATATGAAAAAGCTGCTCCCGGGTTTCCTAACGTGAGAAACCAAACGGAGGAAAAGTTAATGTGATCAATGGCACAGGAAAGGTATAAGTCCAATTTAAATGTTATTTCTAACTTTGAAATGCTACAACTCTATAAGACAAGCCTTTGAAGTAAACAGTCTATATAGCAGGGGTTCCTGACTTGAGTCCAGGAGGGACCCATGTTGAGTGGAGCCTGAAGTTTACACAACTGTTGGGGGCCTTCTTTGAGGAAAACACAAAACTATGTATAAAAGATGGAGATCCTGCCCTTTGTGGCAACATGGATGAACCTGGAGGGCACTGTGCCGAGCGAAATAAGACAGACACAGAAAGAAAAAACTGCATGGTCTCGCTTACACGTGGAATCCTAAAAAAGTCAAATACACAGAAGCAAAGAGTTGAACAGAGCTCTCCAGGGATGGGGAGGTGGGGCAAATGGGGAGATGTTGGTCAAAGGGAACAAAGGTGAAGTTATGTAGGATGAATAAATCTAGAGATCTAATATACAGTATGATGACTATAGTTAATAATACTGTATTGAGGACTGGAAATTTGCTAAGAGAGTACATTTCAGGTGCTCTCACCACACACACACACCGTAACTGCGAGGAGATGGATAGGTTAATTATCTTGACCAGTAATTATTTCACTTGTATTTGAATATCAAATTACCATGCTGTACACCTTAAACATAAACAGGTTTATTTTAAAACTACTAATAAATACATTTCAAAAGCTACGTATACATGCAAAACTATGCGTAAATAGGAAATTTGGTACGGGGCCTTGGAAGGGGGTTCGCGAAACTAAAGCTCCAGCGGCTGGCGGTAAATCCGCCCCGTGGAGGGTCCGCCTGGGTCAGCCCGGAGACCGTGCGAGGCGCATTCGCGGCCAGGGACCTTGGCGCCACCGGCCCCGCCTCCCCTCGCGGAGGCAGCTGCTCACCCTCGCTCTGTCCAGTTCCTTGGCCTTGGCGTACAGGCCGGGGCCAACGCTCAGCAAATTGAAAACGGGCTGGTGCCACAGGCCGTCCAGCAGCCGTCTGGAGAAATGGCTGACGTAGTATTTCCTGAAGTCCCACGTGGTCAGGATCCGGGCAGGGATGCAGGTCTCCTCGTACGTGTGGCAGCAATCACAGAAATACTTCCCCAGGTAGGTGCAGTACCGTAGGCGCTTCACAAACTCTGCAAGAGCACACGGGGCGGGGCGGGGCGGGGCGGGGGGGGGGGTGGGGGGGCGGAGCACAGCTCACCTGGGCTGGCAGCCCACCGCCCTCTGCCCCCCGCTTCCCATTCCCACCCAGGTTCAAGCCTCGGACTGCTGGGTTTGCACTGGACCCCGCAGCAACTGCGAAAACCTTGGGCGGGAACTGGAGGCCGTCAATTATGGCCACTCCCGAGTGTTGCTTTCCAAAAACAGGTGTCAGAAAAAAGAGAAACCTCCCCCCAGCCCCAGTACTCCTGAATTTGGAAGACGGGCATTGTAAACTGCAGCGTAGCCAAAAGAACAGGAGATTTAGAGTCTAGCAATCCGGTGGGCGTCCACTCTCTGCCTCCGGCTGGCAGGCAGCCTGAGGGCTGGTGGGAATCTCTTCCCATAAAAAGCAACTCAGAACTAGATTCTGGGATATCACATGGACCGAAAGTGCTTGGTAAATTGTCAAGCACCCTACATACACTCTTAGGGAGTAGCACCCCAAAGACTTCCTGGATAAATCCGTGGGAAACACATTACAGAAATGCACCAAGGATGGGAATAGGTGAGACGTGGAAACACGGAATGCCGATGACCAGGAATGATGTGAAAAACCATCTCAACAACAAAGACGTGCATGTTGAGTGAACTCTTTGGTTTTGCATCAAACTCTTGCAAAAGTAGAGGACCCAGAGCAGGCGAGGTGCAGAGGGGCGGACACTCACTCTCAGGGCTGACAGGAGGGAACTTTCTCGGAGGACATTTCCATGATATACTTTAACTCTTCAGTGTGTAGCGGGAATCCTACTTCCGTGACACCAGACAGAAATGCTAACCATGCACACATGGAGATACTGACAGGTGTTCATACAGCACATTTATAGTGGGAGGGGGGACAGCAATCTAAAGATACATCAAGAAGCAACTGGCTAGACAAGTATGGTGCACTCAACAATGAAATGACAGAGAACCGATGAATTTCATGGATGAGGGTGGGCAGTGGACATCCGGTCCCAGATAGGTATACTGCGACCTTGATTTTGCTTTTAAAAACACACATACACAGTCCAAAGGATCCTCACCAAAAAGCCAGTAGTGAATACTTCTAAAGCACGGGAGAAAGGATTTTCGTTCATTCGCATTTTTTAATTTGCTAAAATGAGCATGCATTGCTTTCAGAAATATATCTAACAAAATATATCCACAAGCAAAAGGTATAGGGACAAAGACAACAAATCCCTGGGTACCCACCACCAAGTTTAAGAAGAAGACAGCAATTCAGTTAAGTCTCCCCTGTGTCCCTCCCTCAACATCTGAGTCTAAGATGAGCGAGGATGGTATTTATCATTCACCCTTTGACTCACGGGTTTCTTTGTAATGAAAATACCATAAGGTATAATACAAATATTAGACGATACAGGCTGCGAAGATGAAATGAATCGCTGGGTGAGAAAGCAGCTACCAAAGTACCTGGCACACTGCAGATTCTAAATCTAGTTTCCTCACACCAGCTTCCAGAATAAACAAGGCCGCTTATATCTTAATGAAAAGAGATGTTACTTGCATAAAGTGAGCTTTCAATGAGTTAAGTACATTGCTAGTCCTGTATGCTTCTGCACATATGTTTACCAAAAAAATAAAATAAAATAAAACCAATCAATCAATCAATCAATCAATCAACAGGGCCTGAGTGACTGCAGGAGCAATCCTTTACTGAGCACGCACTTTGTGTCATGCTCTGGTTAAAAGTCTCACCTATGGTGTGTCATTCTCTGGGGCTATTACTTCCCTTATTTCACTGATGAGAGCAGAGACAGGGAATAACAAGCTGCATATGCCAGAGACACACAGGGAGCTGGCCGGTGGGATTCCCACCCATGTCTGCTCTGAAGCTCCAGCTTTTGGCCATCACAGCTCCCTCATCCTCTGCCGCATTCAACGGAGGGCAAGGGTGAGGAGCTAATGCCTTTGTGCTTGCCCAAATTATCCCTCAGACCCCGGTAGCACCCATTGATTCTTATTATTTACAATAGTTTATGTTCTATAAAGTTGTCATGAACACCAAATTCGTGAAGACTGAAGTATGCTCCTGAGGGAAATACAGGTTTAGGCTTCTGTGAGCCTGTGGTAACAACATTTTCACCAACTGGTCAGTATATAACCTTGTTTCATGTGGTGTTTTCTGCTAAAAGACACCGTATTTAATATATTTTGTTATAATTTATTTTTAACAACCTTATATATATTACCAATAATATACCAATAATAACAATCTTATATATACATTACCAATATATTATTAATATATTATTTTGTTATAGTATATTTTGTTATATCATTGAATTCAGAGCCAACAGAACTATCTATAACTCACACCTGAATGAAGCTTATCTAATGCATGTATATTTTCCATAAAGCAAATCATAACCTTCTCGTGCTTAGAAGCACTTCAGTACTACACGTGGGGGATATTTTAAACAGCTAAATCACCAACAAAAAATGCAAAACTGTAAAAAAAAAGGCATTCAATAAACCGTGAGAAGGCCTTATTTACAGTATGAGAAATAAAAACAAGAAGGCAGAGCATTGCCTTCTGCTGGAAACATGTGCATAGGGCAACTCAAATTTCAGGCAACTCAAATTTTTGGAGCTTTGTGCCTATTTGGGCATGACTGTGAAAATACCATGAGTAATGATGTTGTGGCCACCAATAAATATTATCGAGTAGATGAATCTGCAAATATGGAATCATAAATAACCGGGTTCAACTATAAGTACACACAACTAGGGTTGACGAATTATTGTTAAGAACTTAACAATAACAATGCTTAATGTCTGAGTTCTTAAATTTCAAAGCTTGAGAAGTCAGTTGTATGTGTCTACTTCCCATCCTGGATTAAGATTTCTGATTTGGCAGATAATGAGTATTTTTTTGCTTGTGACAGGGCCTTGATACATTTTCTATAAAATGGGCAGAAAGGAAGGTATGCTCTGGTCCTTGCACTCTACATTTCTGATCAAACTTAGCAAGATGGGAAAAGAGAGAGGGACAGACGGGGCCAATAAATTTTCCTGATGTAATTCATCTTTCCCTAAAATCTGCAATCTTAACATTTCAATATCCAGTCACTTATTCATCAAATTTCATTGACTATCTACTAAGTACTACACTATCAATACAGAATAAATTATGTCTCTCTCTTTCGGTTTCTTGAGTCCTTTAATTAAAACAGAGCCAGACGACGCATCCTAAACCACCAGTTCTAGACCAGGGGTGATTTTTTTTTTCTCCCTAAGAATATTTGGAAATATCTGGAGATATTTCCAGTTGTTGTAATTGGGGAGCCACGAGGGGCATCTGATGATGCTACTGAATGTCTTAGAATATACAGGACAGCAGGACAACAAAGGTAGTAGTACTGAAATTGAGAAGCCCTGCTCTAAAACCACAACTGTTCTCATTGGAGGAGAAGTCAATGAGACAGAAAAAAAAATAGGAAGGACAAATTCTAGAACAATGCTGTCCAACAGAACTTTCTGGGAGGATGGAAATGTTCTAAGCCCGTGCCATCCAATGTAGTACCTACGAGCCCCATGTGGCTATTGAGCACTTGAAATGTAGCTAGTGTGCCCGAGGAACTGGATTTTTAACTTTAATTAATTTAAATTAAATCTTAAATAGCCACATGAGCTAGTGGCTACCATGTTGGATTGTGCAGGTATAGAATAAAGATGGCTAAAGAGAAATAATAACTAAATGCAGTGTATGAAACTTGGTTAGAACCTGGATTGAAAAATTAGCTATAAACGACATCATGAGAAAAACAAACAAATATGGACTAGTATGAGAGAATATTTAGAGAATTGTTATTAATTTCCTTTGGTGTGCTAACTGTTCATCATCCTTATTTTTAGAACACGCTGAAGTATTAAAGGGTAAACTGTCATGTTGTCTGCTTACTTTCAAGTGGTTCAACATGTGTGAGACTGGAGGAAACAAAGGAGACCTGACAACTACGTGACATGTGCAATTCTGGATTGGACCTGGGAGCAGATCAAGGTCATGGGTGAAATCTGAGTAAGTCTGTGGCTGAGTGAATAGGATTGTACCAATGCAAAGCTCTCAGTTGTAGTAATTATACTCTGATGATTATAAAATGTTAACAGGAGGGGAGGCTGGATGAAGGGAATACAGAATATCTCTGTGCCATTTTTGCAACTCCTCTGTAAGTCCAAAAATACCTTAAAATAAAAATCAAGGGGCACCTCGGTGGCTCAGTCAGTTAAGCGTCTGCCTTCAGCTCATGTCATGATCTCAGGGTTCTGAGATCAAGCCCCGAGTCAGGCTCCCTGCTCGGCAGGCAGTCTGCTTCTCCCTCACCCTGCTCGTGCTTTCTCTCTCTCACATAAAATCTTTTTTAAAAAATTTAAAAAATAAAAAGTCAAAATATATCCTAGGAACTATACAGGAAGTTCATAGGAAAAGTCCAAAATTGCCTCCGTGACTGATAACGCATCTACCATCTGTGCCCTGGGCACCTGTGAGCATGCTTTCTTCTCTCCTTATTACTCTCTGGTCACACAGGATTTCTCTGCAATCGCTGCAGGCCCTTTGCTCAGGGTGACCCCTACCCCTGCAACACACATGCACATGCTTCTGGGGATGACCACTTCCCTACAGAACTTCTCCCTCCCAGCCCCCCAAGCCCAGATTCAGTTCCCATGAGGTAAATCCCACAGCACTCTGGACTTTCTCTTTCATTGCAAGCATCATCCTTGCTGTTCACTTGGCTGATGACTCTGCCTTCCCGTAAGCAAGCTCCGTGAGGGAAGGATCGCGTTTATGCCACCAGGGAAGGCATACATCTCCGTAGTTGAACAAACTTAGGGAGATCATTTAAAAGTTGGTGGAATCACAGTCACGTGTTCATAGTTTCTGACTCATGCACTCAATCATGCACTCGATACTGAGGAACCAGGATACAGTGGTTAACCAAACAGACATGGTCCGTACTGGACTAGCTGCGAGGATGAGTCCTGTAACTGAAACCAGTTACAACTATGATGAATGGTGGGCACTGTCGTCATTCAATATGGTAGAAGGAATCCCAGACAGATTGCTGTTTTCTGTTTTTATTTCCTGAGGTGGAGCTCCTCAAAGTCTTTTTCCTTCCAAGACTTCCTATCAAAGGCCAAAAGAACCCTTTCCAGCAAAGCTCCTCTTCCCAGCCTTCTAGAGGTCAGACCTGTGGATGCCCTCATAAGCAGAACAAGTGATTCAGAGTCTTCAGTGGGCAATTTGCATTTCTGACTGGAAGAAGTCTGATTTTCTAGGCCCCAGCTGGCCCAGGAATGATTCTTTTAGGCCACCTCCTCAAACCCTCTCAGAGGAGTTTGGCTAGCTCCTTGATAAGCCATCCAAGCCTGGAACAAGTCTCTTTTGAGGAAACTGCACCAGGTGCTCTTGTAAGAGCAGGGGATAGAGCAATGAATAAAACAGACAACATGTCTGTCCTCATGGAACTTTGAATCTAGACAGGGACACAGACCAATGATAAGAAAAATCAGTAGAATCTAAAAGAGTATTTTAGGAAGATAAGTACTAGAATGAAAAATAAGGAAGGGTAAAGTGTACACGTGTATGTTTGTGGCCAGGAGTGTGGCAAGGTGGACATTTTCAATAGGGCAGCCAGAGAAAACCTTGTAACTTCTGAGTGAAGATGTGCAGGAAGTAAGGGAACCAGCCACTGGGGATGTCATTCTAGGGCGAGAAAAGCAGAGATGCAAATCCCTAAGTCAGGAGTGAGCCTGCCTCCTTCAAGGACCAGAAGGGAGGCCATGTGGCTGGAGCTGAGTGCCCAATGGGGAGAGAAGGAGGAGATGCTCCAAGAGGTAACAGGCCAGCCATGTAGCCTTATAGGTCACGATGGCCTCTTCATGAAAGAGAGGGCAGTATCATGAAGTTCTTGTAACAACTTCATCAAAGGCATCGCTCACAAAAACAGTGCACTCTCCAACTTTACTATTCTTCCCCCGTCACTGCATACTCAACAGGTAATTCACTGCTCATACTTACTAGGTTCTATTGGAGTTCCACAACCAGCACACAAAAAATTCTGGGCTGCTACCACGAGTTCCCTCCTGAGTACATAAAATGATCACAGTTACAGTTCAGAAATAGCCAATGGAGCATTTTTCACTGACTGGAAAAGAAACTGACATCATGGTGCTTTTCTTGGCTCGGGGCCTTAATTTTGTCATTTTTCATTTGGGAAAAAAATAGCATTCTTCAAGAGAGTTTCCTAGTTGAGATTTCTGGGTCTTTTATTTTATTTGATTTTATTATTTATTTATTTAGAGATCTCTGGGCCTTTTAAAAACCCCTGCTATTACCCAAACCAAAGTCGGTATCATGAATAACTATTCCACCATGGGATCTTTAGAGACTGCTTACTGTGCATGCACAGGATCCCCACCAGAGAGAACTGGAGACACACAACGCATGGGAGAAAGTTCAGGGAGATGAAACACCAAGAGGTGATGTGCCCGGGAAGTTCACAAAAGAATCCAAAGAAACTTGGATGAATAAGAGGTCATGTAAGACCTAAGTATCAAACATTATTTGGTGAGCGATAGTCTACTGAAGTATCTTCTATTGAACTGTTGGCACCACAACTTCATATGTGATTTGGAAATATGAAGGAAGTTGCAAAATTTTATTACAACTTAGGGTCAGCAAAAATGACCAACGTAAAAATGTGTGGACCCCTACCTGTCTCCCTTAGAGAGGATATAGGGAAATTCTCGAGAAAAGATAGCCCTGGCTAAGGAGAGTGACTCCACCCCAAGTCTGGAGAAGGAGCTCTTCTGCCCAAGCATCCCAGAGACCTTCTTGTCATTCTCTCAAAAGAAAAACACAAGACAGAGCCTATAGGGCACTTCCATGGGGCACAGGCAAGAACCTTTGCCAGTCCCTTCTTTATGTTGCAGTTTAGGAACACATTAAATACAAGCCAAGAGGAATGGAGAAACTGTAGTTGGTTAAAATGTCCCCTTGTAATGTCATATGTTCTCAGAAACAAATTAAACTTCTACCTTAAATTATTATATATTTTATTTATACATATACAGTTATAAAAATGAGTTTATTTCTTTTTTTCTTTTGCATCCTCTTTTGTCATTTTGTCTTTTAGGATTTTGTTACTTCTTAGAGAACAAAGCTATTTTTATTTGCATCCTGTTGCATTTTTTAACTATTAGGACCCCTCCTCAGGATTAGTTTCCCTTTAAAAAAAAAATTATCCATTGATTTTTCTTTCACATTGTGCTGGTGAATAGAGCGGTCTTTTAAAATTATTGTATATGATTTTTAAGGTTCAATATTAGCCACTTAAAAAAAAAACCCTTTAAACCTACTTAATTTTCAATTGCTATGTAATGTACATAATTAAGGACATAGTTAAATTCTCAACTTGTCAAACTTACAGAGCCCCCCCAAAACCCATGATAAACAGGGAGCTAAGAAGCTGACTCAGAAAAATATGCCCAACCTTCCTTTTCCTAAAACAAAATTTCCTTCATCCCTCGGTGTGTAATTTTCTTCCCTTCACCTACTTCCACAAAGAGGTGGGACCCAACACACCTTGTTACCTGGACTGGAGGCCCACGCAGCAACCCAGACTTACTTGAGTGGTGGATGAACATTAAATATGATTTGAAATCTGGGGGGCTCCCAGTCTTCAGCCCCTCTGATCCTCGACTTAAGGGTAATTTCCTGAACGACATCCACACTGGATTCAAAGTCTTTCCGGACCTGCTCTTCATTCACTACCTGCATAACACAGAAGAGGATTGCAGAGCAACCTAAACAAGCACATTTCAGGAACTGAAAGAAAAAGAACATTCAAATGTGTTTCCAGCATTAAAATTTGCCATGAAAAATTAGAACTGCTTTCAACTGAACGAAAGGAGCCCTCCCTGTATCTAAAGCCATCTGCACAAGACTTCCTTGAAACACCATCCAGCTGAGATCACTTTTCTTAGTATTTTTGGGAGTTCATTTGTTTCCAGACTTCATATTGCTGTAAGTAGGTCATTGTGACCCAGAATGCTTTTATTCACAGCAGAAGCCTTACTGCTCTTAGTCTATAGGCTGCCAGATGCTGCCCACCAGAACCCGCAGCTGTTGTCAGACTTCCTCCGAAACTGCTCTTTTAAGATCATTCCCCTGCTTAAAAATGTCCAGTGGCTTCCTTCTGAACCATTCAACTTCCCTGTTTGCATTTAACATGCAAACTTCTCAAAGTAGCATTCTATGTCCTCCACAGTGTGACCACATCCTTCAAACCTAATTTCCCAGGAAGATCAACGGCCCCCACACGGATACACACAAACACATGTTATCAACCACACCAAGCCACCCCGCTCGATAAACATACCACGCACCACCACCATCACTTTTACTCCTGCTGCCCTTTGCCAAGCTCCCCTTCCATGTGTTTCTACCTGCTACCATTTTCAAGTTCTGAGATCTCCAACCGGCCTTCCCAAGTCCCCTGATAAACACTCCTCCTCTGCACTTGCAGAGTGCTTTATTCCTCCCCCTATGTTAGCTTTGCCGCAAAGTTCTCTCCCCGCAGTAGGATGTGGGCTGTCAGAGGGCGGTGTGTCTACAAGGGACCAGGCTGGGCATGACTCCTGTTCTTCCACTGACCAGCCCTGCCGAGGGGCTGGAACTAACACTTTAAAATAAACATGACAACAGCATCTACTTAAGAGGATACTGATGAGGATGAAAATGTGAAAAGCTGAATTCCCTGGCGCATAATCAACACTCAATAAATGTCAGATTCATCCTTCATTTCATGTCTCCCCCAACACCCAGTGACCATACAAAGAAATGCATAAATGTCTGAAGTGAACAGCAGGAGAGAAGAGAGTTTAGGAACTTTCAATTCGAGGCCAGTTCATTTTGATACTTACTATCGAGCCAGCAGCATTTAGAGAATCTGCCAGTTGATGATTAACATCTGACAACATCCAGCACTTCTGGAATACTCGGTACAACTCTTTGGCTATTAGTTCAGCAGAACTGAAGTCTGGCTCATAAATGATACTGAAAGGTAGGAGATGCAAAAAGTGGAAAACTACACGTGTGAGGAATATGTTATGAGTCTTCCTGTTTTCAATCATCCTTCCCACTCCAAGAACTCAGAAGAGGTGTCACATGAGGGAGCATGCACCACCCACCCACCGGCTGTCTTACTCAACACAGCAGCTTTTATTTATGGAGGATACCAAGACTGGGAAATGTGGTAAAAAAAAAAAAGCACTGGATTTGGAGCCCGAAGACCTGAGTTCAAGTCCTATCTCTGCTCATTTAACAGCATTATGTCCTGAGGCACATTTAGTCTGAGCCTCAGTTTCCACAAATATAAAAATGGGGTTAAAAACCCCACCCAGCCTGATTAAATGAGAATATATACAAAGGCATTTAAACACTATATATATATATATATATATATATATACACACACACACACACACGTATATATATAAACTATAGAAAGCTCTATAGAAATTTTAGTGGTGATTGTTTCATCGCTAAGTAGTAATCCCTGTCATTAGAACTGGCTGAATTTGGTCGGATATGTCAGAGGCCTGGTGTTCACAGTGCGTCAGAGGTGATGGCCCAGGGGTCTAGGGGCAGGTGGACACGGAGGAGAGATACCTCTTAGAGGAGCTGCAGGAACATCCACAGGTTTCTGTGATATTGCTAAACTCACCAAGTTCTGCAAGTAAATCAAAGAAAAGGTATTAAAGTATTTCAGTCTGTTTTACTAACCCACACTCAATTTTATAAGAACATAAAAATAAATCCCTGCATCTCAAAAAGAACTAGTTCTTCAGCATCTCCATACTTCAGGTTCTTTGGGTTTCTATTACAAGACTACAGCTAATGACCAAAGATGGGATTTCAAAATACACTCACCTGAAATTCCACCAAAATTTAATTGAGAGGCCAAACAGATCTCAGACTATAATGAGTATCTGCTTTTGCATTCAATTCTACAAGTGAGATGAGAGATTGATTATCAAGACATTTGAAATAAGAACATCCTTTTTTTTTGTTTTCCTGACATAATTTGATCTTGGGAGAAGCTTCTTTGAAAGCCATTATAACGTGGTACTGCATGGGATGCATGTCAATATGTGTGTGGGAGAGGGGAAGTACGAGTCATCGCTGGTAAGTTTCCAAATCTTACCTACGATAACAAAGTCATCGAAATCACATTTACAGGCTTCTTTCAGCACATCACAGTAAGTGGGTGTCCCAGCCACGGGGCTGCCCTGTAGCATAGCACAACCTAGAGAAAGAAATGAAGGGGGTTTCACCAAAAAGAAGAAAAAGAAAAACTGTCACAGCCAACTAACTAGAAACAGGGAAATAAAATGGGTCAAGAGTTTACATTCAAAGAGTTTAAAAAATCCAGCTTTAAGAATTAAAAAATGCAGGGAGCTATTTTTGTGTTGTTCTTCCATTCACCGTGATTAAATGAAACAGACGGATGAGGATCTATAATGATGAGGGGGATCATAAGAGTTACCTGCCTACTTTTACGTGTGTTTGAAAATTTCCATAATACAAAGTTTTAAAAAAATGAAAGAGGGCGAAAATCAGCTTCACAGTGAGTCAAAGAGTAGAGGTGACATAAGCATTGTACTGGGTTTAAGGTGTCCCCCCAAAATTCATATCCACCCAGAACCTGTGAATGCGACCTTATTTGGAATTAGGGTCTTGAGGAATTAGATATGATGGTTAAGCTTAGGTCATACAGGATTGGGGTGAGCCCTAAATCCAATATGACTGGTTATATTATAAAGAGGGAAATCTGGACACAGACACTGACATCCAGAGAAGGCCACATGAAGACGGAGGCAGAGACAGCAGTGATGCATCTACAAGCCAAGAAACAGGAGGGACCGGAAGCCAGGAGAGGCATGGAACAGGTTCTCTCGCAGAGCCTCCAGAAAGAACCAACCCTTCCAACAACTTCATTGCTGACTTCTGGCCTCCACAACTGAGAAAGAATACATTTTTCAGCCACCCAGTTTGTGGTGTTTTGTTACAGCAACCTAAGGAAACTACTACAAATATATCCATGTTTTTCTATCCCGAATGCTAGCCTGGGGAATTATCGTAAGAATGTTGTCATTAAAAGAAAAAAAAAAGGTGAAAAAGGCAGGCTTTGATCAGAAGGAGCTATTTGCAGTCCATTTAAAATATTAAAATACTGAAAGCTACCTATATGCCAGATAATAGTAAATTGATATTGCAGATCATGTTATTGACTCAAGAAATACCATCATGGAAAAAGGTGAAAACTGTAGCAACTTGGAAGACTGGATATGAAATACTGTTAATATAATGTAATCATATTATTAATGGAATTACATTAATACGAGTATGTAATCACAATGAAACTGTACTCACTTGAATAAACATAAGAGAAAAACACAGAGAAATGGATACAGTTGTTTAGGGAAAAATTCTAGCCCGACGGTTATGCAGAGGTTACATGAAATCGCTTCACAGGGAACTGGTCAGGATTTAAAACCGCACTGCCTGGGTGGTGCAGTCAGTTAAGCATCTGACTTGACCCTTGGTTTCAGCTCAGGTCATGATCTCAGGTCCTGGGATCAAGCCCTGCGTCCGGCTCCGTGTGCTCAGTGTGGGGTCTGCTTGGGATTCTCTCTCCCTCTCCTTCTGCCCCTCCTGCTCATCCACAAGTGATCTCGCACTCTATCTCTAAGATAAATAAATAAATCTTAAAAAAATTTAAAAAACCCCAACAACACTGCCCCATCCTAGCTGGGTGACTGTGGACAATCAACTTCTCAGCTTTGGTTTCCTCCCGGGTCTGACAGGGCAACCTCACCCACCTCTGTATTTCCCCGCCCTCTTTTGACCACGATCCACAATAACATACGTTCACATTGCAACTCAGTACAAACACAAAAATATATTTCACTGATTCAAAAAAAAAAAAAAAGTTCCAGGAAGCACTGCTCCCTCTAGGTGAGTTGAATGCTGATGCTTTCTATTCTTTTTGTTTGTTCTTAAATGCTCTCAAGACCAACCTGTAACTTAAAGTATGCTGGCCTACCTCAAAGGAGAAATACCTACCACGAGAAATGTCACAAGAGAGATATGTGATTAAAAAATGCATATTTTTATTGGGGTGGAGAAATATTTTAAAATTTCACTTAACATATTTATATTCATATTAAAAATATTCAGGGGTGCCTGGGTGGCTCAGTCAGTTAAGCGTCTGCCTTCTGCTCAGCAGGGAGTCTGCTTCTCCTTCTGCCGTGCTCCCCCTGCTCATGCTCACTCTCTCTCTCTCAAATAAAATCTTTAAAAAAAATTTCCGCTCGACAAGAGCTTCCACTTAGCCATTCAACAAATATCTCTAAAATACTATTTCTGGCAAGGCACTATGCTGAAGGCAAATTCAAATGAGACAATTGCTTATCCATCAAAGAATTTAAAACCTCATAAGGGAGCTGAGACACTGACCCAGCATTCCCAGGAGCCTAGCCAAAGCAAAGGGTGGGAGGCAGAGGCTTGGGAGAAATGTCTGCAGGCAAGTTTACCAGGCTCGTGTAACTAAAACATGGGGAGATCAGGAGATGCCTGTTGGGAAGCTGCATCCCACAAGGCTAAAAATCCCAGGATCAAATGTGGCGCAATCTCAGCAGGCCATTTTAGAGGAGTAGAAGTTGTTCTAGAAAGACAGATGTGCGTGGGATCGATGAGGGAAAAGAGGCTGCAAATGAAGAGAAAATTAAAGCAGCACATGTGTCTTGAGGACCTAAAGGCACTTCTTACAGAATGACTGGCCAGAGGCTAATGTGATGGTGCAGGTCAAAGGCGGATAGGGAACGGATGGAGGGGATGTGTCATTATTACTCAGAAATCAGGGATGATTTGTTCACTAGAAATGGGGCCAAGAAACAGACACAGAAAAAGAAAGATTCAAAGATAAAGCACAGAAATGGGATACTGAAATAGGAATCATTTCTTTTCTCCCCACTGGTGGCCTCAGAGGGGATGATGATCCAATCACATTCCCTCGCTCCCCTGGCCATGGCTGGCTGACCAGCTGGGGACACCCAATCAAAGCAGGCCCCCTCATGTGCTCTTCCCTGGAAAACTGGACCCTGCACGGGGTCCTGCAGGACAGGGTTGAGCTGTGCAGCTGGTTATTCAGGAAGTTTTAGAAGGTTTTAGACAAAGGATTTGAAGATCGACTTTGGGATGTGACAGGAAAAGAGATGTAAGTGGAGAACACAGCATAAAGTTTCTCTGATTTGCCCCACTTGCCTTCATAGCCGCTGTCAGAAGAATTGGAAGACCCAGATTCTTGCTTTATGTTGGTATAAAAGGTGACTTCAGAGTCAGCGTGGTCATTCCCGAGCGCCCCACTGGCTTCTTCCACACCCCAGTGCTCTGTGTGCTGTTGACTCAGGATGGTGCACTTAACTTTCTCCATTGCTGCTATAATCATATCTGCAACATAGAAGTGGGCGTTTTCCTGCAGGAAAAAGAAAAAGTACCCATTAAAATACTCACAAGCACAGTCGATTGTTTTTCATTGAGGGTGTACTGGATTGAAAAATCAAGAAGCTGTATTTAAGTGGAGTTAATGCATAGAAATATAAATGTTCACTTAACTGAGTGATCACAGGTCATTATATGAAGTATAGCCCATATCTTCCAGACACATAAAATTTACTCCACTGCGACCAACAGACACCCCAAGATGAATTTCTCGTGATATGAGAGCCCGGGTTGGTGGTGGCCCAGGGGTAGACATCAGGCAGCAGTCATGCAAAATTTCCCAGCCGAGCACAGGCACTGACTCAGAGCCCTTCTTAGCTCAGTGCTCCTGCCAGAGGCTGAAATGCAACCACCTATCCACCAGGTTTCATCAAGTGAAGTTTCCAGATTTAAATCACAACAGCACCATCTAAGGAATTAACACTCTCTGTGGTTTTAAAAAAAGAAAAAAGAAGCTGTGTTCACCTTTTCGACATCGACTGGGAGCAGAAATACCTCTGGAGAGAAGGAATTCGAAAAAGTGGTTCTTCCACTGACTTGAACAGCACCTGCCAATGCAGCAAGTTATTAAAAACGGAGAAAAAAAAGTTCAAAGATTCCCTAAGAAAACAAAACAATGCTAGAAAGTGGCTTTTAAATATTGTGGGGTGTTTGTTTGTTTTTGAATTAGCACAATTCTAGAATAAATTAGGATGCCAGAAGAAGACAGATCCTTCTGGTGTTAGGCTTTGCAGACATTGCCTAAATGGGGGTCATTTCTACAAAAACCTATCGGAGCAACTTGGCAGGAATCCTCAGAGAAGGGATGAGAGAGCCAATGGAATGGAGACCGATGAGGTGAAGAGCGTAGGAGGAGAAGAGGATCATGGAAACTACCTAAAGGAGATGGAGAAGCATGAGAAAGAACAGTCTAGAAGCAGGGCCATAAGAATTATGGGATCTCTTCTCCCATGCACTGCAACTGACCCAAAACTTCTTTTTTTTTAAATTTTTAAAAAAGATTTTTATTTATTTATTTGAGGGAGAGAGTGAGAGAGAGAGAGAGAGAGAGAGAGAGAGCATGAGGGGGGGAGGGCCAGAGGGAGAAGCAGGCTCCCTGCTGAGCAGGGAGCCCGATGAGGGACTCGATCCCAGGACCCCAGGATCATGACCTGAGCCGAAGGCAGACGCTTAACCGACTGAGCCACCCAGGTGTCCCCCAAAACTTCTTGTTTACAGAAATAAACCTGTCTGAAAAAGGCCAGCGTTGCTTCTCTAAAATGGTCTTCCTGCAGACAAAAACTAGAAGAAACTGCCGAGGGTAGATTCAGCTGACTCATCCATGCTCCCCCCGCTCCCCCCGAAGCCACTCCATTACTGGCAGCGAACACCATCAAAACAAAACGACTCTGGTCATGTGATTTCTTCTTGCAGCATTTAAGGCGAAACATTTCCGTGAGAGCCCTGAGAGCTGAGTTGTTCAAATTAGACCAAAATGCCACAGGTGGTTTCAGGATTATACAGCTCTCAGGGTGACGAAGAGCGATGCGAGCAGGATCGCCCAATCCCTTGCCTCTTCTTCAAGAAAGTGACTGTTCATGAAGAACCTTGAATCTCTGCGCTTCAGAAGCCATCAGGGGTGGGCAAACGTTTTCTGAAAAGGACTGGGAAGTAAATACTGTAGGATCTGAGGGCCATCTGTTGCAACTACGCAGTTCTGCCACTGGGGTGAGGGAGGCGCTATGAGCAACATGCACAGCGCTTTATTTGTAACATCAGGAGGCCAGCCGGAGTTGGCCCACAGGTCATAGCTTTTGGACCCCGAGTATAGACAAAAAGGGACAGAGGAGAGTCAAAATGTGGATTCCGATTCTAGTGCAGCAGCTGGCTGGGCCTCTGCATCGAAATGTCCTCATCTCTCACACCGGGATAGGGAGCTCTTAGGAGACTGAAGGAGACCAGGAATGTGAGTGTGCTCTATAAATGAGTAAGTCCTCTGCAAGCAAAAGGATCTGTGGATTTGTTTCTTGGGGCCTCAGGAAATGCTTCTAGGCTTGGGGAGTGGGTGGGTGGGCCTTCCTCTACCATATTATCTAGAAAAGGAATACCCTGCTGCTGTCATTGGGAGGAAGCAGTAACAGGAAAAATCCCTTGTCTTAGTGGCAAATGCCTATTCTCTGCAATGCTGTCCCACAGCAAAGAAAGACCAGATCTCTGGGGACTTCTTTTTTTAATCCCATGGGCTGCATCCTCCTACCAAGTTTAAGATGGAGTAGTTTTTAAAGGAAC
This sequence comes from Zalophus californianus, assembly GCF_009762305.2. Taxonomy (NCBI): domain Eukaryota; kingdom Metazoa; phylum Chordata; class Mammalia; order Carnivora; family Otariidae; genus Zalophus; species Zalophus californianus. The sequence goes on from NC_045597.1 coordinate 56,490,268, forward strand.
TTAGAGAAATTCCTGGGGGTTATTGGCTTAGGACAAAAGGGGGTGGGGTACCTGTTTTCTTTCTGGGAGAAAGACAAAGCTACAGGATAATTTAAAATTGCAGAACCACTTGCTGTAGAGTGTGTCATTTTGCTTATTTCAAAACTAGCCCATTTTAAGGTTGTCCAAAATCTGCTATTCTTTTTTTTTTTTAAAGACTTGTTTATTTATTTGACACAGAGACACAGCGAGAGAGGGAACACAAGCAGGGGGAGTGGGAGAGAGAGAACAGGCTTCCCGCGGAGCAGGGAGCCCGACGCGGGGCTCGATCCCAGGACCCTGGGATCATGACCTGAGCTGAAGGCAGACGCTTAACGAGTGAGCCACCCAGGTGCCCCTGGTGAACTATTTTTTTTTAAGATTTTATTTATTCATTAGAGAGAGAGAGAGCACAGGCAGGGGGAGAGGCGGAGGGAGAGGGACCTGAGCTGGGAGCCCAATGTGGGGTTCGATTCCAGGACCCTGGGATCATGACCTGAGCCGAAGGCAGACGCTTAACGACTGAGCCACCCAGGAGCCCCCAAAATCTGCTATTCTTAAGCTATGAATAATATGTTAAAGATTGTCATCATCTTCGACTTTTCAAAAGTTTTTCCAATAGAACAAATAAACCCCATAATTTAGGGAAGGGGGAGGACTGGTTCTTGCTAGTAAGAAATGAATAAATACCTACATACAGACACACACACAGGCAGGCAGGCAGCTTTCAAATTGTTTTGAAAGAAAAAGACTTCATTGATTATCTGAACTAGGGTTCTAAGAAAAATATAAATTAACGCAGTGAATATAACATAATGAATATTTTTTAAAAAATTAGAATGTCACAAATTGTAACAGTAATAGATAACTTACTGACTCTTGAGTGGCATTTTGCACACATTATCTTATTTTAGGAATTCCAGTATTTTTAAGAATATGTGCATTACGGGGCGCCTGGGTGGCTCAGTTGGTTGGGCGACTGCCTTCGGCTCAGGTCATGATCCCGGAGTCCCAGGATCGAGTCCCGCATCGGGCTCCCAGCTCAGCAGGGAGTCTGCTTCTCCCTCTGACCCTCTTCCCTCTCGTGCTTTCTATCTTTCATTCTCTCTCAAATAAATAAATAAAATCTTTAAAAAAAAAAAGAATATGTGCATTACTTCATAGCAATGGGAGCCCTGGCTTTAATTAAAAAAAAAAAAAGGTTTTGTATAGTCTTTGGGGGAATTGTGATGACTATTTTTAAATCTTACTATTTTCTAGTCACACGCGGTTCAGGGAGAGGTGAGGTGAGTTTATCTCCTAGGAAAGTACTTGTGTGAAATAGAGCCCACTCTGTCTGGAAACACTTTCTCCCACCACACTGAATTGAGAACGCCCCCAATCCTCTCTTTTGCAGGCAACTTCATGAGCTGGAAGCTCCTGAAGGCACACACCAGCTCAAAGATGGCATTGATTATCAGCTAAGCTGAGCAAAGATGGCACCTCCCTGCTATCGAAGAAGGGAAATATCTGATTTTAGCCGGTGTGACTATCCGGGTAGCTGGACCGGGGACAATATTAAATGAGCTAATGCACCGGCCTCTGATCAAAGTGGAAAGCCATGACTTTTTTCTCATGAGGAAGACAGTAAGACGGGCTGTAGACCAAGGCCAGCATGGGAACAGATGGGAATGAGGTAAATTCCTGACGGGAGTTACCTTCATCGGTGGAAGCTGTCAGCTGGGAAGGCTGCAGCAAAGCATGGTCAGCTTCAGGACCGGGAGAGGAGCTTGTGAACAGAAACATCTGAGGAGAGTGTCCTAAAACCACCGCCTGCTCTTCTGTGGAGGTAAAACAGAGGTCGCTGCTTTTGTCACCTGAGCGCTGGGCAGAGTCTACAGGATCCTGCGACAGTGATGTCTCCACCGCGGAGTCCCCAAGAGACAATGGTGAGGAGCCGAGGGGAGAGGCGGTGTCCCCTCCAAAGTGGCTCCCACTGTGCCCCCTTGTCGGCACCCGAGGGGGCAAATCCTGCAGCTGTTGCTGCTCACACTGGGGGTTAATCCAGGAAGCTTTGTGCCTCATGAACCTGACATCTGAGTGGCAAGGGGACTGGTCAGTGTCCAGGAGGCTGGGAGAACCATCAATGTTGCCAGGGTCATTGCCGTCCCTTTCCCACAAGTCCACCGGAGAATCCTGCCGGCCTGTAGACTGTGACACCATCTTTCCAGGCTCAGGGTGGTGTGAGTTCTGCTGTGCTACTGGATTAGGGCCTTGAACTCACCAGGAGGCCAGCCAGGGGCCAGACAGCTTATCTGCAATGAGCAAAAATCATTCCAGATAAATAAGAACGCAGTCATATTTTTAACTCCAAAATCTTTTGAGGAGAAGAAACAAAAGATAAATAAGTCTGTACTTCACCCTGTACAATACAGTAAATTCCACTTGGATTTACAAGAAATAACTAAATAAACAGATAAATCAATCAATCAATCAATCAGCAATACAATTAGCAGCAGACACAGGAGGCATGACTTTGGGATAGGAAAGGGTTTTCAAGGCATAAAGATAACTGAAGATTGCTTTTATATAAGGATAAAGTCATATATGCATACTGTTGATAAAACAGATTAAAGTGTAAGGCAGCCGTGCATTATTCCAATAAAATTAAATGTCAAACCCCAAAATGGGAATACCATTGGGAAGTAAAGACACATTTTTGTCGTTTCTTAGTCTCTTGTTTTTATTTAGTCTGTGTTTGTATTTCAAAAAGTAGACAAGTGGTATGTGAAATTGAGGACAACCACTAGCACTAAAAACTTTGTTTCATGTAACTTAGATTATAATACTGAATTATAACAGCTATGGGGGAGAATTTGTGATTGGCTTATAATATCTAAAGAACACCCTGTGAATCTAGGGTCTATCTTTTCTTCTCTTTTTCTTTCTTTCTTTCTTTCTTTTTTTCTTTTTTTTTTTTTTTTTGAGAGAGAGAGAGAGAGAAGGAGAAGGGACACAGGGAGAGAGAGACTCTTAAACAGGTTCCATTCCCAGCGTGGAGCCCGATACAGGGCTTGATCTCACAACCCTAAGATCATGACCTGAGCCAAAATCAAGAGTCGGCTGCCTAACCGACTGAGCCACCCAGGCATCCATCCCAGTTTGCTCACGTTTAAGCTCAGTGTTTGGCTCTAGTAAATAAGTCATGATTAAAATGTCGAGAGCTACTCCAAAGAGAAGCACTCTGGTCACCATAATCACAGACCCAGCGTGTGTCCTATAGCTCCCACTGTCCTTCACCCTGTGAGGCTCAAGGCAACCTTCAACAGCAAAAGTGAGGTCAGCAAGGGGAAGGCCTAGAGATGGAAGCAGTCGGCTTAGGTGAGCTTAGCTTAAAGAAATGGTGGAGAACAGAGGTACAAGGTGGTGAGCTGAGACTTTGGAGTCAGTTTCAGTGTTTTAAATACTAGTGTTATGTATCTAGATGGCTCCCACCTGGATCCCTGCTCCTGACCTCCCCTGGGACCACAGGCTAGCATATCTTACTGCCTTTCCGACATTCATCCAGGGGACATCGCAAGCTAACACATCCAAACAGACCCTAATTTCCCTCACATCTGCTCCTCCCTGGTTTTCCCATCCCAGGAAACATACCTCCCAGTTGCTGAAACCCAAAATCTAGAAGTGATCTCTGATCCTATCTTTCTGTAGCTCTCCATCTTTAATCCATTAGCAAGTTCATATCCATAGCTACCACCCTCAACTAAGTCGCCATCCTCTCCCACCTGGGCCTCCTTCCGTCTGCCCAGTGGGTCTCCCTGCTCCTACTCTTGACAACTTATAATTAAGAGGTATGCAAATATCTTTTATAAGCCTACATCAGATGTCAGTCCCCTAATCACCCACCCACCCCATCCCATCGAATCTGGAATAAAATCCAAAATCCTTACCTTGTCCTTAAGGCATGACATGACAGTGCAGACCATGTTCACTTATCTCTGTCCACCCCCGATAAGTCCCAATCACGCAGCAAACTCTTACGTCCCACGGGCTCTTGCCCACCCTAACGGTGCTCCTCCTGGACCGCTCTTCCCCCAGCTGATTGTATGTCTGGCTCCTTTCTGCCTTGTTGCATGCTTTGGTTTATAAATTACTTCCTCAAAGAAGTCTTTCCTAACTACCTCTCTTAAAGTAGTTCCCCAGTTACTCCCTATCACATAACCTTGCTTAATTTTCATCATAGTCGTCTCACTTCCTGATATATTTTTACCTCTTCACTGTCATTCCCCTCCCCCCCCCCCCATAAGTCCGTGAGAGCAGGGTCCTTGTCTGTTCTCAGCCAGATGCAGAGCTGCCTATGGGGGCTCAACAAACTTACAGACTGAATGAGCAAATCCAACAAAATGGAAATAGTGTCATGAGCTAGAGAGAAGATTTCTGTGGTAGATACACCTGTCCTGTTACTCTGGCAGAATTATTCGTACACGGATAGAAGTGAATCCATGTTTCCTAACGATAAGACCTTTTTCTCACCCAACACTTACAAATAGACTGAAGGAAGGTACATGGGAAAACTGTACCACAATTCCTTGTTTTTTCTTGATTTGGGGGCCTTTCTTTCTAGGTCAAACCTTTTGAAGTGACACATACACATAGATAAGGTACACATAATACTGCATAGTACTGCAGAAGCTCCAAATTCCTGCCCACCAAATATCATGGGCTATGGTGGCGACTGCCGGAATTCATCTGAAGTGCTTCGTCTTCCTTCTCCAAACCTCACAGCTCACCTGGTGCCCCGATTTCTCTTCATTGCCCATCTTTTCCTCTCCCATAATTTTGGGTGTCATCATTACAAATGGGAACCACGACTGTGTTTTTATGGAATGCCCCAAACACAGAAGCCTAGAGTGAGTGAAGCACACACACGGGCCCAAACCTGCCAATCCCACCTCATGCCCAGAAATGACACTCGTAACCACTTTATCCCTTCCAACCTCTTCCTATGAGTTAACATACATATGTCAGATCAGAAGATGGGACCCATACACATGGGCTCATACTGGACAGAATCTATAATGAACCTTCTTTTTCTCTCAACAAGGTCTTGAGGGTGCTTATCACTCTTCACTATCTTACCATTTTCTATAGTATAAATGTATCAAAATTTACTTAGCCAGACTCCTATTGACGGAAATTTATTTTCAGTTTTTCACATACAGCAATGAATATCTTTGTGTTGCTTTTTGTAGATTTTCTCGCTAGATCTCTTCTCTTACAAGTTCCAATTTTAGTTCTGAGTCTGTAGTTCCTGATAACATCAGTATTTCCAAGAGAATGAAGCTAGGAGTCATGTTTTACGTTCAATTCTCTACACGTCATAGCTGTTCTTGTGTGGGGGAGATAAGTATAGATGTGAAATCACATAAAAACGCACAGCCTCCAACCAGTGATAAGTAGCAGTGATCCCTGTGTTTTTTAGTTCAAAAAGAATGATGTTATTTATGAGCCTTCCAGATATGGAATTGACTTAACTGCACTGAACGAAACAGACTTTCTTCTCAAAAGTAATTTCAGAAGCAGGTGCTTGCTCCATTTCCTTCTAGAAAGATGTTCTTATTTCCCACAAATAAACAGCAGGCGTTGGCTTTTCTGGGTTATAAAATGAGAACATGTTAGAGCTGGAATAGGCCCGTAGAGATTCAAAGCCATGTCTAAGGACCCAGCTGAGTAGTGGCAGAGAAAGAATGACAAGGTGGGTTGGACACTCATTAAGGAGCATGAGTTTCTCTGGGAGGGAGACTGACACAGGGGAGAGCAATGATTCGAAACAAAGTTCAGGCCCTGGTCCCCAAGGTCAATATCACCATTGCTTGATCTTTGAGGCAACAGATAATTCATGAGATACCATCATATCATTGCATTGCTCGTTGTCACCTTGCTCGTAGATTGTTAATTATTCAACTGAACAAATATTTACTGAGCACCTACTACATGCCTGGCATGGTTTTTGTTTTGGAAGTACCGGAGTAAAATAAGCTCCATGATTCCTCCAGTAGTTTATGTTCTGGTAGAGGGGACATGGTGACTAACCTTACACATTCATACATTTCAGTGCTGATAAGCAGGAGGTAATATGGGCCTAAGTGATGGTTGGCATCTTCCCAAAATGCTCCCAACTATCATAAATGGTGAATCAAAGAGGCTTAGATACAAAGATAAAATCAATTTCCAAAAACATTTTAAAGGAAGAGAAATCAAATTGCAAAGCTTACCGTCATTTCTATTGAGATTTTCCTATTGAGGGTGAGCACGGGCCAGATTACTAGTTAGTATATATGCAGCAGCAACGGTCCTAGACAAAAGAGAGACTCCTGGACCCTCCCTGCCAAGTCATTCTGGATGGGTCTCTGGCCCTCAAAGTCAGTGGTTCTGTCGAGAAGGACTGCATCATGAGGGCAACCTCAGAGCCAGAGTATTGTGGACAATTCAGTTGGGCATGAGCCACCATGACCTCTATAGTGACCTCACAAAAGTCTTTCAGACCATAACTGGCCAGCACTTTGATGGCAAAAGAGCAGCTTTTAGCTGCTAAGACCCTAACAATCTTATGAATAGGCACAGGCAGGTCAGATTTAGGGTTTTAGATTTTTCTCTGCCCCAGCACGAACTACTGACTGAATACATTACTAGGAGCATTAAAGACTCATCTTAAATGTTACCATCTCAGCAATGGCTCCATGGTCCCCCCATATAAGTCATGGCAACTGCCTCAGCCAGGAATTCCTCTCCCCCTACCCACCTCTAGTTTTCTTTTTACTCCTTAGCACGAATCCCCATCTTATTTAATCTCAAAGACTAACACCCTCTAGAATGCAAAATCTCTGAGGGTAACTTCTTAAAAAAATTCTACCTGGACACGACTTTGTTCCCAGAATGTAGAACAGGGGCACATAATAGGTGCTCAGCAAATACATTCTTCAAGTGTGAATAAAATGAATGAAAGAATGAACGAACAAACAGTACCTAAGTATGGCTCTGTTGGTTATTCCTGTTGCCCAAGAAAGAAAGTCTAGAATAGATGTCACCCTTTAGAAGAAACTGGAGATCACGACCTAAAATTTCTGTCAACCATTTCCTTAGAATAAAGGAAGTTAGAGAATAGAAATCACAAGTAAGAGTTGAAGTGAAAGATAAAATTCATTTATGCCGATTTTCGGGTGGCTTCCTGAGCGTGTTCAATAACAAACAAATGCAAGTGAACAGACAGCATGTCAGCTATTTGGGGTTAACACAGTTCCCCAGTCTTCTTCCCATCTTTCCGCATCTACTTCCCTTCAAGCTTTGACTTTAAATAGACTCACATCCCCAAAGGATGGTGACAGACTCACACTATCACTTGTCAAACAGAAACCATTAAGATGCCCAATCAAGCGAGTCCATAGCTTCCACAAAGTGGCCAGGAGTCAGAGTAAACTGCCATTTTCATACAGCAATTTCACCACAACACATGCTGAACTCTGTGTTCTGACACGAGAAGCACCAGGAAGGAAATAGGGCAATATTGCAATGGTGGCTGTGGCACTGCGCAGACTTCTCTCCGACCAACTTGACCTTTGACAATGATCCCTAATTTTGAAGGTCTGTTGTCAAAAGAACCCAGAGGAAGGACAGAAAGCAATTATGACAAATGGGTGTGGTGAGAAGGGGAAGACCCAACAAAGGCAAAGACCAAGGAACATAGATATTTTGCCTAAGAAAATTAAAAGGTTGCCCAAGATACACAAATGACTAACTTCCTGTGGTCACTGTGTATGTCACACTTACCACTCTCATTCTACACAATGAAAACTTGAAATATTTCAGGTTTTAGTATGCTGATTTGGGAACTGAAATAAAGAATGTTACGGGACTTGCCCAAAGCCTCAGCATGAATAACTACGGGAAGTAAAACAAAAAACAAGTCTGACACCTGATCCAAAGCTCGTTCCACTGATATTTATGTGTGCCATAAATATTAGGATAATTGCAATTTCATTGGCAAAGTAATTTTAAGAATTTTCCCAAGAGATCTGTCACAAAACAAAGGATTAAAAACCATACCACTATATTTGATTCCATGTTTTTAGAACACCATGCCAGGAATTTTATGATTATACCTATTTATAAAAAAACAAACAAAATCATTGTACATACATCTCCAGTATGAGACTATTTATTTATAAACCTTATATGTGCATAGCTATTCTAATAAATTGTGTAACTTAAAAATTCATGAAAATAGCACTCTGTTCTTCCTTTCCAATAAATCATCTTGTATCCTAAAGGTACATACCACCACTCAAATAAGTAAAACCTTCTCTATATAAAAACAATAATAAACAAAAAATTACCTATCCATGAATATTAGACAACAGAATAAGACTTACAAAAATATTAATACAAACATTTACGCAAAGTAAGGGTAGGTACCTACCCTTGAATGATGGTGAGGTTCCCATGTTTGAGTAAAATAAAATGGGGAGCCATGTCAGAAAACAGTCTGGCAGTTCCTCAAATGGTTCAACATACAGTTATCATTTGACCTAGCAATTCCACTCCTGGGTATATACCCAAGAGAAGGAAAGCCGGCACATGCGCACAAATGTGAGTGGCAGCACTATTCACAATAGCCAAAAAGTGGAAACCATCCAAATGTCCGTCAACTGATGGATGGGTAAGCAAAGTGTGTGACCACCAGAGAACGCAGTATTATTCGGCCACAATTAGAAGGGATGTATTAAGACATGCTGCAGTGTGGGCGAGCCCTGAAAACATTATACTAAGTGAAACAACCAGTCACGAAAGATATTTCACATTGATAGATTTTTTTTTTTTATGAAATGTTCAGAATAGGGAAATCCATAGAGACAGAACATAGATTAGTGGTGTTTCAGGGGAAGGAGAGGGAATGAGAACATAAAGAGTGATAATTAAAGGGTACAGGGTACCTTTTTGAGGATCTAAATGTTCTAAAATCAACTGTGGAAAGGATGACACATATCTGTGAATATACTAAAACCACTGAACTGTACACTTTAAAAGTGCAGTTTTTTTAAAGATTTATTTATTTGAGCGGGAGGAGGGAGGGGCAGAGGCAGAGGGACAGAGAATCCCAAGCAGACGCCAAGCTGAGCATGGAGCCTGAGGCGGGGCTCAATCCCACGACCCCGAGATCACAACCTGAGCTGAAACCAAGAGTTGGAGTCTTCACCAACTTAGCCATCCAGGTGCCACTGAACTGTATGCTTTAAATGGCTGGATTGTATGTTATGTGAATTCTATCTCTATCTCAATAACGCTGTCCAAAAAAATGAAATGGGAAGAAGTTCCCATCTCCCTTCAAAAAGGCATAGGAAGCCTAGAGAGTGCTCGTATCGCACGGGCTCCGGGGTCGGGGGTTCAGAGGAGCTCCAGCTGTAAGTCAGGCTGCAAACACAGGCGCTGAAAGCTAAGGGGGAAATGGAGCGTAGATAAAGGGAATACAGAATATAGGTGCCTAAAGTCGGTACGGAGAAGAGAGGGGAAGTAGAAGTGAAATTGCCACAACTGAATTATCTGGAAAAAGAAAAGAGAAAAAAACAAAAACCAAGGACTTTACCAAGGTAAAGACAATATCACGAGCATGATGGCAACCAGCAACTGGGCACCGGTTGCCGGACCCTACAGGGCGGTCCAGACATCCACCCTCATCTTCAAACCAGGGCTGTGAGGGAGGTTCTGCTGGTCCCAATTTATAGATGGGAAACAAAGTCAACACAGTTAAGTACTGTGCTTCTGTGTGATTAAGAGCCTATCTTTGAGAAATATATACAGACGTATGTAGAAATCATTGATGGAATTTCTGACATCCGCTTTAAAATAATCCAGTAGGAAGTGCCAGCCGGGGATATGGATGAAAGCCAATTGGCCACGTTGATAATTGTTGAAAATGGGAGAAGGGTACATGTGCTATTCCCTCTACTTTTTTTTTAAAGATTTTTTATTTATTTTTTAACAGAGAGAGAGAGACAGCGAGAGAGGGAACACAAGCAGGGAGAGTGGGAGATATTCCCTCTACTTTTAAGTTTGAAATTTTCCATAAGCAAACTCCCTAGGTAAAAGTAAAAAAACAAAAAACAAAAATAGGGGCGCCTGGGTGGCTCAGTCAGTTAAGCATCTAACTTTTGATTTTCGCTCAGGTAGTGATCTCAGGGTTGTGAGATGGAGCCCAGGGTCGTGAGATCGAGCCCCGGGCCAGGCTCCACACTGGGCCTGGAGTCCGTTTGAAATTCTCTCTCTCCCTCTGCCTGTCCCCCAACCCCTACCTTGTATTCAGGTGTGCCCTCTCTCTCTCTCTCTCAAAAAAAAAGTTTAAAAAAACAAATTTAAAAAAAGAAAAATTCCATCGACAGATGAATGGATAAAGATGTGATACACACACACACACACACACACACACACACACACACACACACACTGGAATATTACTCAGCCATCAAAAAAATGAAATCTTGCCATTTGCAACAATGTGGATGGAACTAGAGGGTATTATGCGAAACGAAATAAGTCAATCAGAGAAAGACAATTATATGATCTCACTGACATGTGGAATTTAAGAAACAAAACAGAGGATCATAGGGGAAGAGAGGAAAAAATAAAACAAGATGAAACCATAGAGAGAGACAAACCATAAGAGACTCTTAATCATAGGAAGCAAACTGAGGGTTGCTGGAGGGGAGGGGGGGGGATGGGGTAACTGGGTGATGGACATTAAGGAGGGCATGGGATCTAATGAGCACGGGGTATTATATAAGACTGATGAATCACTGACCTCTACCTCTGGAACAAATAATACATTATATGTTAATTAACTGAATTTAAATTCAAAAAATAATAAAATGAAATTAAAAAATTTTAAATTAAAAAAACATTTCGACACTGCTATATCTGCCCATGTATCCCTGAGCTACCTCTCTGACCCCTCTCTACTACCTCTGCATCCCTACACCTCTATACCCTTCTGCATCCCTACACTCCTCTATACTCTTCTACTTGCACTCCCTTCTTTATTCAAATTTCCCTTTGGAATGAGACTTTCCTCATCACCCTTTTTAAAACTGCATCCCTAAGGTGTACGCTATCCTCATTTACTGCCCTATTTTTTTTTCCCAGAGCACTCTTCTTCTGTTATCTTAACCATCGTTATCAGTTCATAACTACACTTACATGGCATTTACTATGTGTCTGGCACTGTTCTAGATTTTCTACACACACACACACACACACACACACACACACACACTTGATCCTTCTAACAATCTATGAAGTAGATATAACAACACTAGAACCCGAGGCACTGCTTGTAACTGGAGCGTTTCACACCCAGGCTGTCTTGCTCCCAAGTTCACATTCTTACCTGTGACAGCACAGGGATAAAGGAAAGACCTTTAAATCTCACAGATCCAAACATCTCTCCAGAATATCAAAACTGATGAAGCACGAAGGGGCTGCCGGTAATGTCAGTGACATGCTCATGCTTACCTCCCCGGGCCCAAATCTCCACAGGGACCAAGAGTTTAAACTAAGAATGAGACCAAAACCAAAACCAACAAACAAAAAATACATTTTATATATTTCATAGGACAGTTCAAATGATTTGGCGACTGAGCCATGTTGCTTAAAATACCCTTAAAATGTGCATAAACAAAAGTTCAACTCTCCTGACTTACCATATTTAAAATAGCCATCCCTCGAGCTGGCTTCTAAGAACAATCTCCAAATAAAGAAGGAGAGAATAGGGAAGTACGTTACATGTATCTCCTGGACAGTTGTTTTCTGACCCACTACAGATTGTTGAAATAAAAGAATGTGGAAGAGTTTAAGGCCACCCCGCCCTCCAGTCTTCAGCTCCTGAAATCAAGAAGACAAAAGCATCTGCTAGTCCGGGGTGCTTTTCAACCTGACCTGCTCCCCAAAACTTTGAGGTCTAATTTACATTTATCTCTTTTAATAAGTGTAAAACTAAAGATCCAAGAACAGAACTAAAGTATTTTCTTAAAGTAATTTCCAAACATTAATTGTTGGGCAGATCACATTTAAGTGTGTAGATTATTTTGGCTTTTTCTCCTTTGTCATTTTCCAGCCTACGTTGAGGATGACAAAAACACTTGCCTCTGAAACTTCCTTTTACATACTGGGAGTGTTTCTCTTTCACAGTTCACACTTCATGTTCCAGTGAGAAATAAAACATTCATTCAATACAGGATTATTATGACTATTTTGTGGATGAGAAAACTGAGGCCCAGGAAAAGGAAGTAAAATGAAGACTACACAGCAACTCAACAGCAAGCTCAGCACTGGGACATGGAACCTTGCTCCAGACCCCCCAACCTCACCCTCATGCTGCCTGTATGTATGGGATAAAACACAGTGCAGAAGTTAAGAAAAAAACACCAGGGTCCCAATCAAATATAATTTTTATGCCAATCTGAGAAATTCCTCACTTACTAGCTGTGTGACCTTGGGTAAGGCACTTAACCTCTCTGTGCTTCAGTTTCTTTACAGATTGTTGTGAGAACTAAATGAATTCTCAGTCTGGCACACAATATTCAATAAAAGTTAGCTTTATCATCACCATCAGTGTTATTTTATAAAAAATTACAGTTCAGTATATGACAGCACAACTAAGGAGAGCTAGTCTTATTTCCCAACTTCATAAATGAGTCACCTCTCAACTCCTTTTAATTAAAATGAAAAACCAATCAGACAGCTTGGTGACATTGACATGCTTACCTTATTTATCTTTTTAGAAAAGATATATACAATACAACATACAGGCATTAGGATTGCTCATGTTTATAATGGCTGGAAGGTTGGACATGCTTATTTAAAAAGAACTGCTTAAATTGTAACAGTAACACCACCAACCTTGTGACTCTTTCCTTTCCATATTAGAAATATGAATCTAAATTTAGTAACAAGGGAAACTATTTAAATTTGGCAATGCTATTATTTGTGTGCCCTCAGACAGGTGGGGAAAGCCTGTTAGCAAGCAATGGTACTCTTTCTTTAGCTCTTTACTATCTTCCTCTAAAGGTCCTTCGAATGAAAAATGCTTATTCTTGCTCATTTATCCTTGGCTCTGACAGAGTCTTCCCCGAATCAGAGAACAAGAACTCCAACTTCAGAAAGCCAACAATGTTTTCAGAATTAAATGGTCTCATGAAGAGCCTGTCAAATGATGAATCCCCACCCCCACCCCACTGGCCACTACCAATTTTCCTCAACTTTCTTAGCATCCCCCTCAGGCCCTAAAGAAGATGGGGAAGGCAAAGTTCCTGTTCCCTGATCCCCTGATGTCACACTGTGATGCGCGGCGTCAGGTGGTAGCGCTGGGAAGAGGAATTGCAGCAACATCCCCAGAAACAGACACATCGCGACATTTTGGATAGGGAAGCAGGAAAATGCCCACAACTACCCGGACGGTGCTGCCTTAACTCTGCTCCAAAGGAGGTTCTGCTGGCGGCCAGGAGGGAGGTGTGAGCAGCAGTGTGGTGATAATCTTAATTTATAGTAATCACACTTCATACTTTTCAAAACACTACCCTCCCTCCTTCCAAACCATCCAGTGGGGGGTGGGCCAGGAATTATCCCCCCACTTCTCACACAGGCATACTGAGGTTCAACGAGGTTTCTTGACTTGCCAAAACCTCACTGCTATTCGGCCTTAGGACAGAGTCGACGAAACCCAGATTTGCCGACCCTCAGCGCCTCGAGCTTTCCCACCACATCTTCAATTCAAAGATCCTTCCATGTTCCATTGCAATCATACAGTAAGACAGTTCTGGAATATACCCCTTCTTGTTAGTCTTAATTCCCATTTAGGGCTGAATAACCCCTCTTCCGAAGGTTTTCCACATTCTCCAGGCTGACAGCATCGGTAGTCGCAGGAAGGGGGGTGGCAAACCTCACCGCGCGGCGACAGGCAGGCTGGAAGGGGTGGGGGTGAAATGCAGCAATTCCGCTTTCCCCGCTGCAATCTCAGCAGGTGGACTTCACAACGCGCGCTCGACCACGATATGCCGCGCTCTCACGCTCTAACCTAGCTCGGTGAAGTAGCAGAAAGATTGGCTTTTGCCACCAGATATCCAAGGCTCGGGTGTGTTGGGGAGGAGATCCTCCGCGGGCCTTCGCCATCTGTGCGCGCGCTTTTGGGGAACCGAGAAAAGCCATCGCGTCCAGAACACAGCGCCTGGGTCCACGCAGGGCGCAGGCTTTGTGCTCCCTGCGAGTCGCCAAGCGATAAAGTGCCTGGAGGTCCCGCTCCTGAGCCTTCCGCATCCAAGCCGAGCACAGGGCCCCTCCCTTTTGCAAGTCCCATAAAAATCCTCTACCCCCGCTGAGGAGCCCCTTCCTACGTTCACCCAGGGGCCTCGGCACTGCCCAGCCCCGGCACGGCCCCGGGCTCGCGCAAGCCTCCCCGGCGCCCCTCGCGCCACCTCACCTCTCCAGCAGCCTCGCCCCGCCGGCGAGCCCCTACGTTGGGCACCCCTCGCACCCCCACCGCTCCGACAGCCTCCCCTGTCGGCGTGCCCCCACCTCGGGCTCCCGTCGCTCCCCCAGCCCGGGCCGCCTCACCTCAGCTCGCCAGGTGAGCGCCGCGCGTCGGCTCCCGGCTCGCGTGGATCCGCGCGGCTCGCGGCGGCCGTGCCAGGTCAGCGCGCGCCACCGCGGCGGAAAGGGGGAGCGCGGAGGGGGAAGCGGCGCCCTGACGCTGCCACGCCACCACCACCCCCCCCACCCCCCGTCGGAATCCCGGGCTACCGCCGCAATCCGAGAAGGCCCCCGGGGAAGCGAAACGCAGCCCCCCGAGCCGGCTGCCTGCTGAGAGATGCGGACGACGCGAGCCGGCAAGAGCTGGGGCGCCCGCGCTCCTCCACCCTACGCGGCCGTGCCCCAGGCCCCCACCTCCGAGCCCTGGGTGACGTGGGCTGGGAGAGCCGGGAGCAGCCGTGCTCTGCTCTCCCCGGGTTCCTTCCCGAAATCACCCCCTGCCCTCGCTGGGGGCCCAGACGCAAGCGCGCTGTCAGGGGTTGAAACCCGGAGAAAAACGCAGACCAGGAGGACAACGGATTCCCGGCCCCAGACGCCCCAAGCGGCGGTATTTGCATCCGTGCAACTGCCTGAAATGGGGAACGGTTCTCCTGAGTAATTGGGATTAGTCTGCATAGAAATCTGCACGCCCAGCGGGGACCTAAAACTTATCCGGAGCGTGACCTCAGCTGGCTGCTCCACGCGGAGCCCGGCTCCGAGGACTTCCCTGGAATCCGTCCCATGTAATCGTCACCTTGTATTCTAGAAGCGAGGCTTTGCAGTTCAGTCACAGCTATGCCGCGGGTGGTAGGTATCCAGATCTAGGTGGATGCTGGGGAGAAGCTGCCAACCGAAACAACGTTTTCATAATAGAAACCTAAGCCCTGACTTAGTTTACTAGGGCAGAGTGCACGATGTCCCTTCTCCCCTAGGGAACGCACTTCAACGCACTCCAGCAGCGCCCTAATCTCCCTTGGGGAAAGACTCTCAGAGTTACCTGTCCCCATAACAACAGGCAGGTGAGCCTGTCTGGGATTACTTAAAAGAATCCCTTCTTCAGGGTAAAACCAACCGCATCGCACCCCCCGTGGTTCCTTGGCTTTGTCTTGTGTCACTTCCAGGTTGTGGAACCAGGTCACAGGTATGTTGGCCTTTATGTGCTGGATGTCTCTCTGGAACACCCCCTCCGAACACCCCCTCCCTGGCACAGCCTAGAGTGCAGTGGCTAAGGGGCGGCTCCAGGTAGTCGCTGCTCCTTCGGAAGACAGTGGGATCCAGTATCAAAGCCGGTTGTTATACTAGCTGTCAATCACCCCCACTTTTGTTGAACACAGTCTGTGTGGAACCTAGAGCCGCTTAGACCTGAAAGGACTCTGGACTTTTGGGGTTCTGTCTCAGGAATTCAGATAGGCTGAAGGCAGACTGGGAAGGGCTTACCTTAAACAGAAAGAAAGGAAGGGAGGGAGGGAGGGAGGGGAAGGTTGTAAATGTGTGCTGCTCTCCTATGTACCAGGTACCTTTCTACATTATTTTGAGCTATCCATCAACATTCCTGAGAATAACAAATCATCTGCTTCCATTTCACAAAGGAGAAAGCTGTGTCTTAAAGAGGTTAAGTTACTTGCCCAGGGTCACACAGCTAGTAAAGTACAGTCAGGCTTTAAAGACCAGTGTCTCTAACACCAAACCTTATGTCCATTTTCCACCATGCTACTAGCAAGACACAGAAAAATAATGAACTTGGGCAAAGCAAGAGCCTTTCCCAGGAATATTTAAAAGAGAAGAATCAAGAGGAAGTAGAGAGAAAGAATATCATGCGAAGTAAATCAGTCAGTCTGCTAGTCAAAAAAAAAAAAAAAAAACCTCAAAATACAAAAACAAACTGTACTAGGTGGTAGCCTGGACAAGTCCAAGATAAGAAAAGCATTCTTGTAAAGGCACTGGAGGTTTTAAACCAAGATGGTAAGATTTGGTCAGTTCCCTTTGAAGTCACTTTGAAATCATCTTTACCTATGCCCTGTTATGTGGACATCCTATAAACTTGAACATACACATTCACCAGTCACAGATAAAGGAGGCCCACATTCTGGAAGAGTATCTCTACAACTCAGAAAGAAAGCTCAAGGACAGATTTTTTTCAAATAAGAAATACTCACTGGAAACCTACTGTCCCCTCTGGGATTAGAATTCTGGAAGTAGAATTTCCCAAGTACTAAATGCTGAGGATGGGTTTTCTAAGACTGCCTAACCAATTGTTCAATTCTGAGAAAGTCACTAATAATTACCAGCCAAAACCCACTTTGGGAAAAGCAGAGGCTGCTTTTCTTTTTCATGGGGAAGGTCATCTTCCAGGTCACAGTACCCTCCACGCCCCAGGGCCCAAGGGCAGTGAGAGCAACAGGAACAACTCACCACTTCAGCTGGTCAGGCTCGTGCCCAGCACCCACTGGTCACACACAGGCTCCATTGTGGCCAAGACAGCCTCATAGGAGACTAGAGGCCTGGCAGCTGCCTGCCCCAACCCAGCCAGACTTCACAAGAAGTGATTTGTGCCATCAGCAGGGATCCGACACTGTTTTTGAGCTCAGCAAACGAAGTCAGCAAAGGAGAACTCAGTCTCTGTGCAAAACAGGAAGGAAATGAGATGAACAGCATAATCAGCTATGAAAAGAAGCCTACTGACATCATGACGGACATTCAGGGAAGGAGGGATGAGCCTGATCCTGCGATGGCAGAGAAGTCAACACATGCGACAGGGAGGCAAAGAACCCAGGGAAGCTGCATTTGGCTTGTCGCTTGTTCTTTTCCCCCTTTCTGTCTGCTGGAAACATCCGTTATCCACAAGAGGACAAATTTGTATGATGCCACTTATATGAGGAACCTAAATAGGCAAATTCACTGAGGCCGAAAATAGAATAGAGGTTACTAGGGCCTAGAGGAGGGGAAATGGGGAATTTGTGTTTTATGGGTACAGTGTCTGTTTGGGATGAGAAGAAAGTTCTGGAGATGGATAGTTGTGATGGTTGCACATTATTGTAAATGTACTTAATGGCACTGAATTGTACACCTACAAATAGTTGAAATAATAAATTTTATGCTATGTATATTTTACCATAATGAAGTATATATGTATGTGCATATGTATATACATGCATGTAAATATATATTGAAAATATATGTATTATAATGTTACATATGTAATATACTATATAAGTTAAATATAATATGTGCTATCTTATAAATTCATATTATAAATAAGTATATATTACATATATGTATTTAAGATCTGTTATCATGATGTAATACTTCTTTGGAGTAAAAGCCCAAGTGAAAGCAATATGCCTAGAGATGGCCTCTCCCCCTGGAAACTCTTTTCTTGAATTTTGTCTTGCCTCATTTTGCTTTCCTTTAGGGGTGCCAGGGCCTAGCTTTGAGGTTGTTGCCCTCGTCATTCAGAAGGAAGAGTAATCCTGCCATTTTACTACTTGCTTCTGCTGGTGAAAGGTAGCTTGGGGGCATATTCAGAAATGCCATGTCCTTCAAGAGGCTCTTTACCTTTCAGAGAGAGAGAGGAAGCTGAAACAGGTGAAAACAAACAAACAAATATAATTTAACTGAGTATATTTAAAGATCAAATTGACTTGATTCAATGATTCATCAATCAGGGAGCAGCCCCTCCTGCGAACAGAAGGGAGCTCTGAGGTTTTTAAGGGCAGAGCAGGGCTGGGACAAGGAAGTCAAAAACAAAGGAAAGATTATTTCCAGCAAGATCCCTTTCCTCTGGGAGGAAGGCGGGGACTTAACTTCTCACGGAGACTAACCTGACTAGCACTGATCAGTTCCTTCCAGACTGACTGGTTGAAGGACACATTCCCAGGTGGGGGTGGGGGGGTGCTGCGTAATGAAGTCTTGGTTTCCTCTTGTGGGGGCAAGCGACTCCCTTTCGGACCCGTTGTTCCTTTTGTAACAAGCAAAAGCGTTGTGGACTCTGGTGACAATGTTGTTTGCTTCCAGTCAGCCAGGAATACCAGACACACAACCTCACCGCCTCGGGCACACCCTGACCCCCAGGGTCAGCCTGTTCCAGTGGAGATGACCAGATGAAGGGCATGTGCCCTGGGTCTGACAGATAATCACTAAACCTTGTTGCTAGTCTCCCCCTCCTCTCCTCCGTACACAGTTCCCACTTTTCCTCTTGGAAGATGCCCTTAGCTGGACAAGCAGAACCTCTCTCTTCTTGATTCATTTCACCAGCCATTAGGGCATTCAGCTTGACTTGATGCTCTAAGTTCATGCTCTCCAAGCTGGCTTCTATTTAAAAGTAGATTTTCTGTATCAATTTGCCTACAGGGAAGGAAGGTGGTGACCAGCCACCATGGGTATTCCCACCTACTCTACTCCCCCAAAGTTATATTTTTCATAGTAAATGGTAATTAATGATCATTCCTCCTAACGTATTAATCTCCAGTGAGTTTAGTCAGAAGGTGCACCTGTCCTGTGGTCTATTTCCACAAAAAACGTAGTATACATAAAAATTTGGGGTCTCACATGAGTGCAATGGTACACAGCAAACTGCTGTTAGAGCTAAAAATATCAAGTTGTTTGTATTCTGTCTTGCATTCTAGATGGTGGACCCAGGAGGACCTCACTTAATTCTGAATCCCCCCCCCCGCCCACAACCTCCTTCCCGAGGCCTGGTCCCGTACTTCCATGTTTCTGGTGCTCCATGTATTTGTTAACTGCTCGTGTGGCTTGTGGGGTGTGATTTGAATGCCATCCCACAGAAGAGAAAGACATTAGGCTAAGATTATCTCATGTGTGGGAAAACTTGAAGTGTCCAACATTCAGTTTCTTAGTCGACATTTAAAGTGTTCTTTACTGTGATCCCAACCCAATTTCCAGTCTCATCTCTCACTCGTGCCTCAATTACCCTAAGACCCTCAATGGCCCACCAATTGCTCTGGGAACATTCTTCACATTTTCCTATCTTTATACCTCAAGCCATTGACCACATCACATATTTTTCATGTTGGCTTCCCAGACCTGACCCAATACTTCTGTGTTTCTTGCCTGACATTTCTTAGCCTTTCTGGTAGGCTTCTAGCCCAATTTAGACGATTCCTTACGTCATTTCCACATGGACTGTTTGATAAGGAAAGGCCAAAACACCTAGATTAACTCCTGTGTGGCTGGTAGGAATCTTTCTCTATAACAGATACCAAAAAAAAAAAGAAGGTTACTTTATGTTTCCATTTTTTTTCTAAATCATAGTAAGTTGACTCAGTATCCCTACTTGAAAAAGTAGCAAGAAAAATCTGCCATGTGCTGGAGAGACTCACCCCTTCCTTAGAGTTTCTCAAGAGCTCAGGTACCTATGTAACATCTAAGGAAAGATTTCTAGTCTCTTCTATCAAGGTCACTGCAGAGATTCTCATTTTTGAAAACTATTAATTTGAACATTTCCATCACCCTATGCCAAGTGTGGGAATAAAGATCCTTCACCAGGCTCTTAGGGATTCAGTCAGTCAGCATTCAAATGTTGCCCCTTCAGAGAGTTTGTCCCTCTCTCACAGACCTTCTTTGCCCTTCCCATTAAAAAAAATATATTTATTCTTCTCTTTGAAGAAGCCACTTCCCACTCAGACAACTCCTGCTCTTCTGCTTGCCATACCACACGATCACAATTAAGTTAAACACAAAATCTCTTCACTCTGCCCTGGGGTACTTAAAGGCCTTCTGACCCTCCTCAGGGAGATGGGAGAACAGTGGTCTCATTCATTCGGATTTTTCTGCAAAGTATGAAGAATAAAACAAGTGCATTTCTCAATAAATTATCACTAACAACAAAATACAAAGTCCTCAATAAATTATTTTGCCGCATTAAGTTACAATCTTTTCATGTGCCAGTAAAGTGAATACCAACAGAGGTTGGTCTCCAGTCTGAAGAGAAGTTAGCAGAGATGGATCCAACCAACAGCGTCTCTCTCTCTTCTTAATTCATTTCACCAGCCATTAGGCCATTCAGCTTGACTTGATGCTCTAAGTTCATGCTCTCCAAGCTGGCTTCTATTTAAAAGTAGATTTTCTGTATCAATTCGCCTACAGGGAAGGAAGGTGCTGACCAGTCACCATGGGTATTCCCACCTACTCTACTCCCCCAAAGTTATATTTTTCATAGTAAATAGTAATAAGTGATCATTCCTCCTTACATATTAATCTCTAGTGAATTTGGTCAAATTAAATTAAATCAACTCCAGTGAGTTGTAAAAGGGAGAGTAATGGTCCCCCAAAGACATCTACATCCTAATCCCCAGAACCTGTAATTATGTCATGTCACATGGCAAAGGGGAATGTAGGTTGCAGATAGAATTAAGGTTGCCAATCAACTGACTTTGAGATGAGATTATCCTGGACCATTCCCATGTTCCAATGTAACCACGAGGGTACTTATAAGTAAACGAGGGAGGCAGGAGAGTCAGAGTGATGCAGTGGGACAAAGATCTAGCCCATTGCTGGCTTTGAAGATGAAAACAGGCCAGGAGCCAAAGAATGAAGGCAATCTCTAGAAGCTGGAACAGACAAGGAAATAGATTCTTCCATGGAAACTCCAGAAGAAACACAGCCCTGCTGACACCTTGATTTTAACTTTGTGAGACCCATTTCAGACTTCTGACCTCCAGAGCTGCATGATAATAAATTTGTGTTGTTTTAAGTTACAGACCCCAAGAGACTGAGTAATTTTGGTTGCACTGATGAAATGCAGTTTTTGGAGCGGCAAGGTAGTATCCTTGCCAAGTGGTTTCCTGGATTCCATTGGAAATATCTCAGTTTTTTATGTCTGATCATCAAAGTGCTTTGAACATAATAGAGACTCTTAAAAATATCTGCTGAATAAATAAATTTTGGCAAAATATAGAGTCTGTGAGCCATGATTGGTGTATTTTTGATAGCCTGGAACTTTAAGGATAACCATCTCTCTCTAGCTAGTTGTGAACGAATGCCTCTGCTATCAAGAAATTGTTAGTTAAATTATATGGACTTGAAGTAAGAGAGAAATTTGTGACGATAATACCCCGTTCTTTCTTCTGCTTACAGAGAAAAATGTGGATTCAATTTAAAAATCAAAGCCAGGGGCGCCTGGGTGGCTCAGTCGTTGGGCGTCTGCCTTCGGCTCAGGTCATGATCCCAGGGTCCTGGGATCGAGCCCCGCATCGGGCTCCCTGCTCGGCGGGAGGCCTGCTTCTCCCTCTCCCACTCCCCCTGCTTGTGTTCCCTCTCTCACTGTGTCTCTCTCTGTCAAATAAATAAAATCTTAAAAAAAAAAATCAATGCCAGTCTTAGCAGATAGCAGTTGACTTCCCTCACAAGAGGAAGCTTCATTTCTCCTCTGCGACATGAGGAAGCTCTTCAGGCTGGCAGCTGAGAGAGTGTGTGACATTCTTGTCAACACAGCTGACACCCATATCACGTACAACAGGCAACACTAGGCCTATTTGAAGAAGGAAAGACAAGTAGAGCATTTCAATGAAGCATTACAACAGTTGGCCAACTAAGAAAGGCTCCCAAGAGTCCTGTTGTCATTCTCTGGGTTTGGAGCTTCTGTCAGCGTCAAACCCAGGGTAAACACAAAGGTCCCTTGAAAAATGCCATTAGTTGAAAGTTGCTGACTCAAGAACCCCCCTGGGGAGAGCTCTGCTTCTTGAATTCAGCTGTGTACGGGGCTGACACACTGACCAAGCCACATGCACGTTCGCTGGCTCTTCTGGGCCAAGGGACCTTTTTTCTTATGTCCATCATTCCTAACCAGTGCTATATTTCTTTGGCTTTAAGACAGTCCTGTTTCAGTGAGCAGAAATATGTGCAACACAAAGAAGAAAAAGAAAGCCTGGCCGGTTCCTATTGCTGCTCTAAATTGAGCTTGGGTGGAACTCGAGAGGGAAGAGTGAGGGGAGGAGGCTGGAGCTGAGAGTCTAAGGCCACATTAAGGTGTTGGAGCCTTCGCCCGAGGGCTGGGGAGCTATTACAGGATTCTGAACAGTGGGACATGATCAGCTTGGGAGCCTGGTGACCATTAAAATGGTCAAATTTAATTTGACCATTTTCCTTCCTTGGTGATATTAATATCAAGTTCTCCAACTTGCATGTGCATGGGAATTCCCTTGAGTCTTGAAAAAAATGCAAATTCTAACCCAGCAGTTCTCAGGCTGAGCCCCAGATGTTACAACAAGCTCTTAGGTGATGATGTCGGGGCTGCTGAGCTGCAGACCACGCTTTGAGTAGCAAAGGCCTAAACAGAATCACTTGTGAGCATTCACCATTGATTTTTTCCGGAGCCTGGAAGAAGGCAAGGGAGCAGCTGGGGGGCACACACAAAGTTCTTTTCCATCTTCAAATAGCTCTGTGTTTTCCTGGGGTGACCTAATAGCCTGGGCAGAGAACATCATGACAACGTCCTTAGTCATTCTTTCTGAGCCCTTCGCTTGTTCTGGACCATTAGTCAGACACTCTGCACTTTCAGCTCAGAACTCCCTGCTTCGTCCTGCTCTTTGTGTGCTTCTTTACAAATAGGCTTTGGAATTCCTTTTTCCTAACGTCTTAAGCAGGATTGACTTCTCCATTTCTTGAGGTCGACATCAAGCCAAGAACATCCGATTCTTCAAAAAGGATCATCGTGCCTTGATTTGGATGATTGAGAGATGTGAGGAAGGTTGCAGGAAAATAAATTAGGTCCGTTTCAACTGATACTGCAGAGAGAAACACAGGACTTGTCAAGCCTTTTTTTCATCAATATTGCATATCCATACACCATTGTATAGTATAAATGACATGATAAATGTAAAGTACTGAGCATAATGTCTGGTACACAGGAAGCATCCAGTGTATGGCTTTATGATTTACTATATTAAACCGCATTAAACTTAGGTCTTCTCTTCCTTTCAACTTCAGAAAGACAGGATAATTCACTAGTTAATGCCCAAGGCTTTCATTGACTGATAGAGTAATAGAACAAAGGAGAGAGTTTGAACAGACTCAGATACACGGCCACTTGATTGGCAACAAAGGGGCCACTGCAGCTCAGTGGGAGAAAGGTGATCCTTTCATGTAACTGGTGCTTGGGCAATTTGGTACCATGTGGGATATAACTGAACCTTGATCTTTACTTCACAAGATACACAAAAATTAACTTGAGAGGTATCACAGACCTTAATGTGAAAGGTAGAACAGTAAAAAACCTTCTTTAAAACACACATAGGAGAATACCTTTGTGATTTAGAGGTGAATAAAGTTTACTTAATCAGGACACAGGAAGCGCTAACCATAAAAGATAAAATTGGTATTTGAAATAATATATTCAATAAGACCTACAATCTAGCCGTATCTTTTATATTAGCTACGATTTGTATTTATTCGGGATTTACAATGTATTGTAAATGACGACTCAGCAGGATCCAAATACTCACACACAAAGCCTTAAATTTCACATTCATTTCGTAGATGCATTACAATTGCAAAATACCAGTCCCTTTCCCAGCTAATGAATTGTAAGAGAGAACAAAAAAGAGGTCTCAGTGGTGCTTTTAAAATCCCCCTAAAAAGATGGCAGCACAGAAAGAAAACTGGCTGTTGGTGCAGAGAGCTCCTGGTGAAGCTGTGAGCATTATTTTGGGTCATGTGACCCTCCCAGCCACAGGAGCGATGATGTCCTCTTTCTCAACCCTTTCTTTTAAGATTATTTATTTATTTATTTATTTATTTGAGAGAGGAATGTAAGAGAGAGTGTGCATGAGTTGGGGTGGGGGTGGGGTGGGCAGAGGGAGAGGGAGAAGCAGACTCCCCACTGAGCAGGGAGCCCAACTCAGGGCTGGATCCCCCAGAGCCCAGGGTCATGATCTGAGCCTGAGCCAAAGGCAGACACTTACGGACTGAGCCACCTAGGCACCCCTCAAATCTTTTTAAGCACGCAATTCGAAGTCAAATTTAAGAATGAGCTTACTGACATTAAAGGTTGGTATTCCAGGAAAGTCTTTGAATAAAATGCATGACCATCATTTGTGCAATTATACATTGGATTATTCTGTCAGAAAAGAGGATGATCAGGTAGATAATTTCTGGAAGCCCGGCGACACCAGGATTCTTAGCTTACATATTACTTTAACTGCTTTTTTCCAAGCTGCAATTTATGTAACACATTTGATTCATCGACTTTTCTTCTTTGTAGCGTGTAATCCATTTTGATTTCTTCCCCTTGTGCTCTTTTGTGCAGCGGAGCTACGTTCTGGTTTTGCCCTACACTCATATTCCTTAAGGACCATCCCCCAAGCACATCATGTTCAATCAGACTCTTCCTGACTCCCAGCATCTAACTTCCAAGGGTCCCAAATTAATGTCCATCACATTATGGAAACTAAGGAAAAAGAGGCACCCTCCTAATAGGGCTGAGATGCAGGGGTGAAGACATGGGATCTTCTTTATGCCAGCCTTTTACTGATGATCAGAAATGAAAAAGTACCTTGCTGAAATGTGTCTCTTTGGTATTAGTATGTATTTCTCAGAGATAAGCTAGGACTAATGGGGACTAATGTTTGTACTTTGCCAAGGAAACAAAGCAATAGATAGTATCAATGATGAGTGTTTATATGACATTGGGCAAGATATTTAAGCTCTCTCAGCCTCTCTTTGCTTAATTGTAAAGTGTGCTTCATGATAAGAGTATCTACTTCAATATAGTGCTTATGAAGATTAAAATAGGCAATATGATATTTAGTACAACTTATATAATAAATGCTTAGAACATTATTTATTACTAATGCTGATAATTTCATTATAACTTATTTTTCCTATCTGTAAAAAAGGACAATAACACCTATTACATAGGGTTTTATGAAGATTAAATGGGGTAATCTTTTAGAGTTCTTTTTTTTTAAAGATTTTACTTATTTATTTGAGAGAGAGAGAATGAGAGATAGAGAGCACAAGAGGGAAGAGGGTCAGAGGGAGAAGCAGACTCCCTGCTGAGCAGGGAGCCCGATGTGGGACTCAATCCCGGGACTCCAGGATCATGACCTGAGCCGAAGGCAGTCGCTTAACCAACTGAGCCACCCAGGCGCCCATCTTTTAGAGTTCTTAAGCCCGATTTCAACATGGGGGCAGACTTCCCCACATACAACACCAAGAAATTCTGGGACACCAGCAGGACATCCAAGAATTTCACTCAATTCTGACTCTGTCCACCTGAAGATAGCATCACATTCCACGGGTTAAGGGCTCAGTCCCACAAGACTGCCCAAGACCCCGCCTCTACTTCAAATGCCAATCTCAAAGTCCCAGGCTGCTCCCTGTGCTTCTGATCAGCTGCCTACAGACTGGAGGTTCCAGTGACTTCTTCCTTAGGTTGGATTAATTTGCTAGAGTGGCTCACAGAACTCAGGGAAACACTTACTTATGTTTCTCAGTTTGTTAAAGGATATGATAAGGGTACAGATGAATAGCCATGAACAGATGCACACGGTGACTGTCCTGAACAAAGGAACTTGGTCCTCATGGAGCCTGGGGGCTGACTTGGTAGCACGAGGAAGGATTCTGGTTTCCCAAGTGTAGAAAATCTCTGAAGAAGACCAAAAAACTACCAAGTTTGGGTTTTTAATGGAGGCTTCATTACATAATCAGGATTGACTAAGTCATTGGTCATTGGCAGATTTAACCTCCCATCTCTGACTCTGAGGTCCAAGGGTGGGTCTAAAAGTTCCAAACCTTTAAATCCCATGGTTGGTCCTCCTGGCAACCGGCCCCCACCACTGGGTGGGTACAGATGTCACTTTCATTGATAATAAGACACCCATTTCACCTTTATGCCTCTGAAGTGTTTTCAGGAACTGTGGATGAAGACCAAATATATCTGAGAAATCTATTTGGCTATCTGAATGACCAAAATTTCTATTTCTTAGAAACCAGTATATTGCAGATAATGTGTACATATTTAAGAATATGTGTGGTACATTTCTGATACACTGTAGAACTTAATAAATGTTAGTTTTTTAAAACAAACTTCTGTCAGTTGGTTGCTTCACCAGGGCTACACCACACACACACACACACACACACACACACACACGATTTTCCCTGGTCCGCATTGATACTATTGAAGCAGACAGAAATCTATACATTGTTTCATGAACCTGTGCACTGCTTGAAAGGCTCAGGTCCGGTCATAGAGATTTGTACCATCAAACTTATTGATAGATTTAAAATGAATATTCTTTTTATTTTTTTTAAGATTTATTTATTTATTTGAGAGAGTGAGAATGAGAGAGAGAGAGTACATGAGAGGGGGGAGGGCCAGAGGGAGAAGCAGGCTCCCCGCCGAGCAGGGAGCCCGATGCGGGACTCGATCCCGGGACTCCGGAACCATGACCTGAACCGAAGGCAGCCGCCCAACCAACTGAGCCACCCAGGCGCCCATGAATATTCTTTTTAATGTATTCTTTTCCTTGAATTCTACTTGGTGGGGGAGGGGGACAGAAGCTATTTATCCTGTATCCATTTTTTTTCTAATCCAAATGGAAATTGTAAATGACACAATCTGTTTGAAACACAAAGATTCCTTTATAGTGTTGTTCCCTCCCCTCCAGTTATTGCCATCAAAAGCAGGTTGCTTGCCATGTAAATTCTCAGAAAACCCATCTAGTCCTTATCATAATCCATTGGATCTCAGGGCATTTCCCTTTCTGTGAATCAGACATGATTCTTTTTTATAGACTTTCATATTTAGATTTATGAGTAACATGGTAATGTGTCCCAATAAATGTCTTTTTTTTTAAACAAAGAGGCATTTGTTCAAGTGACTAAATATAGCAATTACTCAATCCATTTGCCCCCTCCTTTTAGCAGGGGAACTGTGTACTGTGTCAGTGACATGAAGCAACAGAGTCTAGGGGATGTGTTTATTTGAACTCAGCCTTAGTCTGCTCATCTGTAAAGTGTACATGATAAGAGTATCTACTTCAAATAGAATGATTATGAAAATTAAAGAGATAATATGAATATTTAGTGCAGTCCTGGCTTTGCTTTAAACAATTGACTACCTTTATTTGTTTTGAAGATTTATTTATTTATTTTAGAGAAGGGGGCAGGGCAGAGGGCTAGGGAGAGAGAGAATCCTGAAGCAGACTCCCCACTGAGCACGGAGCAGGACCCAGGGCTCCAGGCAAGGCTGGATGCCAGGACCCTGAGACCATGACCTCAGCCAAAGTCCAGAGTTGGCAGCTTAACCGACTGAGCCACCCAGGTGCTCCAAACTGATTATCTTCTAAAGATACTTTTAAATCATAAGAAAGAAAGTCTTCCTATTTGCCTGCATAGTGCCATGTATTTCCCCATGTAGTCCCCATTTCCAGTGCTCATCATTCCTTTGGGTGGGTCCGGGTTGAGCCGAAGTTGAGCTTAGGGTCATCAGGTCTCTGCTGTTCCTTGTCTAAACCCACCCTGTGTGTGCGAGTCAGAGCCAGGGCCAGAACAGAGGCCTCTAGACTTCCTAGGAAGAACTCCCACAACCCCACCCCATGGCCTTACACCGTTAGAGAGGGTATTGAATGGAGTCGTAAGCAAGCGAGCACCTTCAGATTACTCTGGAGCATCAGTTCCCTCTTGGCAATGATGACACCATTGACCCACTAAAGGAAAAGGACTTCAAGCTGTTTTTCTGACAGTCATCAGTTGCTGGTATTTACGGACAGCGCTGCTGACTTGGGGTAGAATGTGGCCAAGCAACCGAAGTAAACAGTTTGCAAAATGATCAAATCTATCTTCTTCGACTCACCTATATTTATTTTAATCCTATTTACGAATGTTCCGGGAAACATATTGGATGCTTTGGAAGTTACAATTCTTAAAAATGTTCAAACTGTAGGGCTTTTTTTCTGATTTTCAATAAAATATATTTATTGTAGGATAATTGGAATGAAAAAAGACTCTAAATTTCTAAATCATATATAATCCTGTAACTTATAGACAATCACTTTTAATATTTTGCTGTATTTCCTTTGTCTTTTTAATGTATTCTTTTCCTTGAATTCTACTTGGTGGGGGAGGGGGACAGAAGCTATTTATCCTGTATCCATTTTTTTCTAACATATATGTACATATATGTTGTATATGTATATGTACACACATATATTACAAAATAGAAAATCACCTCATATATATAGCATGACCCAGATTTAAAAAATAATATTATAGCATCAGCATTTCTACATTTCATGAAATAGCGTTCAAAAAACCTGATTTTGAGTGTCTGTGTAATAGTGCACTGCATAACTAATCCATGACTTCTTTAACCAAAGCTCACTGTTTCAGATGAAAAAATTATCATCCCACTGCTGGACTCCCTTTTATGAAAGGGAAAGAAAGGCATCTCGGGTACTGCCTAACATATATTATCTTCCTGGGGAAACAATTCACTTGTTTAATATAAAGGGTGGGATGGGGGGTGGGGGGCTGGGTTAGCCTGGTGATGGGTATTAAGGAGGGCACGTTCTGCGTGGAGCACTGGGTGTTATGCACAAACAATGAATCATGGAACACTACATCAAAAACTAATGATGTAATGTATGGTGATTAACATAACAATAAAAATTAAAAAAAATATAAAGGGTGGGACAAGCTGTATTTATATTGTTAGACATCAAAGAATACCTTGGTGGTTTAAGTACCTCACATGACAGATATACAAGAAATGACAGCAACTAAGAATTTCGAATCTTCTGTTTTCTCACCACCTCTACACTTTGCCTGAAGGAGGTCATGTGGTCACTGATGTATTTGTCTATGAAGATAAACACTTGGTGCATTACCTTGACTCTTATATTTAGCTGTTCACTCACGTATTTCCAGAGGATCCTAAAGAAATAAAAGCTCTGTTCACAAATGAATTATTTTTCCCTCGATAAACTCAAATCCTACCATATTGTTGCTATTCCCCTTGGCCATGTCGAGCTGGAGACAAATGAATTCGAATTTGAGAAGAGATCTGTATTTACAACTGTATGAAAGGGATATTCAAACTAATTTAAATGTAAACTCTTTCTATAAATTTTTTTATTAGTTTCAGAGGTAGAATTTAGTAATTCATCAGTGGCATATAACACCTCGTGCTCATCATATCACGTGCCCTCCTTAACGCCCATCAGCCAGTTACCCCATCCCCCTCCCCTCCCCCCTCCCGCCACAACCTTAAGTTTGCTCCCTGTAGTTAGGAGTCTCTTATGGTTTGCCTCCCTCTCTGTTTTCCCCTTATTTTATTTTTCCTTCCCTTCCCCTATGTTCTCCCATAAATTTTAAACATATCTAGCTCTTTCTTTTATTTCCAAAAGTGAGATGTCATTTGACTTTCTTCCATCGAAAATGTTTTTCTGGCATTGCACAGGTTTGCCCTGAGCCAGCCACATTCCCCACCCCCTCATTCCCTGCCGCCCCAGCTGTGAGTTCCGCCTGGCTCTCTGAGGATGGGTTTATGAGAGATCTTCTGTTCACTGTTAGTCTCAAGGTTGCTGTATCACTGAGTGTGACGGTCGAGAAAGAATTCTTGAGATGTTTTATGGCGCATCTTAATAAATTTCTTCTAGTAGCACGGGGTCAGGACCCGTGTGCAGAAAGAGCTACACTGTGGCTGTGTGAAGCTGGTGGCTACATGCTTAGTGCGCAAGGGGGAGGGGACATGCAGGGAATATGAGATCATAAATGTCTTCAAATTCCTACTCGTAAAAAGACTTTTTCAAGATTTCTCTAGTGCTTATCATTCTGTTTGATATTAACCATCGATGAGACGTACAGGCAGTCATGAGACCCTTTAAGAATGTAGCAACCAGGATGTATTTGATCCTTATCAAAACTATGCAGGCGATAGGTCAGCCTTCTGGGCTAAAGGTGAATATTTTTCTGCTTCTTTCCCCCATGTCCTCAGGATCCATGTTACTAATGAAGCAGTTGAGGGCAAGAATAATGGACTATAAACCACCACCGACGGTGTCCTGATCCAAATTACTTGGAAGAAACCATGTCCCAAGCCACAGTACATGCTGGAGTGGGGGGTGGGGTAGGGGGATGTATGTGGACTGGGTTTTAAGGAAGGCAATTGGAAATGAAGTGGAATTCTGTTTGGGGGAGGGGCAGGACGGAGTGAGGAGAGGCCCAGGAAGGACATCTATTCACTTAGTTGCAGGATTGCGGGGGTCTTGTCTCACAGAGTCAAAGAATGAATCTCGAGGACATGAAAGGGTGAAGTGAAGTGAAAGTTTATTAAGTGAAGGTGAGAGCAGAAAGGAAAGAAAAAAGCTCTCTAGAGTGAGAGGGCTCCAAACGGGTTGCCGCTTGAGGGCTTTGAGTGGCAGGCTTTTCTTGAGAACTGGCTGGGAAGCTTGTGGCCTTGAGATTGTTGGGTCTTGGGTTGTTCCCTTATTTCTTGTTCTGCTCTGTCTCAGGATCTCCACCTGCCAGAATAGTTTCGGAGCCCAGTCAGGAGAGTCAGGGACCTCCTATCTCTCCTGCCTAGACCTTAACCCCTTTCCTACTCACGGGACAAGATCTGTGGGCAGAAAGGCTGTACTGGGATTGTGAAGAGTTGACTATACTTTTTAATTAGTGGGGGTTAGGGATAGTGAAAGTCTCCAAGGAATCTGGAAGCAAGACTCTCAGGACCTTGAGGGGCCAGCGGATGCCAAGGTAAGTTTCCTTTTAAACATGAAGGCACCAAGGAGGCCACGAGTTCCTCGAGGAAGGTCACGCGCTGCATGTTCAGGTATCTGTGGGCTGCAAGCTGTAAGGAGATTTTCATTTAAGCTACATTTCTTTTGCCTTTGTTTCCCACCTCAACTTTGTGCTAGGGTTTTTCTTTCTCTCTATGATGGCAGTCAAGGAGAGGACAAAAAAGAACCACCTCACAGCCCCTTGTGTGGTATGTGCCTGGGTTGCACAGGTAAAATTTGTTCCAAAATTGCACACCCTGTGTGCAAACCC
Organism: Zalophus californianus; assembly: GCF_009762305.2. Lineage (NCBI taxonomy): Eukaryota > Metazoa > Chordata > Mammalia > Carnivora > Otariidae > Zalophus > Zalophus californianus. The sequence continues at coordinate 56,521,888 of NC_045597.1, forward strand.
TCACTGAAGGGTACTTTTACCCTAACTTCTTCTGTGTGTGACACTCCAGCTCCAGAAGCCATGAGACCCTGTCACGTGACAGTGTCCACAAGACAGTTTTCAACTGCTTTTTGCCATCACCACCCGGTCTTTCCAGCACCGGGCCACCTGGATGGACTTCTCTTGGGGAAAGAAAGGTCCTGCCATGAGGGCTGGTCTGAGCACCAAGAGGTTGTCATCGACTTTGCATTTTATTTTCTCCTTTTTCCTGTATTTGAAAGCCCTCAAATGGTTATGTGAACGTAACCTCAGCCTTTCTCTCTTCCTCTCTCTTATTGGGAAAAGAGTATTTGGCTGTGCAAGGGGTAGAAACACAGAGGCAACTGGGGTGTTTTGGTGCGCCTGAGCATTCAGGGCTTTGGGTACTTAACTCCTGAATGTAATTTGCTAAGATCCACCTCCCCTCCAAAGGTACCATCAAGATTCCTTCTTGTTAACACACACACACACACATACACACACACACACACACATACACACACACACACACTCGTCTTCAGCCCTCAGCAGCTGGGAGCAAGGGTAAGAAATAGAACCTGCTGATGCAGCCCTTTGTAACTTAGCTGCATGGGGGCCAAACCACCCTAGCGCAGACAATGAATGAGCTCAGAACAATAGGTAGATTTATGCAATGTCTCAGAACCACAGTGGAAGCTTCTGACTGGACTGCCAAAACGGAGGTGTTTGTTTTTTCTCCTCTTCTTTCATTCTTTGCCTCAGAATGACCACTTCCAACATATAAATCAGTTCTGGGTGATACTACTGTTTCAGAGAGCCAACTTTGGAACAATGCCAACAAGGCACACGACTTTCATGACTCATTTCAAAGCAGAGAATACATTCAGGCCTGATTTACAAAACTGTTGCACAGATTGGCTTTCCAAAAGATTTAGCTTGAATCAAAAGACTCATTCATATCACTATGTTTTAAAAATCGTTATATTCTAGAATTAGACTACTCAATATTCTTTAAGTAATATGAATGTGCTTTAGAATCGGGGTACTTCAAAATGTGTTAGTTTGTTCCCTTTTGGAGGCCCTAGATAAAACTTCTCTTTACAAAGGATTAGTGGCTCGCTGTTCCACATGGATTGTTTTTATCCAAGACTGGCCAGATCTTCCACGTTCCCTTCCTACGACAGGACAATGGCCTCAGTAGTTCTATTTGTCTATAGAATAAGAGCTTATATATTTACATACCACATTCCAACTCAAGTCATTAAGAATTTTCATCTCTACTATAAATGTGAAAATGTAGAGGTAAGAAAGCATCTTATGTTCTTTGTTTGGTTGAAGGGATAGGCGGTAGGCAGCTCGGAGGGACTTAGGGTTTGGACTCCAGAATTGGGTTTACTACCAAGCAATCTGGAAAACATAGCGATAAACCCTGTCTGGAAACTGCAAGTCACATTCCAAAGAAGGCTGGAATGAGACAAGAGTAAACTTACCAGTAATGATTCTTGCTAGATGCTGCTAGAACAGGCAGAGTGATGAAAAAAGGAGCATGCACTTTAAGAACAATTTTCTCATACAAAAGAGTCACCATCAAAGCAGGAGACACAAAAAGATAAATATGTTTTGCCTCCATTCATAGAAAGTTCAAAGTTGACAAAACCGAACTCTGTTTTTTAGGGATGTATACATAAGTAGTATAGTTAGAAAGAGAAATGAAGAAATAAACACAGAAGTCACTGTAGTGGTTCCCACTAGGAGATGGGGCAGGATGGTTATGCCCGGGTAGTTCGTGATTACGGGTCACGTTCTATTTCTTCATCCAGGTGGTGCCCTTGCTAGATTCATTAAATGACACATATGTGTTTCATACATTTATTTTCTGAGTACATGTTTTATTTCACATTTTTAAAAAATAATATGGGAAAAAAAGGCAACGTTAATCATCCCTAGGAAGATAAACACGAGATTTGGGAGCTATTGACTGTTTAGTAACTGATATACTCCGGATTAACCTAGTATGAAAATCTCACCTAGAGATCCCTGAAAGCCCTTCATATTTAAGATTAGAGGCTGAGAGGGCTACTGACCTTGATGCTGACTTCTCTATGGCAGTCTGGGGAACCACACGCAGCAAGGGCAGGAGCTAGAATGAGGAGGGCCCAGCAAAAGATGGGGAAGTAAGATGGAGGAGAAGGCATAGTATAGGCCAGGGAGGCCAGAGGTCTCAGTGGAAACCAAAGGTCAAGAAGGCAGAGCTCTTGGTGGTAGGAACAAGGCTGTGTATCTGGGTACCTGGCTGGCTCAGTTGGAAGAGCATGCGATTCTTGATCTCGGGATCGTTAGTTTGAGTCCCATGTTGGGTGTAGAGATTACTTAAATGAGTGAAAATTAAAATAAAAAAACAAGGCTATGTATCAAAACTAGGCACTCAAACAGAGGGTTTTGATCTACTAATATTGGCAAGTTTTCAGAAGGAAAATTTAGAGCTCAGGAGATGTGATGCTTAGTCTCCTTCCACGGGCACAGCAGAGCTGAGGAGGGAGAGACCAGTGGGAACTCAAAATTACACTTATCTACTATGACGGCAGTAGCTCCTGGGGTCCCAGAAGAAGGCAATGTAAGAAATGACTGAGTAAGTGAAAGGCAGGTTAACCTAAGGATTGAGTCATTCAAATACTTATTGACAGCCTACTATGGGACAGATTCTATCCTAGGAATTGGAAATTCAGTGTAAGCAAAATAGTCTCTGCCCTCCTAGAACTTATGAGCTAAGAGGTAGTGAAGGAGCAAGAGGGGCAGATAATAAATAGGTAATTATACAACTAAAAGGTAATTCTACACATGACTATCGAGAAAATAAGACAGGATAATGGGGAATGGTCAGGGAGGCGCTGGTACTCAAGAATGTTGAGAAAGCCTCTTCTGGAGGAATGACAAGTAGAAAGACCATGAGGTGAGGTGTTATCAGCAGCCTGGAAAAGTTGTCAAGTGCAGGAATACAGAAAAGAAGCAGAGATGAGATCTGTGATTAAGGTCCAGCTGTTGAAGGGCTCAGGGCCAGGATAACTGGCTACCTGGGAAAACTGGAAAGATTAAGAAGAGCCCAGTCCTGAAGGGGCTGAGGTCCTTGACCCATTATCAAAGTTGGGGGCCCAAGCTTGGCAGAGCCCAATAGAGAACATGACTCCAAGCGGGGCTGCTGACCTGGAGCTTGATCCTAGAGAACATGTCAGGTCAAAGCCAGGCCTCAGAGCCAGAAAATTCTTAATTCAAGACACACAGTTCCATTTCCTGAGCCAACTGTCTTTTCCCCAAGGAAGCCTCAGATCTCTGGTTTGGAGTTCTCACTGTGATCTATAACATACCACTTGAAGCACATCACAGCCCATCAAAGCTAGAGAATACTACCAGATTCTCTCTTCTTGGCTGAGGATGGCTGCCATATTCCAGTTGTCCTGGGGTTATAATACACAGAGACGGACAATGCAGAGAAAAGTCCCTTGGCCTCCACAGACGTCTGGAACACATTTTATTTATCAGTAGCCTACTTGTAGAGGCTCCTGGCAAGATAAGGTCTCCTGGAATACTGATCATTGAAAGCCATGAAATCAAGCAGGATAAGGTCAGTGAACTCATAGCTCGTCTACCTCATGGCTTGCCTTAGGCGTACCCCGGAGATAGGAAGGTTCAGGTCCAGACCACCATGATAAAGTGAGCATTGTAATAAAGCAAGGCAAATGAATTTTTTAGTTTCCCAGTGTATATAAAAGTATTGTATTCTATTAAGTATGCAATAACATTATGTTTTTAAAAAAACAATGTATATGCCTGAATTAAAAATACTTTATTGCTAAAAACTGCTAACCGTCATCTGAGTTTTCAGCAAGTCATCATCACTAATCCCAGATCACCATAACAAGTATGATGAAAAAGTTTGAAATATTGTGAGAATTACCAAAATATAACACAGAGACACGAAGTGAGCAAAAGCTGTTGGAAAAATGACGTCTATAGATTTGCTTGACACTGGGTTGCCACAAACCTTCAGTTTGTAAAAACACAATATCTGTGAAGTGCGATAAAATGAAATATGACTGTATTTACAATTAGCCCTTAGCTGTTCAAGTATGCATTCTGGAAGGGTCATTGGCCCAACACAGCGGCCAGTTCTGGTCCTTAGATGTCAAAACAGTTGAGAAAAAGGGCAAAGAGAATGATTCTATGAGACTGCTCTATGAGAGGCTGGGAGAAATTCCTTCCTGTTCCTCCTGCTACAGTGAGGGTTCACCAAGCTTGTCCCTTCCCCAATGAGATTGCTAAGACAGACGGCTCAATAATCTTCCTGGCCTACCTCCTAGCTTTGTTGAGAGGTCAAATGGGGGAAAACTATAGGATAGCTGTAGAGTATTATGGAAATTTAGGGGGTCATCATTATTATTATTTTATAGTAGAACCACATTAAAATCTATTGTAGGCCCACAACTTCAATGGTTCAACAAAAAATGTTTAAGTCTGTTTAAGTCTAAGTGGCCAGGGAGTGGTGTGGTGGTAAATATTTAACAAACCACCCTTAGGGTGGGTGAGACCCAATTGGTAGCACTTACCAATTTCTGTGGTGTAAATATTGTCATGGCTGGTATTGAGCTGCCCCTGGGATGCCACCAAACACAGAATTGGGAAGATATAAGCACAACGATGCGAGCTGGCCCCAGCACACTTTTGGCTGCACTGAGGACTCGGGGTTCAGAGGTAAATCAAATACAGTTCGTGCCCTCATAGACTAATGCATGGATGGGTTGAGGAGACGGACCATCCAGTAAAGCATCCTGAAGTAGCATAATAAATAACAAAATCACGTACTTAAAGCAGATACATGCATTTATTCCCCCAGCGGGATCTGTGTCCTAACGAAACAAAACCTTAAACTAGTAAGATGAAGTGCTGATAGTGGAATTCAGGCATCAGCTACAAGTCAAGGGAGGTCACGGGAAATTCTACCTCTAATAGATAGCTGCCTACTATTTTATGAAGACTGGCTCTAAATATAATGACACTATAACAGATTATGTTCAATGATCTCAGCTAGGTTACTGATAAGTATCAAAGGCACTGAGTCAGGGGCACCTGGGTGGCTCAGTTGGTTAAGCCTCTGACTCTGGATTTTGGCTCAGGTCATCATTTCAGGGCCCTATGATCAAGCCCTGGGTGGCTGCACTCTGCAGGGAGTTTGCTTGAGACTCTCTGCTCCCCCCCCCCCGCCCCGTGTGTGCACTCCTGCACACCAGCTCGCTTTCTCTCTCTCAAATCAATAAACCTTCAAAGGCGCTGAGTCAGAGAAAGAGTAATTAAAGCTCAGGCATCTATGAACTAGAAGACCTGCAACCCATCCTCTTAACATCTGCTAGCTCCTGTGGTTACCTGTCCCTACATTGGCTGGGGAAGGGGCAGTAGAGTTGGGGAGGGGTGGGGGAGGCATGGAGAACCTTAAGAACCAAGGAGAAGAAGACGTGGACCCCATTAACGTTTCCTTGTCCTGCTCTTTTGAAGTCCATAACGTGTACTCATACCACACGCTCCTGGGCAACCCTGTCGTCTGTCGGGGTTCAAAACTCAGCCCCACCTTCTTCAGGTATTTGAGCATCACACAGTCCTCCTCGCTCAGCTGTTCCTTCTAGGCTCTTCTAGCTCTCTGATGGCACTTTTCTCTCTCCTTTTCTGGCTCTTCACATGTAGGGGCTCAGTTCAAGTTTCCATCTTTCTTTCTTTTTTCTATTTTCTCTTTTAATATTGACATCAACTCCCCTAATCTTCCTCCATGCAGATCACAACATATTTGCTGATCAAGACTTTCCCTCTCCCCCTGAGCACCAGCCTTCTGTTCAGTCATCAGGTGCACAACTGGTCCTCCACAGACCTCTGGAATGTCAGTTTAAACTGCAAGTCTGGGGTCAGACTTCCTGCTTTCCCCTCTGGCCAGTTCCTCCGCTCGACGTCTCCATTTCTCATAATGGCACTAGAGTATTTTCAGTCAGCAAAACTTGAAGTCATTTTTCAAGGCTCCTCTTTCTCTAGTAGCTTTCACCATATTGATTGCTGAGTTTGTTTTTGTACTTCTTGGCACCAGTGTCATTCAGGCTTTCATGATCTCTCATGGGACCACCTCTCTTTCAGTAGCTGTTTCTCTCTGCTCCATCATGTACCTGGGGAGGGGATCATCAGTCATGGTACCCCATCTGGCCTTTACCATAGTCATGTGACCTGAGCTTGGCCAATCAGAGTCCTTCCTTGGAGGTTTCCCAAATTGGAGCTCAGAGGAAGTTTTATGTTCTCTTTGGTTTTATATTCTCTTTAGTTTACAGGCGGAGCTATAAGCATGTATCCAAATCCACTGGTAGCCATGAACCCTAATGTCTGGAGAAGCCTAAGAGAAAACAGTTGATTCACAAATAAGAAACAGCTATGAGAGTCATGCCTTTGTTCTCAACCTGATTTCACTTAACTTTAAGGGTGGCTCTAGTCCCATCCCCACTCAAAAAACATTCCCTTATCTCACACTTACACAAGGTGGTTTTTTGTTTGTTTGCTTCTTATCACAAAGCTATTTGCTGGTACAAGGGAATGGAACCATACACACATTTTTAAAAATGTAAATTAAAATATATGTTCTTGCCCAAAAGGGAGGGCATACAACTTAAATGGTGAAGAAATTCCTATTCGAGTTTTGGAGAAAGCAAAGCTGGAATTAATCAATCAGTTCTCCCCTCGGTGGATCTGCAGTGCCGTACGCCTTTCTTAGAGTGTGTGTCTTCTCAAATTGAGTGTGATTCTAGTGTTCAAAGAGTTGGATCTTATAATCACGCAATTCCTAAATGCAATCTCATTATTTCATTTGGTTCAACTGCAGAAACAGCCATCATTTCTATGATCTTGGGAAAGCGTTGGGTTATAAAGGCACCTTCCCAAAGGCTTTTCAAGAGTAATTGCTGACTTTCCTTACTTTTCTCCTTACCCATCAGCTGCCCCCCCCCCCAAAAGAGGCAACTCTCTGGTACCTGTTCTAAGTCACTTAGTACAACTTTGTAAGTAGTAACGTGTTTGTTTTAGGCTCCTTTCTAGGTCATAAACTCATTTTCTGGTAGAGTTAACTTAAGAAACAGCTTATTGGTGTGCTTGCAGCAGCATAAAGCACCAGGGGTCTGTTAGCAAGGGAGTTACCAAAATCGGTAAAGCTAGACTCCTGCTCCAACGGAGTTTATGATCTCATACAGTAGTTTTCAAACTTGGCTGCAAATTGCAGACAGCTGGAGAGTTTCTCTTTCAAGTGGTCTGGGATTGGTCAGGCACACAAGGACTTTTAACTCCTTCGGTGATGTGATTGTGCAGCCAAAATTGAGAAATGTTCTTCTGGATGAAAAGAAGCATATTATTTCAATACAATACTAAGGGTGCTGTGGCCTAAGTATTCACAGGGTGCTGTGAGACTCCCCCGGCGGCGGGGGGGGGGGAGCACCCTAAGAGAGAATCTCAACCCTGCAAGTGAGAATCTTACAAAATGCCCTTGCTCCACCCCAAACTCATGAATTCAGACTCTCAGATCACAGGGTATTAGTATGTTTTAAAAAGCTCCCTGGGTGATTCAGATACCCAGAGATGGTTGAGAACCATTGGAACCCACCTAGGGAGATACAGTGAGGGGAAGGCTTGCTAGAAGGGGTAACAGCTACATGGAGACTTGGAAAGTACACATGGGTAGTTAGGCAAAGGAGGAGGCCAGGCCTTGGCATTTATTTTGCTTTTCCCATAATGCCCACACAGGCTCTGGAACATTGTAGTTACAGAACTTCTGTGAAATAACTGTTCAGGATCACTGGGGTTACATACGTGGAAACATCTGTATTCATTTTCCAGGGCTGCTGTAACAAAGTACAACCATCTGGATGGCTTAGCACAACAGGAATTTATTCTCTCAAGTTCTGGAAGCTAGATATCTGAAGTCCAGGTGCCAGCAGGGTTGGTTCCCTTTTGGAAGCTCTGGGGGAGAATCTACTCCATGCCTTTCTCGATTCTGGGGGTTGCCAGCAGAGATTAGAGTGCATCACTCTAATCTCTGTCTCCATTGTGTGTGTTTCTGTGTCCAGATTTCCCTCTTATTCTAAGGACGCCAGTCATTGGGTCATCCAGGCCCAGTCTAATCTAGTATGAACTCAACTTGATCACATCAGTAAAGACCCTATCTCTAAATAAGGTCATATTCATAGGTAAATGGGGTTAGGACTTGAACAGATTGGGGGGGGCACAATTCAACCCACACGGAATCCCAAAGGGTAGGAGAAGCTGGTTGCCCCAGAACAGAAGAGGTGGGCTAAGGAAGGAGCCTGAACTTGTCTCAATCTTGTCCCTGTTCTCATTGGATCTATTCACTTGAGTGAGTGGCTCCGAAACATTTTCCAGTTATGAACCCGTAGTTTCTGTATGACTCTTCCACACATGATACATCATTAATTTGTGAAGTTACACTTCACATTTTTAGGGAGAAACGACAAATATTCTGTAAACCAATTTGAGACTGTGACATCTACCGTCCTCCATCTGAGGCACCTAGCTTTATTGATTTGATTCCTCTTCTAGCTCAGACGAGAGCTCAATGCACACTCACAGACTCAGACGTGTGGTGCTAAACTGGGACAGCCCCCGGCAAACTGGGACAGATGTCACCCTATCTGCTTCTCACTCTGTCTGTCTCTCTTTTCCAGGCTCCCTCTTTGTCCTCTGTTTGGGTGTGCCCTGTTGGAAAGGATAAAGACACACGTGACATATTTAAAATTTGATGAAAGGATTGAAGAATTCCAGATGATTTTTATCCAGCCTTAACACTTAAGTTTTCAAGAAGCAAGGTGGCTTTATGAATTGGTAAGATTAAAAGGAAATATTTTATCCTATATCCTTATCCTTAGAAGGCCCCATCTCACTGCCCACACTGTGAACTGGGCAAATAATAAACTGTAAAAAAAGTTTTTTTAGAGAGGGTCGGGGAGGGGCAAAGGGAGAGAGAGAAAGAGAACCTTACCTAGGCTCCACGCCCAGTGCAGAGCCCAACACGGGGCTCCATCTCAGGACCCTGAGATCATGACCTGAGCTGAAATCAGGAGTCAGTCACTTAACTGACTGAGCCGCCCAGGCGCCCCTAAACTGTAAAATGTTTTAATTCAGATATAAGTTGAGTATTTTGAGTATATGACTATGGCCTGTACGTAAACTTGGAGCCTTCCGGATAGCTTAAAGTCTCTGAAAACAGCCTACACTCAGTCTCCGCTGCTTACCTTCTGCCTTCTCTGCCCATTGCAGTCTGGCTTGTGTACCCACAACTGCAATGAAAATACTTTCTGAAGATTATCAGAACCTTCCGATTGTCAGATTTCATGGCTTCAGACTTAGAATGGCTAAAGTTTAAAAGACTGCCATAGCAGGCACTTGGGTTGCTTGGTTGGTTAAGTGTCCGACACTTGATTTTGACCTCAGGTTATGATCTCAGGGTCGTGAGATCGAGCCCTCCATGCTGGGCTTGGCGCCCGCTTAAGATTCTCATTCTCTTCCCTCCCCCCGACCCCGTGCTCTCTCCAAAAAAAAAAAAAAAAAAAAAAAAAGACTGTCATAGGGAGCGCTGGCAAGGATGTAGAAGGCCTAGAACTCTCAGACACTGCTCGTGGGTATGTAACACGTAAAATGTAAAATTTGAAATACAGTTCAGTGGTTTTTTAAAAAGTTAAACATGCACATATCATATAAGCCAGCCTAAAGGTTCACCCAAGAGAAAAGAAAGAATGCATTCATACAAGGGCATGAACGTGAATAGTCACAGCAGCTTTATTTGCATTAGCTGAGAATTGGCAAGGACTCAAATGTCCATCAACAGGACAATAGATAAACAAACTGTGATACATCCCTTCTGTATCCACAATGGAATACTACTCAGCAAAAAGGAAGAAGGAGGGAGGGGAGGACAGAAAGCTATTTATATATGCTCCAAAATGGATGAGTCTCAATCTCAAAATAATTAGTCCCGTTCCCAAAATAAAGAAGCCAGATTTAAAAAGGAGTACATGCTGTATGATTTCATTTATATAAAATTTGAGAAAATGCAAATTAATCCATAATGATGGATCAGTGGTTGCCTGGGAAGGAGAGATAGGGAAAGTGGAGAGGAGAGGCTACAAAGGGCCAGAAGGAAGGTTTTGGGGTGATGGATGTGTTCATCAGCTTCATTGCGGTGATGGTGGGTACGTCCATATAGGAAACGTATGAAACCACGCGCTTTAAATGTGTGTGGCTTATACCTCAAGAGAGCCGTTTTTAAAAGCCTCATGCATGCATTTCAGTCCTATATTTACTGATCTATGGACAGCATTTGGGAAATCTGTCAATTTCCTCCTCTTTGAAATGTTCCTCTCCCCAGGGTTTCGGGATATTGCTTCCAGGTCTCTTCCTGCCTTTCCACACAGGCAATCAGAGGCGAATGCCTCAGCTTGACGAATGAGGTGAGAGTTCTGGCCTGTTGACTTTAAGCATAGAGACCTATTTGTCTACCATCATTTTGAGCAGCCGCAATAATCACAAAGAAGCAGGGCAACGTCTAATCAACCTGCAAATCCAAATATCCCTTAAATACGTTTGTATTTCCTGGCTGCCGTGATACCAGAAAGGGGTATAGGTTGGTGTCTTTGGGGGGGTATTTGGTATTATTCATCATATGGAAATGACTGCCCCTATAAAATAAGGAATTGTGGAAAGACAAAAGATTCTAAGAACCAGCCCCCAAGGAACCCGACAGCTCTTTAATGTGGCCCTAAGGCTGGAGAGAGGTAAGGAGGTGATGCCTGGAGATCCAAAGATTTCTCCACAAATCTGGGGCAGACAGAGGGTGGACTCAGCCAGGCTTCGTTCTCCCTCGATGCAGTGCAGACACGCATCTCTGGCTTGACCCCCAGGCCTCTCTCTTCACTCACCCTGTTTGTGAAAGAAGAGCCACTTTTCCAATCCTCATCAGTCTCACAGCTGCTCACACCAAGGGCTTCAAGAAATGGCAGGTGGCCATGCTTTCAGAAGCTGCCTTGCCTTTCTAGACAATTGAGGAACTTTTCTGAGATCTGTTGCCAACGTTTTAGTTTGCCCAATAGTTGCCCAAATATGTTATGACATGTGCTTATTTAATAAGTCCTGACACATGGTTTGAATTTAAGTGATGAAATCTACCAGACTGTGGATCTGTAGTTTGACCAGGATGCTGAAGTGCAAAGTCAGGGAACTGCAGCCCAAGTGGCTATCTACACGCCATGAGTCACAGTTGTTCATCCTTACAGGAATCACATGCTTCGGTATTGACAGGCGCCTGTTTTGAGAGTCCTCTGTTTACTAAACTCACGGCTGTCATGGCAATTAACAGTCAAACGTGGTTGTTAACCAAACTTACTTTTAGTCTTGTTCCAGAAAGCTTTCAGTGGAGTTTCTCTTTCAAATGGTGTCAGAAGGGTAGGTGCCCTTAAGATCCTTAATTCAAAGATCTCACTACAAATTTGTCTGTTGACTTCTTCTAGATAAGGATGTGGTCACTTGCTCTGGGAGAGAGGAATTCTTTTTACTTCCTGGGAAGAAAACAAACAGGGTCTGATGGAACCATTGCATAAGGGCCAGGCAAATCCCACTTGACTAGGAGAGAATGCCTGTGTTAAGATAAAGGAGAAATACCACAGCCTGCCGGGGCACCTGGGTGGCTCAGTTGGTTAAGCGATTACCTTCGGTTCAGGTCATGATCCTGGAGTCCCGGGATCGAGTCCCGCATCGGGCTCCCTGCTCAGCGGGGAGCCTGCTTCTCCCCCTAACCCTTCCCCCTCTCATGTACTCTCTCTCACTCTCTCAAATAAATAAATAAATCTTAAAAAAAAAAAAGAAATACCACAGCCTGCCACAGTGAAAAGTAGAGGGCAGGGGCTCCGGGAGCTATGATCACTGTTCGCTCTTTTTTTTTTGTTTTTAAGATTTTATTTATTTATTTGTCGAGAGAGCGCGAGCACCAACGGGGGGTGTGGGGAGCGGCAGGCAGAGGGAGAAGCAGGCTCCCTGCGGAGCAAGGAGCCCGGTGTGAGACTCGTGACCTGAGCCAAAGGCAGACGCTTAACCGACTGAGCCACCCAGGTGCCCCTGTTGGCTCTTTTTAGATACAGGATCCAGTTGGCCAGGAGGCCCTATTAGTCTTCTATTCCATCAAAGGGTGTTTGCATCACGAAGTCACTGAAGGAGACGAGAGGTCAGAGAGATGGAGCCATTTGCGGGGAGATAAAAATAATCGAACCCAATCAAAGACCCAGCTTCCCTTTGGGGTGAGTGTGTTCAGAGAACAGTTGCCTCTGAGAAGCTAACAAGCAGGGCTTCCTCTTTCTATATTGACATGAGTCTTGTCAGTTATTTAAAGACTTTCTTCCTCTGGGCCCCTGAGCCTCAGAAATGAGACATGCTAAAAGAGTACGGAAGGGCCTTCCCTTACACCAAGTGCTAGTATTGAAACTGTTATTTTATTTTATTTTATTTTATTTTTTAATTTTTTTATTGTTATGTTAATCACCATATATTACATCATTAGTTTTTGGTGCAGTGTTCCATGATTCATTGTTTGTTCATAACACCCAGTGCTCCATGCAGAACGTGCCCTCCTCAATGCCCATCACCAGGCTAACCCATCCCCCTACCCCCCTCCCCTCTAGAACCCTCAGTTTGTTTTTCAGAGTCCATCATCTCTCATGGTTCGTCTCCCCCTCTGACATACTCCCCTTTTCTTCCTCTCCTGTTATCTTCTTCTTTTTCTTTTTTCTTAAAATATGTTGCATTATTTGTTTCAGAAGTACAGATCCGTGATTCAACAGTCTTGCACAATTCATGAAACTGTTATTTTAATTTTGAAACCAAGAGACAGACCCAGAGAGAGGCTAGATGGATCAACCGCTACATATAGAACAGTAGGTGAGAAAAACCCTATTTTAAAGAAATCACCCATCAAAGACTTTAGCTAATATAAAGGAAAATAGGGACGCCTGGGTGGCTCAGTCAGTTAAGCGTCTTACTCTTGATTTCAGCTCAGGTCATGATCTCAGGGTCATGAGATTGAGTCCCACATCGGACTCCATGCTCAGCGGGGAGTCCGTTTGGGATTCTCTCTCTCCCTCTGCCCCTTCCCCCCAAACTCTCTCTCTCTCTCTCTTTCTCTCTAAAAGTAAACAAACCTTTAAAAAAAAAAAAAAGAAAAAGAAAATATTGTGAATTCCACCAATGTAGACATTTCAATCTGGATAACTGAAAGAATTCTTCAAATAATAATAATAGCTAATATTAATTGAATATTGACTAAATGCCAGACTCTGAGTGCACTGAACTCACTGAATTCTCTCAAGACACACAACTGTCTAATCTATTTTATAGACGAGGAAGTTTCGATTGCCTAGGGCCATAAACAGGTCAATGGAAGAGCATGGATTGGGACATAGCCCCAGTGACTGTGGATTCCCCCATAATATTCCTGATACTCTGCTGGTTCCGGGAGAGGGTTGTTAATGGTTTTGTCCATTTGTTTTCATCAGTGGGTTTGTTTTTGTTTAGTTTATCTTAATTGGAGACTGGGCGTGGGGATGCCGAGTCAGTGGGGATTGCTTGTAATATCTAAATAATATTTTATTTCGAATTCAATTTTATTTATTTACGACTCATTCATATTCATTTATTCATATAATTAATTATATTCATATAATTCATACCTATTCATTTATGATTTATTTATAATTCAGTTTTAATTACTGAAATATCATGTGTATGTGATGCTAAAATGTCCAGTTCAGGAGTCAAGCTCCCTGCCATGGGGAAGCACTGCACCATGGAATGGATGGAGTATGGAATTGGGAGTCCGGAGCCCAGGTTCCTGTCCTGGCTCCATCACTCACCAGTCGTGTGACTTAGAGCAAGCAGAGCCTTTGAGCTCCCGGTCTTTATCGGTACCTTGAGCCCTACCTTCCTTGTACTCATAGTAGAAGAATAAGGCAGTGATTTTAGTTCTCTTGAACTCGTAATTAAATCAAGAGTTTGGTTTGACTCAACACTTTCCAAAGCACACAGAGAGGCCATGGAATATGCATCTTTTCATCCCCTATAAATCTAGGGGGTCTGCAGGCATCGTGGAGGTGACACTGCCTTTATAGTCTTGTGACAAATAGCAGGTTAGGGAGAGCAAAAGGGAGAAGAGTGTTGGGGCCCCAAGAGACACGTTTTAATGTGTTCTTTGCTCCCATTATGACCTCCCGCCTTGATCTTCAACTTAGAGTCAACATTTATTGCCCATCTGTGCTAAGCACTGGGGGAATGGGGATAAGTAGCTGCTCTCCTCAAGATGTAAAGCCTGTACTCAAAGAGCACAACCACTGAGGAAGAATTCAGATAAATTCCCGGCTAAGTACAACAGGGGTCGGCCTTTATAGAAGACTGCAGGCGGGTGGGCGCCCCAAGAAGAAATGGACAATTTTTTTTTTAACCCAGAAAATGTTTTATCAAGAAAATGACACTAAGGAGCCTTGCAAGATGAGCAGCTAGCTGGCCAAGAAGGCATGGGGACGGGGAGTGCGTGGAAGAGGGAAGACTGGAAGCAATTAATTTCTAATCCTCTTTATGCTTATCTCAAAGTCCCTGCGCTGGCTACAGACAGAAAAACCGCATCCAGCCTGACTACATCTTTGGTGGGTGGAAGGTCGATCCGAAGTTGATGAGAGCCACTGCCAGCATTAGAGGCAATGAGCTGCAAGGAAGCCATCTTCCTCCAAACTGAAACTAGATGCTGTTCAGTGAATGTAAATGTCTTAGGGAGCCAAACTTTTCATTGTGTTTCTCTTTTAAAAATGAGAGGCCGCAAGAGGGCGCCAGACTTCAGTTTTCTGGATCAGGAAGCCAGGGCATGGCGAAGTACAAAGGAAGGGGTCACAGTTAAAGGGAATTAGCTCTTATGGTTTAAAGTGTATTCTTGTTCTCTAATGAGAGTAGACATATAAATATTCACAGTACTTTGAATAAATGTGAATGTTGATTTATCTTTCAAATTCTAAATTTGGGTTTAAAACACGAAATAAAATAATACATCAAGTATTGCTTCTTGCAATGGAATTCAAGCCCAGTATTTAAGGATTGGTGAGTCCAATAATGAACCTTCCGGCCCACCCTCTTCTTGATATTTGTCTTCTGGGCTGAGTAGACTATGCCTGCTAATAGGTGCTTTGTTTGTTTATTCATTCATTTAACAAGTATTTGTTCAGATTCTATTATGTGCTAGGCAGGTTGCTAGGTGTTGAAATAGAAAAGTAAAAAAGACATGGTGAACGGATAAATAAACCATGGTCCACCCATACAATGGGCTGTTATTCAAGGACAAAAAGAAATGAGCTATCAAGCTCTGAAGAGGCTTGGAGAAAACCTACATGCGTAATACTGAGTGAAAGAAGCTAATCTGAAAAGGCCATATACTGTGACTCCAACTATATAACATTCGAGAAAAGTCTCAACTATGGAGACAGTAAAAAGATCAGCGGTTGTCAGGGTCTAGGGAGGAGGGTGGCGTGAATAGACAGAGGACTTTTAGCGCCCTGAAACTATCCTGTATGAGGCCGCAATGACCGACCCGTGTTTTTATAAAGAAGGTACGCCACCGACAGTGAACCCTAATGGAAACTATGGGCCTTGGGAGATACGATGTATCTGTGTGGGCTCATCAGTTGGGCGATGTTGATGGCAGGGAAGGATGTGCACATGTGGGGGCAGGAAGTGCAGGGGAAACCTTTGTACTTCCTGCTCAGTTTTGCTGTGAACCTCAAACTGCTCTAAAAAATTAAGTCTGTACAAAAAAATAAAACAAAACAAAACAAGATACAGGTGTTGCTCTCAAGTTGCTTAGAGTCTGGGAACAGACAACCCAGAAGACAAGAACAATACCACAGGGGCAGTGCTCCAAGGAAGGCTTCAGGGTTGTGGGAGCCCAGGAGTGGGGCCCCACGTCGCTGTGCAGTGTGTGTGTGTGCGTGTGTGTGTGGGCGCGTGCATCTCCCCGGAGGCCCTGGGTTGTTACAGCTGCTGTGGGAAGCCCGGGGGCTGGAGAGGCTGGAAGAGCTTCCATCTTCGTGCTGACGGGACGTGAGCTTCTTGGTAAGTCTCTTCACCTGCCGGAGCTCCGTTTCCTCATCTCTGACTCGGCACCGCTGTTCCCGGCCATCTGTAAGCCCGGGACATAAAATCGATCATTTCGGTTGTGATACCAAGTTCGTGTGTGTGTGTGTGTGTGTGTGCGTGCGTGCGCGCGCGCGCAGTAAAATATGCAGAACCTAAACCGCCTTAACCGTATTCAAGTGTGCGGTCCAGTGACGTTCCGTGCATTGACGTTGCTGTGTCGCCGTCACCACCCTCCATCCATCCCCGCAGCTGTCTCACCTTCCCAAAGTGAATCTGTCCCCACTCCTCCTCCCCTAGTCCCTGGCAACCAGCATTCTACCTTCTGTCTCTATGAAGAGAGAAGGGTACCTCAAGTTCGTGGAGCCAGATAGGATTTGTCCGTGGTGTCTGGCTCGTTTCACTCAGCACCATGTCTTCAAGGTTCACCTGCCTTGGCCTTGGTCAGAGTCTTTTCAGAGTCTATTCTTTTCGAAGGCTGAATATCATTCCATTGTGTGTCTGTGGCCACTTTCCTCTGAAGTGGCTGTTTCCGACCCCAGCAACTTCGCGATGGGAGGAGAGCCCTGGCAGAGAGCACACTGGCCCCCTTTTTATCTTTCTGGATCCAAGGACAGCGAGTTCAGATCTCGGCGTCCAGCAGGCTCTGCCACTTCTGCTGGGATAGCTCATCCTTTTCACCAGATAGGCTGGAGCTCCTGCCCGTGGAATACCCTTGGATTCTTCTTGTTTGTTAGGCAGGAATCTGTTTCCCTCCCGAGTAAGACCATGCCCCATTATCAAGAGTCACAGATAGGGAAGACTGAGAGAACGAAGGCACGTGCCTTCAGCCCTCTCTGAATCTGTTTGGGCTGCTGTAGCAAATGCCACAGGCCGGGTGGCTTCTAAACAGCAGAAATGTATTTCTCCCCATTCTGGAGGCTGGAAGTCTAAGTTCAGCGTGGCAGCATGGCTGGGCTCTGCTGAGAGCCTGCTTCCAGGCTCTCCACGGCTGATGGCTCACTGTGTCCTCACTTGGGAGGAAGGTGTGAAGGAGCTCTCTGGGGTCTCCTTTATAAAGCCACTCATCCCACTCAGGAGAGCTCTACCCTCATGACTCAACCACCTCCCAAAGGCTCTGCCCCGGAATGCCATCACATTGGGGGTTAAAGTTTCAACATATGGATTGGTGCAGCAGGGGTGGAGACACACATTCAGTCTGTAACACCTCCTTCACGTGAGACAGCAACAAAACCAGAGTCCACAGTGTTTACAACCTGAATGCTCCACTCATGTAGTTTATCAGAGAGCAAAAAATCGAGCATGGGAAATGCAGTCTTAATTAGCGCCATGTGAAATTGCTCAGTGATGTCGTTGTGAGGAATGAGATTTCTGGAAGAATAAGAAAGTTAAAGCCAGTTTGTCCCAATAGAACTTTATGCGTTCCTCACATGGAGACTAGAGGCACGTAGGTGACCATTGGCTGAAAGCAATTGCTGTTGGAAACCAGACAAGGAATAGACTGGCTTTGAGAGCATTTGCCAAACCTACAATAAAATAATATGGTTTCATTTTCAAAGTGCCTCAGCTGTGAGACTCTCTTGGAGGTTCACAAGTGCTTCAATCCCGGCTCCGCTGGAAAGCTTTCTGGAGGTGTAGAGCGAAAGGCAGCATTTGCGTCTGGGCACAGTTCACTGCTAGGCTAAAAGAATTTCACACTAAAACTAAAGGACACCATTGATACAGAGCTCTGATTTTTCCCTAATTGGAACAGACTAGTAACATAGGATTGCATATTAGCACACTCTCGATGCATAAAGCCTAAAATAAATCAGGTTGGTTGATTAGAAAACAGATGGCAAGGCTTTTGCCCTCATTTCTTGAAGCCTGGATTTGTGGGTAAAGAATAGTGTGGTGTAGGTGTGCACACTCCGGGAGCAGACTGCCTGCTTGAAACCCCGAGTCAGCCTTTCCTCTGTGTAGTGTTTTGGGTAAGCTGGTGAAATCCTCTGAGGTTCAATTTTCTATAAGATGGAGGTAATAATAGTTATTGTAGAGTGTTATGAGAATTAAATTGAACGACAAATGTAAAGTCTCGGGCATGATAGTGCTATTGGTGGTATCATTACTATTACTATTATTATTATTATTATTATTATTATTATTATTGAATGCTTTTAGGACTGGATCTGTTTTCTCCTAGCCACCTAAACTCTAATCAGATATAATAAGAAAGGCAGTATGCTATAGAAAAAAACCAATGACCTCCATGATCTTGGAGAAATCATTGTATCTGTCATCTCAAAGCTTGGTGTGGTTATCTATGTCATGATGATGAAGATGCAATGAACTTTACCCCACAAACTTGGATACACTAGATAACTGTTACATCCTTTTGTTCTTTTAAAGTCAGGTTAACTCTGACCCTGCTCCCACCTGGGAAGCAGGAAATTGAGTATTAATCTTATTGATGGGCTCCCTCCTCCCCCACAAACATCTGAGAAAGGGCCCTCTGTCTTTAGCCCATAAGGGGCCCTGGTGCTCGGTCCTCTGTTGAGGTCCTTTGAAGGTAGGTCACTCTGCTACTTCTTTGCCAAACGAGCAGAGGGCGTTGGTTGGGCATCAGAAGCCGCATGCAGACGGTGTTCCATCCAGACATTCCCTTCTAAGGCCTACTGACCTCCTAGAAGTGTTGCAAGGACCAGAGGCTCAGGTTACTGACACTTCACCCCTCTCCTTGTCCCAGACTTGGGAGAAACCCTCTCCCCACTGTGTTATCACAGCTTCTACCACTTTCCTCCTTAAAGATGCTCACTCCTCTTCTCTCTCTTGCCCTCTCTTCCTGGGAAGATAGAGCATAATCCCCTCAAGGCTTTTAAGAGCTAATGCTGGGAAACTGCAGGTGGTAGTGGGGTTATCTCCAATAAACTTCTGCTGTGAGTGTTGAAGCAAGAGAAGACAAAGGCCCAGCCACATTCCAAAATCAAAAGAGAGGGTAAAAATCCAAAGAACATACAACACAAATTAATGTTGCAGTGAATACTATTTTAAGTGGATAAGACTAGCTTGGATGATTCTTAATTTTTCCTTTCCAAGAACTCCTTCCATATTATCATTTTATTCTGCTCCCAAATATCACATTTAAATTATTTCTCCGAAGGGGTTGCCTGGCTGGCCTAGTCAGTGGAGCATGCGACTTTTGATCTCAGGGTTGTGAGTTCCAGCCCCACGTAGGGTGTCGAGATTACTTAAAATAAATAAATAAAATGTTAAAGAAGTAAAAAATTTCTTTTAAAAAAATAAACCATTTCTCTGAATGTTAATTTATTAAGACATTGCTTGTACAAATTTATCTTAGGTAAGTGTAGTGTCTGTTAGATTTTTTGAAATAATGACTTTCATGTCGCAAGGGTCCTTTCCAGGCTGCCATTACTCACATAAGGCAGGTCGGGGCAAAGTCTACCATGTCATATCATATGGGTTCAGAAATAGCCTTTAAAGGTAGCAAGAAAAAGGCACAGGGCAATGAGGCAGAGGTGAATATGGCCCACCAATCTCTCCATCGTCCCTGGATGAGGATCACACCTGGGCTATGGTTTCGTTCCATGGAGGGACTTCTCCCCTTTGTGGGTGGGCCTACTTAGGACAAGTGTGAGGAAGTGGCCTCATCAGGAAGACCTAGACTATTACCACTATTTACAGACTATGACCACTATTTCCAGACTCATCTTAGAACATTAAACCTTCTTCCCGTGGGAGAACTTAGAGCAGGTGGGGTCCCTGAGACCCATGGGATATTATAACCACCCCCTACTCTCCCCGGGGTGGGCAGAAGCCAACTGTCCAGTACGAGGCAGAGCCTCTCCCTCTGGGGGTCTCATCTAGCTTGTGGTCCAGGCAACCCTTGGTGAGCACACCAGTCATTTCTATAACACAGTCTCCTTGCATAACAATGACAGTTACTTCTAGACTACCATTCTTACCTTCAGGGGTACCTGGTGAGAGAATTCTATCAAAAGTTAAAGGCTGACTTCACAGTTCTGCTTCTCCTGGGCCTTTTGTGCTGCTTTGACTGATTCTTTCCCTTTAATTCTTTTCAGTGTTTCAAAACCCCTAGAATCATCAATTCCCCACTCCTGCATAGCCTTGCTATTCAGAGTGTGGTTCTCATACCAGCAGCTTTCATATAACTGGGAAGCTTATGAGAAATACAGTTTCTCAGACCCCATCCCAGACTTACCAAACCAGAATCTGCTTATTAACAAGATCCTCAGTGATGCCTATGCACAGAAAGCTTGAGAAGCATGGTCTCCTGGCAGTGCTTCTTGAACTATCTGTGGTAAAGAACCAGTTTTCTAGGTTTCCAATCCATCTAGGACCAGCACTTTTGTAAAGTAATTAAACATGAATTACTTGAACAATGAATTCAAAAATTCATAAAATAAACAAGCTCCATTATTTTATTGTTAGCCTCAGCAAACTTAAAATTACATTTAGGCAAATATAACTGGAGCAAAAACAAAAAAAAATAATTACATAAACTATACAGGTTTATTAAAAATGTGGATTTAGGCAATTAGTAAGGAAAATCTCTATTACACTTCTAACTTTTTGCAGTTGTAACTAAACAAAAAATTATGAGTGAAATAGTTTCCCCAATATTAAACACATCTAATCATGCTTTCAATGAATATTGGGTATATAAATAATTAAAGTTTTTATTATGACAAATAATATTTGCCTCTTTCTTGTTACCTACATTGCACTGATAGAAACTATTTGCAGGGGATAATATATATCTAAACTACTTCTGTTTTAATAACACATAGTCAAGATACCTGTCTCAAAGAGGTATATTAATAAGAATGGAAGAAGAGATTTCAAAGGAATTTTAGCAAGAAAATACAGTAAATGAGGCTGTATTTCTGAAAGGTTATTTTTAACCTTTTCATCAGTATCCGTTGTTCTCGAGAATTCTCAGCCATCCCGGGATAAGCTTGTTTTGCTTGTGACATGGCTGACTCTTCTTTTTTTTTTTTAGGTCAACACCTCCATACATAATTTCATTTAATCTTTTTAACAACTATGTGGTGAGTACTGTTCCTATTGCTGTCACAGAAAGAACTTGAGATTCACTGGGTTGATATTTCAAGGGCTTGAACCCAGCAGGGCTCCCTCCCCAGCTCCTGTTACACAGAGAGCAGGTTAAGCAGAAGTCTAATTAAAACAAACAAACAAACAAAAAAAAACGCCCACTGCTGGGAATGTCATCTGCTTTCATTCTTTTGCTGCAGGTTTCTTTCAAAAATTGAAGGTGTTTAAGTTATTAAAATTGCCCAAAGTTTGCCTTCAGGATCTTAGATTATGTCTCTTTTCAGTCTCAAAATAATTATGAAGCGGGCGCCTGGGTGGCTCAGATGGTTAAGCGTCTGCCTTCCGCTCAGGTCATGATCCCAGGGTCCTGGAATCGAGTCCCGCGTCAGGCTCCCTGCTCCTTGGGAGCCTGCTTCTCCCTCAGCCTCTCTCTCTCTCTCTTTCTCTGTCTGTCTCTCATGAATAAATAAATAAAATCTTAAAAAAAAAATATGAAGCAATAATGCTGCCACAGGAAAGTGAAAGTTGGAATAATCGATTATTTATCTTCTCTTCTTGTTTCTGTTGTTTTGAAATGAGTGGATTTATGTCAGTGCAGAGGGCAGCACCAGAATAAAAGTGGAATTTTGTTTAAGTCCTGCTTATTAAAGGGATGATAATAGTGAGTTGAATATTAGACATCGTGTGTAGAATTTGTACTATAAAACAAATGGCCATGTTTTGTATTTTAAAATTATTTTATAGATATTATATATTGTGAAAGGGCCAGTAATTTGGTGTAGATATGCACTCATCATATTCTGACTTAGAAGAAACATGTTTTATCTATCTGAGAGGTTGTGATGAAAGGTTAATCATTTGTTTTCTCTAATTTGAGTTCATTGATTTTGTTAGTATAACTGTTATTCTGACCTTTCTTTACAGTGTTGGGATCAAAACATAAAGAAAATTACTACCTGATTTCAAGACTTAATATAAAGCTGTGGTAGTCAAGACAGTGTGATTTTGGAGAAAGGGTGGATGTATGGAATGATAGAACAGAAAAGAGTCCAAAAATAGACTCACGTGTATATGGTCCGTTGATTTTTTGACAAAGATGGAAAGGCAATTCACTGAGTTCACTGGGGAAAGGACAGTGTTTTCAATAAATGGGCTGGAACAATTGGATATCTACATGTAAAAAATAAACCTGGATCCATATTTCTCTCCATATACAAAAATAAACTCCCATATATACATGTAAGATCTAAAACTCTAAAACCTCTAGAAAAAAATATAGGAGAAAAATCTTTGTGATCTTCGGGTTAGGAATGGATACTTTAGAAATGACACAAAAGACACTATCCATAGAAAAATGACATTGAACTTTTTTTATTATTATTATGTTATGTTAATCACCATACATTACATCATTAGTTTTTGATGTAGTGTTCCATGATTCATTGTTTGCGTATAACACCCAGTGCTCCATTCAGTACGTGTCCTCCTTAATACCCATCACCGGGCTAACCCATCCCCCCACGCCCCCCCTCTAGAAACCTCAGTTTGTTTCTCAGAGTCCATAGTCTCTCATGGTTCATCTCCCCCTCCGATTTCCCCCCCTTCATTTTTCCTTTCCTGCTATCTTCTTCTTCTTCTTCTTCTTCTTCTTCTTCTTTTTTTTTAACCATATAATGTATTACTTGTTTCAGAGGTACAGGTCTGTGATTCAACAGTCTTACACAATTCACAGCACTCACCATAGCACATACCCTCCCCAATGTCTATCACCCAGCCACCCCACCCCTCCCACACCCCCACCACTCCAGCAACCCTCAGTTTGTTTCCTGAGATTAAGAATTCCTCATATCAGTGAGGTCATATGATACATGTCTTTCTCTGATTGACTTATTTCGCTCAGCATAATACCCTCCAGTTCCATCCACATCATTGCAAACAGCAAGATTTCATTCCTTTTGATGGCTGCATAATATTCCATTATATATATATATACCACATCTTCTTTTTTTTAAGATTTATTTATTTATTTGAGAGAGCGAGAATGAGAGGGAGAGTACATGAGGGGAGTGAGGGTCAGAGGGAGAAGCAGGCTCCCCGCTGAGCAGGGATCCCGATGCGGGACTCGATCCCAGGACTCCGGGATCATGATCTGAGCCGAAGGCAGTTGCTTAACCAACTGAGCCACCCAGGCGCCCTATACCACATCTTCTTTATCCATTCATCATGACATTGAACTTTATTGAAATTAAGAACTTCTACTTTCTGAAAGACTCTGTCAAGAGAATTTAAGGCAATTCAGACTGGGAGAGAGTATTTCTAAATTACATATCTGATAAAAGACTTGTTTCCAGAATATATGAAGAACTCTCAAAACTCGGGAGTAGGAAAACAGCCCTTTTTTATAAAAAAAAATGGAGAGCAGATTTGAATAGACCATTGACCAAAGATGATAAATGATGACAAATAAGGACACAAAAAGATAGTGATCACTAACACCACTAGTCATTAGGGAATTGCAAATGAAACCTCTGTGAGGTACATACCTACTAGGATGACTGAAATTTAAAGAAATGCAATAACCTGATAATGTCAAATGCAGATGAGGAGTGGCTGCACTGCTCACAGGTTTTGCAAGTGGGAATCCAAAATGGTATAGCCACTTCAGGAAGAAACTGGCAATTTCTTGTACAGTAAGCATACACTTACCACATGACCTACCAATCTCACTCCTAAGTATTTACCCAAGTGAACTGAAAATTTATGTTCACATAAAAACCTGTATGTAAACAATTATAGCAAGTTTATGTATAATTGCCCAAAATAGGAAAAAATACAAATTTTTCTCAATGGGGGGATGAATAAACAAATATGATACATCCACGTAATGGAATACTATTCAGCAATACA
The DNA here is from genome assembly GCF_009762305.2 of Zalophus californianus. Lineage (NCBI taxonomy): Eukaryota > Metazoa > Chordata > Mammalia > Carnivora > Otariidae > Zalophus > Zalophus californianus. The sequence goes on from NC_045597.1 coordinate 56,546,104, forward strand.
AAGGAATGAATTACTGTTATATAGAACAACGTGGATGAAGCTCAAGAAGGCATGATGCCAAGTGAGAGAATCTAGACAGAAATGGAGTACATTTCTATGTTATTCTGTTAATATGACATTCTGGAAGAGGCAAAATTATCAGGATACAAAACAGATCACTGGTTATCAGGGTGTGGGGACGAGTTGGCTCTAAAGGACATTTGGTCTTGGTGGTGGTGATACCCCAATATGCATTTGTCAAAACATGCAGGACTGTTTACTAATCAAGGGGGAATTTTATTGTATTTTACTGTATATCTTAAAGAAGAAAAAAGAATAATAATAATTTAAAAAAACACATTGCAAAGACACAAGAAAGACTGGCTTTATGTCTGAATCTGGTCTGTCTCCACTCCCAAGTTTTCCACAACTGCCTCACACGGGTTCTACATGCAATCACTTGAATAACTATATTGATCCGAGTGAATAATTTAGAGTTTTAGGTCATCCTCCATGCATTAAACTAGTCAAAATAAGTTGATAAAGTAAAATTGTTTTCCATCTCTTCTTGCTTATCCCTTTCTTCCTGGTCTCCCTTGCAGATTCCTCTCCCTTGCAGATTCCTCATCCTCGGACCACCCACGAGGACAGTTGTCCTGGATCCTGTGTGTTGTGACTCTCCATCCCGGAGTGACATTCTCTATTTCCAGGTCTTTTCTATCGCCACTTATATGCTTGTAAATCTCAGATCTGTTTTCAGCTCAGATTTTTTCTTAAACTCTGTTCTAAAACTTAGGACAACCATTTTGATTTTTCAAAAATATTTTATGTGTCAAGAATTTAGGAAGGGCTCGGCTCTCTGCTCCTCCCCGTTCGACAGACAGCTGCGTATTCTGGTGCACTGCCAGCCGCGTCCCTGAGACAAGATGGTGAAGGTCGGAGTGAACGGATTTGGCCATATTGGGCGCCTGGTCACCAGGGCTGCTTTTAACTCTGGCAAAGTAGATATTGTCGCCATCAATGACCCCTTCATTGACCTCAACTACATGGTCTACGTGTTCCAGTATGATTCCACCCATGGCAAATTCCACGGTACAGTCAAGGCTGAGAATGGGAAGCTTGTCATCAATGGAAAGTCCATCTCCATCTTCCAGGAGCGAGATCCCGCCAACATCAAATGGGGTGATGCTGGTGCTGAGTATGTTGTGGAGTCCACTGGGGTCTTTCACCACCCTGGAGAAGGCTGGGGCTCACTTGAAGGGCGGGGCTGAGAGGGTCATCGTCTCTGCTCCCTCTGCCGATGCCCCCATGTTTGTGATGGGTGTGAACCACGAGAAGTATGACAATTCCCTCAAGATTGTCAGCAATGCCTCCTGCACCACCAACTGCTTGGTTCCTCTGGCCAAGGTCATCCATGATAACTTCAGCATCGTGGAGGGACTCATGACCACCGTCCATGCCATCACTGCCACCCAGAAGACCGTGGACGGTCCCTCTGGGAAGCTGTGGTGTGACGGCCGAGGGGCTGCCCAGAACATCATCCCTGCTTCCACTGGCGCTGCCAAGGCTGTGGGCAAGGTCATCCCTGAGCTGAACAGGAAGCTCACTGGCATGGCCTTCCGTGTCCCCACCCCCAACGTGTCCGTTGTGGATCTAACCTGCCGCCTGGAGAAAGCTGCCAAATATGATGACATCAAGAAGGTGGTGAAGCAGGAGTCAGAGGGCCCCCCTCAAAGGCATCCTGGGGTACACTGAGGACCAGGTCGTCTCCCGCGACTTCAACAGTGACACCCACTCCTCCACCTTTGATGCCGGGGCTGGCATTGCTCTCAATGACCACTTTGTCAAGCTCATTTCCTGGTATGACAATGAATTCGGCTACAGCAACCAGGTGGTGGACCTTATGGTCCACATGGCCTCCAATGAGTAAGAGCCCCTGGACCACCAGCCCCAGCGAGAGCAAGAGGAAGAGACAGGCCCTCAGCTGCTGGGGAGTTCCTGCCCCAACTTATCCCCCAAAACACTGAGAATCTCCTGACCTCCACCGTTTCCATCCCAGACCCCTTGAAGAAGGGGAGGGGCATGGGGAGCCCTACCTTGTCATGTACCATCAACAAAGTATACTGTACCCAGCCAAAAAAAAAAAAAAAAAGGAATTTAGGAAGGGCTCAGCTGGGTGGTTAGTATCCATTCTGGGGGCATCAGCTACATGGCTGGGACTGGAGGAGCCACTTCATGATGACTTCTTCACTATCTCCCTGTGGAAGGGGACAGCTAACAGCTGGTGCAGACTCTTGGCTGGTAACTCAGCTGGGCCGGTCAATCAGAGCTTCTACCCATAGTCTCTCCATACATATGATCTGTGCTTCTTGTAACATGGCCACAAAAATGGTAATCTTTTTATGTAATCAAATTCATTAAATTCTGTCTTACAGTTTATGTTTCCAAGATTGTGTTTGAGAAATTCTTTGCCAATTCATGTGGCAAAGTAGAAAACACAGCATAAATGGGTGGTCACGTGCCCCAGAAGAATGAAGAATGGATTTCAACAATACTCTCATGGGGTTACATGTGGGATTTAAATATGATACTGCATCCTTAAATGATTGCTCAGAGCAGAGCTACCTGGCTAACCGGAATACTCACCTAGGAATCATTACGTGTGATAGAAATAAGCTTTTCTATTCTTAAGGCTGCTGTATTTCTAGGTCTCTTTGCTACAGCAGATTAACCTTGCCCTAACTCATACATCCATCTTACAGATGAAGAAATGAACCTTGAGAGATCATACAACTTCTCAAGTTATTCAGCTTGAGCGCAAACCTCCAGGTAATTCCACTCCAGGTATTAGAGACTGTATTTTTTCCCCGATGTTGGCTTTGCTCTGCTTTCTCTTCTCAGAATTTCAAATCTTTCCATTAACTTTCATGTGAGTTTACTGCTCATCAAAGGCAATTAATAAAAATTTAAAGTCAATATGAGGTTTATGCTCTGAAAGATGAAGTGCTAATAATAAATATCAAACATTATTTCTTTTAAATGACCTCTTTCATATCTGAATATTACTTACTATCAGGTAAGCTTTGGAGAAGGCCACAGGCAGTTTCCATGCACTGAAAACCATGGTCTTGGTGATGGTGAGCACCCTGAGGGAGAGCAAGGATGATGGATACTGAAGAAGAATTTAAGTTAAACATCAGGAAGCAGTAGTACCTTATATAGTCAGATGAAACATTATGCATAGACATTCATATGAAATAGTCTAGGGGCGCCTGGGTGGCTCAGTCAGTTAAGCATCTGACTCTTGGTTTCGGCTCAGGTCATGACCTCAGGGTCATGATATCGAGCCCCTTGTTGGACTCCACACTCAGCAGGGAGTCTCTTCCTCTCCCTCTGCCCCCCCACCCTGCTTGTATGTGTTCTCTCTCTCTCTCTCTCTCTAAAATAAATAAATAAACCTTAAAAAAATGTCCTGAAAATTTTGAAGAATTTTGATAGGTGTTGTATTAGCCATCATGACACCTGGGAAGTAAGGATGTTGTATAGTAATTTTAACTTACTCTATACTCCAACAATCATCTTGTGAAGTGGATAATTGTAAGAATTTCAGATATGAGGAAACTTGAAGTAACTCCACAGGGTGTAGAAACTCCTGGATACACTGTCCAGGAGTTGTTAGGTTGTTAGGTGACAGATGATCAAGCCTGCCATTCTGACCGGTGTGGTTAGATGAGATGGAATGGGTGTCCATCCACAAGATTCACCCGAAGTAGAATGAAATCCAGTTCTCTTAGTCCACCATGAAATCTGATGAGGGGTCATGTGCTGTGGGCCATGAATAAGTTTAAAAAGAGCCAGGACTTAAAAGTAAGGCAAATCTGAATCCTCTTCAGAATGCTTTATGATAACTTTGGAGCGTATTTCCTAAAGAATTTTTTTTCTTTAGCGAGCATATGAAAAGTGAAAATAGTTAAGAAGCAAAAAAAGACATTGTTAGTAGAAATCACAGCTGATTAAATGCATAGAGGCAGTTTTTGAGGGTCAACCTGAGAAGGACTGGACATGGGAAAGAAGAGAGACCATCTACAGGTGTGCAGACTTCTGGGAGTCTGCTCAAGTTCTCGCCATCATAAAGTAGTGCCTAGATCTCAAAGGTGAGCTGAGCAGCTTGGAGCTATCTATGGTTTTCAGATTGGATATGCTTAGAAGTCTCGTGGATTTTTCTTTAAATTTTAAAGGGGGTTGGTGCTGTGCAATAGCTTTGTGTTCTTAGAAAGATGAGCTTTGTTCACCAAAGAGGACATCTAAATGCTGATCGAAAGATTCCTAGTAGTTGTTGATACCTGGTACTACTCATCAGTTATGAGACTACTTCAGATAATTATGTATAGCTTCATTTTGTCATGTAAACATTCCAAGAACCGCAGCCATTGAAAACTCTGTCAGCAGAGACCCAGGGCCTAATCATATGCTTGGAGATCAGTGAGGCCTTGATGGTCTTCATCCCTGTAGGACTGAGTAGGAGGTGGGTTGTTTGGATCCAGACTTAGATACAGGGAGCAAGAGGGGATTCAGTTACTACAAACAGGGTGTGGACTGGGAATTGGTCTCAGGGTCAAAAACAAGCCCAGCTTTCAGAACTGGGGAAGTGGCCTAAAGTTAGATAAGCAATGAAAGTGAATTGATCCTTTGGCCAAGAACATAGGTCTCAAGTACTTTAAGTCCAGTTTAAAGTCTGGGTGGGTCTTTCAGGTTGGGGCAGGACTGAGCCTATATATGGGGGCCTAACTGCCCAACTGGTGAAGAAGAGGGATAAAGAGTTTAGGAACTCAAGCAGTGCTGGCCATGGGGAGTGGAGGTTGCTCCCATCTATTGTGGGAAGATGAATGAACCCCAGAGATTTGAGTTCTGTTAAGGTGAATTTATAAAATAAGTCTTTGTAGGGAACCCTGGGTGGCTCAGTCAGTTAAGCATCCTGACTTCAGCTCAGGTCATGATCCCAGGGTCCTGGGATCGAGTCCCACATCGGGCTCCCTGCTCAGTAGAGAGCCTGCTTCTCCCTCTCCCACTCCCCCTGCTTGTGTTCTGTCTCTCTCTCTGACAAATAAATGGGTAAAATCTTTTAAAAAAAGAAAATAAATCTTTGCAAATGGGTATTCTAGTTTTTTTGGGGGGGATAGGTCTCAAATTTAAATTAATGTGTCATTTAAGACAATCTTCACTCCCCTACCCCATCTAGCAATAAACCAAAACATCCTTTAGAACAGAATTCCCCGAACATTTTTTCAAAGTTGCATAAAACTATCAATTTTTGAGCATCTTCACTTACGTTAATCTATTTATAAGTAATATGCTTGCACAACTTTCCTGAAATATTATATATATCAAAACCCAGAAAGATAGAAACTCAAAAGGATGAAGCAAAGAATAGATAGAAATTCTAATATGATGCTGTTGCATCCCAGTAGATTATCTTGGCCCTCTTTGGGGTGAGCACATTCCATTTTGGAGATCGCTCCTTTAGAATATTAATGGGGAATTACATGGTCTGAATGGCATGACTGAGTTTTCAAACTACTTACTCCAGGTCTGGAAACATGATTTTTCTTCCTCCCATTCATTAATTTGACAGTGTAGGCCCTATAGAGCTCTATCTTGGGTATTCTGAATTATTCTGATTAATGGCAGATAGCACTGGCCTCAGATGGCAATGTTGTCCTGTCCCGATCATCATAGCAAAGCTAGAGTGCACTGATTTATTTTCTGCACAAAAAGTATTAGGCTCCAGCTGCTGAGGTCAAAGGCCAAAGGAAACATCACCAGATGCTGAATCCAGGAATTCTCTTAGCACCTGGGGCTCAGGTTCAGAGCCCAAGTGAATCTACTCTCTGTCGATCTGGGGGCCTGGGATCAGGACAAGCACAGCTGGATGCAAAAATGCTGCTAAAGCAATCCTGGTGGCGCCTTGTAGGACTGCAGTATTGTGGCTGTTGCCACATCCCAGGTCCTTAAACATGTGAGCCTGAGCCTTGGATACCAGCAGAGTCCCCGCTGAATGCCAAACATGCTGAGGCGTTCAGAAAAGCATTTTGATATCTACTTCTCCATGGACTTTTAAAATACGTTTTTTTGAGATATAAATCACATTTCATAAAATTCACCCATGCAAACCAATGCAATGGTTTTTAATATATTCACAAATACGTGCAACCATCGCCACAATCAATTTTAGAATATATCCACCAGGGGCGCCTGGGTGGCTCGGTCATTGGGCGTCTGCCTTCAGCTCAGGTCATGATCCCAGGGTCCTGGGATCGAGCCCCGCATCGGGCTCCCTGCTCAGCAGAAGCCTGCTTCTCCCTCTTCCACTCCCCCTGCTTGTGATCCCTCTCTCGCTGTGTCTTTCTCTGTCAAATAAATAAAATCTTTAAAAAAAAAAATAGAATATATCCATCACTCCAAAAAGAAACCATTAACAGTCAATCTCTCTAAAGCCTGCCATTATTCAATCAACTCAAAATAAACCTCTTTGACCTTGGCTGTAGCAACTTTTTACTAGGCACGTCAGCACAGGCAAAGGAAACAAAAGCAAAACTGTACAGTAAAGGAAATAATCAACAAAACTAAAAGGCAGCCTACAGAATGGGAGAAGATATTTGTAAACAACATATCTGATAAAGGGTTACTATCCAAAATCTACAAAGAAATGATCAAACTCAATACCTAAAAAACAAATAACCTAGTTAAAAGATGGGCAGAAGACATGAATAGACACTATCCAAAAAAGACATCCAGATGGCTAACAGACACACGAGAAGATGCTCAACATCACTCATCATCAGGGAAATACAAATCAAGATCATGATGAGATACCATCTCACACCTGTTAGGAAGTCTAAAATTAGCAATGCAAGAAAGAACAGGTGTTGGCGAGGACACGGAGAAAGGGGAGCCCCCTTGCATTCCCATCCCTCTGTTGGTGGGAATGCAAACTGGTGCAGCCACTCTGGAGAACAGTATGGAGGTTTCTCAAGAAGTTAAACATAGAACTACCCTACGATCCAGCAATTGCACTACTAGGTATTTACCCAAAGGATACAAAAATACAGATTTCAAGGGATACATGCACCTCGATGTTTATAGCAGCATTATCAACAATAGCCAAACTATGGAGAGAGCCCAAATGTCCATCGACAGATGAATGGATAAAGAAGATGTGGTATTTATATACACAGTGGAATTTTACTCAGCCATCGAGAAGAATGAAATGTTGATATTTGCAACGAAAGGAATGGAGCTAGAGTGTATTACGCTAAGTGAAGTAAGTCAAAGAAAGATGATGTCACTCATATGTGGAATTTAAGAAACAGAACAGGTGAACATACGGGGAAGGGGAAAAGAAAAATAAGGAGAGAGGGAAGCAAACCATAAGAGACTCTTAAGGATAGAGAACAAACCGAGGATGGCTGGAGGGAGGTGGGTGGGGGATGGGCTAGATGGGTGATGGGCATCAAGGAGGGCACTTGTTATGATGAGCACTGGGTGTTGTATGTAAGTGATGAATCACTGAACTCTACTCCAGAAACCAATATTGCCCTGTATGTTAACTACCTAAATTAAAAAAAAAACAAAAACAAAAAACAACCCTCAGTCTTTGTGTCTCTTTTCCAAGTTTCAAATTCTCAGGTGAGAGAATCTGATCGAGTGAGCTGTCTTCCCTTAAAACAGTCTCTTCTGGCTGGGAGCAAAGTTGCACAGACACTGTTAATGGGGCCTGTCCTTTTGTTGGGGGCTATACGAAGACAGCACATCCATCTCCTGAGCCTTTATAGTACCCCCTTCATTTTTCTCCCTGCCTCTAGGCTCTCTTCTCCGCAATCCATTTTTCTGGCTACCACCAGATTATCCAAGAGAATCTTTCTGGGACAGTCAGTGCGAGGTCACATTCCCGACATCAGGAATTGGGAGCTTCCTAGAATTGATCAGCATGGAAACTTGAACCCGGAAGATGGGCCTAAAGCGGGCGGGTGAGGGAGCTTGGCCTTTGCCCAGTCTTTCTTAACTAGAAGAGTACAGAGAATGAAGCCCTCCCTACCCAGCTCTCCCAAGTCCATAGCTAGTTCCATTCCAGATGCACAGTAGAGATGTCGATTTGTTAAAAATGTGTTGAGTGCCTTAAGGCCTTAAAGATGAATGTTTTGGGGGAAGTGTGGTTGAGAAGGGCTGGTAAGCTTTGAGGAGGTTAGGGGTCTAGGCATGTGCTCCTGGATGGTAGTTGTCCGGGGCGTGTCCCACCCATCCCTGCCCTACTCAGGTAAGCACATCCACATACAGGTGTGTGGAAGCTTCACCTACACAAGCAGTAAGGGCAGAATCGGAGCTGGAGGGGACCAGACCTCCACATCCTGAGAGTAAGGCACCTTTTATAAATTGTATAATCCTACTCTGTTTATTTTTGTAATGCCAGGGTTTAATAAAATCTTGTTCAATGTCTTTGTCAGATCTTGAGGTATCACTGAATTGTTGGAAGAGCCCTCTGTGCAGCTTGGTGCAGAGATCTCTTTGAGACCAGAGTAATACTGGAACTGACTACTAGGGACCCATTAAAAGCTGAAAGTGAACCTAAGGGAATAAGATCTCATAGGGATTTTATTTAAATTCTTAATAACAGAGGATATGGATATTTTCTTGAAGAAAAAGAAAGCAGAGATACCTAATTAAAACCCTCTCAGCAGCTCATCACCACCTGTAGGATAACATGTAAACTTCCAGGCCTGGCTCATCAGCCAGTCAGTCTGGACCTAGCCCTCTTCCCCCCACCCCAACGAACACCCCATATCCTAAATACACATGTACTTTAAACCTGTGCCTTTCCCACTATGCTCCCTTCGCCCATGCTACCTGCCTTTCTCCTACCTGTTCTTCGAGACCCTGTTCAATGTCGCCTCTACTATGAAGCTGTTCATCCATCCCCTCTCCTCCCTACAAAATTAGACCTTTCTCTATTCCATGCCCCTATGGCCTTTGAACCATAATTCGATTGCATCACTCTCCACATTGTTAACATCACTACGTATCTGTCTCCTGCCAAGAACGCGCATTTCCCAAGGGTAAGAATCTCTCCAAATCCAGCAAAGTATGTCTTCATCATGGGTGTCAAGGAATGTTATTCAGTGAATGCATGTAAAGAAATCGCACTGATGATTTTTTCTATTACGAGGAAGTCCACCAGTTATTTCTCGCAAGCCAATGTAAAAGGCAGTGCTTGCTTCTAATTTGGAAAAGCCAAAGGATTTTCCCAGAAACCTTCCCAAGAAACTATCACCACATTACAAGAACTATTCTGATAAATTCTGAAGAAATGACTCCTGCCTGAGTTACTCTAGTAACTGAGGGTAAAGGATGGCTACTTGAATGGAACTCTTCAGATTAGTCTTTTTATTACTGAATTTCACTGAAACAAAATGTCGGCATTATTCTTTGCTGCACAAGATCTTCTAAGGAAGGCTAAGGGCCAAGTACTACAGGAGTGATGGTCAAGTTTTTTTTCTTTGTCAAAGAGGAGAAAAATGAATATGGGTATCATTTGAGAAAAAAATTGAGAAGCTACAAGGTATTTGCCAGGTTCGTGATAATGTATTTCTCAGCATAAAATATCACATAGATCCTATATCCAGTTTAGTGCAAGGGATTGTAATTTATCTTGCACAGGGCTGCATTTGGAACTCATTTGAGTTTTGTAGGCTCATGTTCACAATACCTACAGTTGGAGTATCTGATTTCATTCTCCAGAACAATGAGGAGACCTCACGGACTGCCGTATAAATACAAAGGATTTTGTGCAGAGTCAAGATCTGGTCCCAAGAGAAGGGCAAATAAGACCAAAGAAGCAAAACAAAACAAAACACAAAAACAAAACAAAGTTAAAAGAAAGAAAAAAAAACAGAGCCATCTATTAATCCAGGAAGAAAATGCATAACATCGTTTTCATTATTAGGATTCCTTTTGTTTTTACTCTCAAAAGAGTCAGCCAACATAAGTTTCCTTTCCCGTTTAATTCCCAAGAGGGCAATTTTGGTGTTCAGGAAAAGCACCAAGCTGAATTGTTTAGAAAAATCTACTCCCAGTAAAAATACTACACGAGAAACCACTTTTTTATCCTTGCTCCAACTTCTTTTCTCCTATTTCCTGTGGGGATTGGCACGAAAGCCCCCAAAAACAAAGGCTCCTATGCTGGATCCAAGGACAGCAAGGAATGGGGCCTGGGCAACCACATCCCACTCCTCATCCTGGCCAGGGGTGCGGAGCCTCCCGAGGTGGTGCGGCAGGAGCACGTGCTCTAGCGAAGTGGGGACAGGATGGAGCGCCTGAGCCCGGCTCCCAGGAGGAAAGACAGCGAAGCACAGCTGACCTGACCCTTCTTGAGCTTGGAGGTGGTTAGAAGGGTGTTTTCCTTTATTTTGCCCTTGAACTTAGAAAAACAAACGGCTTTCTCCTCCACTGCATCTCCCTGTCAATCATTATGTTTACTGGTTAGCTCTTCTTTTTTTTTTAAATTGATTTCCTAAACTTTAGACTCATATAGCTAACTGCCCACGAGATATTCTCCTCCTCCCTCCACTCGCTCCTTCTCCTGCTGTCTTCCCTTCTTCATCGTGGTGTCAGCACCTCCCACAGCCCCAACCACACAGGCTACAAATGCAGAAACCATCCCATTTCCACACTCTCCTTCCACCCCACCCCCCCCGCCCCCCAAACCCTGGTGCCCAGGTAGCTAGTTCCTAGCTTCTGGTGAACTTCTCCCCAAAGGATACCCCCCTCCTCCCACCACCCTCTCTTCTTCCATGGCTAGCTCACCATTTCTTCCTGTAGAGCGCTCTCTGGTGCCTAGCAGGCACTTCAAGAATGTTTGGTTTTGATTGAATGAAAACGGATCTTCCCGTTAATTTACTGTAGCATGAATGACTTTACCAGATTCTTTAGAGCTAGGCTGAAGAAGCAAAATAGAACAGGATCTCATGAGATATCTGAGAGGAAGGAGTTGTTAAAAGGGGATATAATACAAATTTCCTCTGCTCTTATCAGCCTGGTGCATAAAGAACCATCAGTAAATATTTCACAATGCTGACCCTCTGTCCTGCCTTAACCATCCTTTTGAGCTAGGCTCTACGCATGCAGTAATATACACTGATCTTGATGATCTATGGGTTACAGGAGTGCTTCTCAAAACCCCCAATTGTCTAAAATCTTGTTAGAATGCAGATTCTGTTTCAGGGGGTCTGGGGTAGAGCCTGAGTTTCAACATTTCTTTTTAAATTTTTATTTTTCTCTCTTTCTTCCTTCCTTCCTTCCTTTCTTTTTCTTTCTTTCTTTCTTTCTTTCTTTCTTTCTTTCTTTCTTTCTTTCTTTCTTTCTTTCTTTCTTTCTTTCTTTCTTTCTTTCTTTCTTTCTTCCTTCCTTCCTTTCTTTTTCTTTCTTTCTTCCTTCCTTCCTTTCTTTTTCTTTCTTTCTTCCTTCCTTCCTTCCTTCCTTCCTTCCTTCCTTCCTTCCTTCCTTCCTTCCTTTCTTCCTTTCTTCCTTTCTTCCTTTCTTCCTTTCTTTCTTTCTTTCTTTCTTTCTTTCTTTCTTTCTTTCTTTCTTTCTTTCTTTCTTTCTTTCTTTCTTTCTTTCTTTCTTTCTTTCTTTCTTTCACAGAGAAAGAGAGAACACAAGCAGGGGGAGCGGCAGGCAGAGGAAGAAGCAGGCTCTCTACTGAGCAGGGAGCCTGATGAGGGACTCGATCCCAGGACCCCGGGATCATGACCTGAGCGGAAGGCAGACACTTAACCGACTGAGCTAACCAGGTGCCTCGAGTTTCAACATTTTAACAAGTTCGCAGGTGATGCCAAGCCTGCTGGTTTGTGGGCCACACTTTGGGCAGTGAGGGCTACCAAAAATAATCTCTTCCAGAGTAAAAGCTCATTACCACAAACTATAGCACTGTCAATATTGAAACATTAAAACTGGCTTAAGGCTCGACAGCCTCCAATGATGCAGTTTCAGCAGCAAGACAGTAAGGCTTTCAACCCAAATGGCAAAGGCTCTTGGAAATAAGAAACCCTCAGACAAGTCCTCTGCAGGCTGCAGAAGGCATGCTTTGCCGGTGATTGCGAGTCTTTCAGGACAGGATGTTTGCACGGGTATGGGCAGGCTTCAGAGCCCCCAACAAACCCAACAAACAGCTAGAGGCAGATAGAGACAGCACAGCAGGAAGCCTTTGCCCCCGCACCCCCGACTCGACGTGATGGGAACCTGCAAGAACCAGGGGCCATCAGGGCAGCCACTCCTCAGGCTGAGAACCCACCTTAGGGGAAGACCTTGGCCAGGGCCAGAGCCACAGTGCTAAAGCGGGGAGGAAGGAGGCAGGGGAGAAATACCTCGACTCGTTCTCCCCTCAATGGTGAGTAGGCTTGACCAAATCCAACTAGAAAAGGGAGGGTAAGGGAGCCCTGTGATCCAATCCAGTGGGAGCCAGGTTCCCGGGGAACAGGGCAGGACAGAAAAGAGCGAGAAATGGATATGGATTGGTTAGTAGAAAATAAACAGCTCACCAGCCCCTGCGGTGAGAGATTCAAAGTGATTGAGAATTCTCATCCTTTTTATAAAAATGTGTGGCTATTTTAAAACATGCCATCCCTAAGGACAGAGAAGGGGGGAAAGGCCACTGTTCAAAGGGTTTGCTGTATACCCTGACTACCAGGGCGAGGTCAGCCCAACAGTAAGCAAGCAATAGGTGTGGGACCCACCCCTGCCTATTTTGGCTCCAACCACTACACAGAATCTCACCCCAAACTCCCACTTCACCCAACAAGTTAATTCTTTGAAGACTCTAGGCAAAAATGTACGGGCTCAATCACAGTTCTAAATAACACTGCTGGCTTTTCCGAGGAAATTCCTGCTTTCTTGTCCAAGGAGCACTGTCACGTCTAGGAAAATGCAAATAGGAAAGTGGTTTCCATGAGCTCAGACCTCCTCCAGATGCATCGAAAACGCAGTGAAGGAAAGCAGGAAAACTGATTATAGGAAAGCACACAGGACATTGGGATCGAAATTTTACCTTTGAGTTTGCCCTCAACAGAGCCACAGAAAGCAAACTGCTGAGGCTTAGCACATCCAGCTTAGGAGGGTAAAGGATTTCTCTGACCTCATTGCCTCAGAAAAGCTCAATAGGTCACATTTCCAGCTTGGGCCACCAAGTGCTCCTTTGGCTTTTCCTTCCTATGCACAAAATTTCAGAAGTCACTGTGTTGCTGATTTTCCTTTGGTAACAGAAGAAACAGTCATCACTGTTGACTGCAAGGAACAGCTCTGACCTAGAGTCAATGATTTCTTCCTGCCGGTGACAAAGCGTGTTTCCTCCAGCTGATGATGACACTCTGAAAATGTGCTGGACATGCATTTCAAAAGCAAACAATCCATGGCAAAGATGCAGCCTTGTACTTTAATCAATCGAAAATGAAGAATCATATTTTTTAAGACAGTTTTATTTTTCTATTGTGGCCAAACCTATATAACATAAAACTTCCAATTGGAACCATTTTTTGGGGTGCTATTTTATCCTTTACTTCATTAGTATTAAAAAATTTGTTATTGAGGTATAGTTGACACACATTACATTAGTTTCAGGTGTAGAACATGGTGATTCAACAACTCTATACGTTATGCTGTGCTCACCACTGGGGTACCTACCATCTGTCACCGTTTGAACCATTTTTAAGTTTGCACAATCAGTGGCATTATGTACATTAAGAATCACATTTTATTTTATTTTTATTTTCATGCTAGTGATTTTTTAAAAATTTAAATTCAATTGATGAATATATAATGTATTGCTGGTTTCAGAGGTAGAGGTCAGTGAAGAATCATATTTTATTTATTTATTTTTAAAGATTTTATTTATCCACTTGACAGAGAGAGAGAGAGCACACAAACGGGGGGCGAGGGTCAGCAGGCAGAGGGAGAGGGAGAAGGCTCCCCAAGGAACAGGGAGCCCAACTTGGGCCTTGATCCCAGGACCCTGGATCATGATCTGAGCTGAAGGCAGACGCCTAACTGACTGAGCCACTCGGGGGCCCGGAAGAATCATATTTTAAAAATAAATTGCTGGAGCGCCCAAGTGGCTCAGTCGGTTAAGTGACTGACTCGCGATTTCAGTTCAGGTCATGATCTCAGAGTCCTGGGATCGAGCCCCACACTGGGCTCCACACTCAGCAAGGAGTCTGCTTATTTCTCTCCCTCTCCTCCTTCTGTTGCACTCTCTCTCCCACTCTCTCTCCCAAATAAATAAAATCTTAAAAAAATACACTGCTAAAAATGGGCATAACAAAGAAAGAGCTATCATTTTCATTCTAGAGAAGAATGGGAAAATGTGATACTTCCACAAGAATAATGTTATAAGTCTCAACAAGAAAAAAAAATCCTAAATCCCTCTTTTCCATGTAGGGAAGGTGAGCAAGGGTATTGAGGGGCTCTCTACCCATCTTTCATCAGCTTCAGGAAAGTTCCCTTGACGTCTGCTGGATATACTATCTGCCTGGCCAGCAGACCTGTCCTGGGCTTATACCATTTCATTTGCAAGACTCACTGACAGAAAGTGCATCCTCCTACACATGGCAAGAAGACATTCCCCTGATCCCACACAAAGGAGTGTGGTTTAGGGGGAAACTATGCCATGCTCTGGTAGAAGTTAAGCTTTGGAGTCCAAAAGATCTGGTTCTGCTGCTCATGGTATTGTTGCAAGTTACTTAAGCACTTTGCATCAGTTTTCTTATCTATAAAATGAGGATTAACATTAATATCTACTTGATAGGATGGGGGATAAGTGTTAAATTAAATAAGAGGATTAGTCAGGATATGATAGGTTCTGCCGCAGTAACAAATAAACCCCAATATTTCAGTGGCTTCACCTCACAAAAGTTTACCTCTTGCTCATGTCACAGTCTGCGGTGAGGCAGGTGGCTTTCCTCCAAGGGTGCTCAAGATCCTGGGCTATTTCCAAATAGCAGCTCTGACATCTTGGAGGTCTTTGCTTCCTGATGAAGGGAGGATTCGCACTGGCTCTCTACTGGCTTGGCCTCAAAGTGACTATGTCCTTTCTGGTTATGGCCCATTGGAAGTAAGCATGTATATATTAGAGTCACAGCAAAAAACATACAGCACACTCTGAAGGGCCACTCTTTAATGGGTTCTTTACAAAGCCAGGAAGCAAGGTCAAGAGAAAGCACAAGGGATGGTGAGGCACATCAGGGGTACCAACAGCTCAATCCAGGTCCTGGATTTTCAGTACCTAAAACTCAGGGAGGGACTGTGAGATGGGGGTGGCGGTAGGATTAAGTAACCTAAACCCTCTCTCTTCCTGCCCCACCTAACTGTTGCTGTTGCCTCCCCTGTGGCCAAACTCAAATACAAACCAGAAGTCGGTGGAGCCTGAGTGACACTGCCTATTCAAGGTGAGCTTCCTGGGGTCCAGGGCAGGGTGGAAAAGTGGGTCTGGGACAGCAAATGGAGAATGTCTGGCAGAACATGCAGAAGGCTTGACAATGTGCTGAGCAAGTAATTAGCACTAGAAAGAAAGAAGGAATGAAGTCAAGAATACATGAAGAAAAATATTTAAAAGTTGCTGGTGTTTATTGAGGTTTTCACAGTTAACTTTACCCCTGACAAAGAGAAATTAGCATTTGCTAAGGAGAATTTTTCTCTCTACCACACAGATTTTCCAACAAGGGCTCAGCATCCAAACCTGGGCTGTCCTTCCTCCCTCCTAAAAGATGAGTTTAACAAGAAGAATAGTGTTTTGTTTGCACAGTGAGAAACATAGATAGCTCTGCCCCGAAGTACCTTATCTGTTCAGCCAGCAATTACAACCTGAGTTAGGACTAATGGCATAGTTACACTGAGAAGTTGCTGTTACTGTTTTCATTCTTTAACTTGCCAACACGATCCTCTGTTCCCTTATCTTGTACTGGGGTCAACCCTACAAGAGCAGGAGAAGTTGAAACTCTGACACTTCAAAGCACAGGACGTTGTGAACAAGCTCACTAGTTGTTTGTGTTGGGCTTCACTAGATGAGAGGCTGGATTCAGGGCCAGCAAAAAGATTTGGAGAACAGTTTCTGATCTTTACTCATATGTAGCTTCTCATTCTGCATGTAAGCCAAAGGATCTTTTCCAAGGATCAAATTCATTTCTGGTTTCTTTCCCACAATTGTGTATTTTTATGTCAGAAACTCATCGGAAGTTTGAATTTGAAGGAGGTTTAGAAGTCATTTCGCCTAACCTCCTTACACACCATCAACACCTTGACGAGATTGGGGTTCTGCTTTTGCTTGTCTGCTTTCCGTGATAGGAAGCTCTCTGAACTAATACCCACAGCATCTCAGTGTGTGCTTTGAGCCAGGGATGCGGCTTTGCCACATTATCTCATTCACCGCTCACAGTTCTCTGGGGTAGCTACTACTCTTTGCCCCACTTCACAAATCGGGAAACCAAAGCCAGAGAAGAAACTTGCCCAAGGATACACAACCAGACTGCACTGATGCAGGAGTTCAAACCCAGGTCTGTTTTCCCCCAAACCCCAAGTTTTTCTCCTCTAAGGTCTCCCTGCACCTTTCAGAACAACCCATTCCCACCAGGACTCTCTGAAATATCCTTACCTATAGCCACCCCCCCCCCATAATTTTAGCTAATTATTTTAAATTTTGCATGAGATCAAAAGATGGGAATGAAAAATCTATTAATGATAATTTACATTTTATACCACTTTACCGTTTACAAAGCATGTCAGTGAACTTTTCAACAGTCCTGTGAGACAGTCAGTATCATCTTTATTTTACCTGTTAGAGAGCTGAGTTTCAGAGAGTTTGCACATGTTCGTATGTGCAGCCTGATGGTGGAGCCAGAAACAGAGTCCAGTTCCTTTAACTCTTGGTCCTGGGCTCCTTCCATCATATCATGCCATCGACTCAGTGAAACATGAAAACTCAGTCAATGTGTTAGCTCTTGATGCAGACTCCTTCTCAAAGTGCTTTGTCTAGACCATCAGGAGAAATCACCCTGGCCCTGGTTTCCACACTACTTCCTGTCTTGTTCCAGTGTACCATGGCCTCCTGAACTACTGCAATGAGGAGGTTCAATCCTCCTAATAAACCTGTCCCATGCCTACTCCTTAGATCTGAATCCCAATGAGAAATTTCTGTCTCCAACAACTTTACCACTTGACCTTGGTCCAAACTAGTACTGGCCCTCCTTGGTCAACATTGTTCCTGAGACTGGATCTTAGGAACAGGAGCAGATCAGACAGAAGGCAATCTAGGGCCTTTGCCATTGTACAGGAGTATAATGATGTTTCTATTTGATCCACAGGATGCCAAACAGCTGCTTCCAAATATCCAGATGTTTGGCATCATGAAGAACAAAACTTGGATTCGTTGGCCAAATATTTCATTGCCGTCTAATCAATCAACACGTGCTAGATGTTTTGGCATCCCGAAGACATTATGCTTAGTAGTGATTAGATTTTAATATTTCAGCCTCCAAAAAGTATCCCACAACAAAAGTTCCCCACAATATTTCCCAGTGCACAAATCTTCTTTCCATGTTGCTTGCCAATCTAACAAAGAGGAAAAGGTCCCCCCACATTTTGCAAACTCTTTAATCAGCTAAACACATCTGCATCAAAGGCCAACGTGTTCTTCTGTTGAGCCACCAGAGAAAAAAGAAAATCTTGGTTTTCCCCCATGTCCCCGATGTGAGGAAGCTCAAACCAGTGTAAACAAGACACATTTTAATCTTCTTTACCCTGTGGTTGGTTTTTTTTTTCCATCGAGGTGTAATTGACATGTAACATTGTATTAGTTTCAGGTGTACGATGTCATGATCTGATTTGTATATATTACAAAATGATCACCACAAGTCTAGTTAACATCCATCACTATACATAATTATGAAAATTTTTTCTTATAATGAGAACCTTTAAGATTTAGTCTCTTAGCAACTTTCAAATGTGTTTCATTTTATATCTTGTACTTTACATAGACTAATCAATGAAAATTACTTCACTGTTTTTCCTAATTGTTTTCTCTTATCCAGCTACTTGGAAACACATTTCCTAGATCATTAGTAACGAGTACTTGAAGTAGTCTCCAGTGAGCAAGATCTTCAAGCTTTCTCTCCAAGAGAGATGATAGTTTTTTCCTCCTTGGAAGATACTAGATACAATCTGAGCTTCTTTACTTCCGGCTGGAGCCTTCAATCTACTGCTATTCAAATTCCCAATAGTATAAAAAACACTTTGTATTAAGCTATCATGACATTTGTCAGACTGTGCTAAGTGTTTTAAAGCCATGATGCACTTAATTCTCTCAAGAAGCTGTCTTTTTTTAAAGTTTTTATTTATTCATTTATTTTTAGTAATCTCTACACCCAGCGTGGGACT
Organism: Zalophus californianus; assembly: GCF_009762305.2. Taxonomy (NCBI): domain Eukaryota; kingdom Metazoa; phylum Chordata; class Mammalia; order Carnivora; family Otariidae; genus Zalophus; species Zalophus californianus. The sequence goes on from NC_045597.1 coordinate 56,564,554, forward strand.
TGAACTCACGACCCTGCGATTAAGAGTCACATGCTCTTCTGACTGAGCCAGCCAGGCACACCTCTCCAGAAGCCTTTTTGATATATGCCATTAAGAGTACCAGTTTGTACATAAGAAGCAGCAGCTTATAGAGGATCATCACTTTGGTCAAGGTCACATGGCTATTGGGCATCAGAGCTGGGGCTCCAGAGCCTATGGGCTTAACCTCTCATTCTTCACCTGCTTTCAAAATGATCATCCTCACAAACAGGATAGAATCTACTAGCCCAGAGCACAAGGTCCATCCCAGGATGGCCCTTCCTTATCTTTATGTGCCCTGTGCTAATTTTCTCACCATGAACCCTGAGGTGCAACCTCATAGAATGCAAGCATTTCCACCAAACACTCCCTCCATATGCACACCCTACTCTCCTCACACACAGCATCATACTTGCCCAAACTCATACACTATATGCTCAATATCTTTCCAAGGGACAATTCCCACTTGTGGAGCAAGGACTACTCAAAAGGCAACTCTTCCCTGAAGTTCACCTGACCCCTTGCTGGTTTCCCCTTCTTCCATGACCATGGTTACAGATTCCTTCCTTGGTTACAGAACCTAATGTAGAATGCTGAACACATGTTTTGAAATAATTTATTTGCTTGTCTGTTTCTCTCACCAGCCTGAGAACTTCTTGAGAACAAGACTGACTGCATCTCTGTGTCTCTAGGGCCGTGTATAGCAGGTTCTCAATTGGTGTTTACTAAATAAATGATGAATTGCATCTACACAAGTTATGAGGATGTGTGAGTGATTGCTAACATTTAACACCTCCACAGAATGCAAAATGTTCTTAATTTGTGCCTCTACAGGTTTCTTAGAATGGGGCTCAATTCCTGTCTTCACAAGTCTTTGGGCAGAGAGTTTCTGCTTTTGCCTTCTGTGTAGATTAGGAAATTACCCTTTAAAGAGAGAGAGAGAAAGAGAGAACTCTTCTTCTCTGCAATTCCACAATCACAGGGAAGGACCCGATTTACTCAATTCTGACCCTGGAATGATCACCACCAATGATCACATTATTCTAACATGATTGCTCCCATGTCACCGGGAGGAAGTTGCAATTCAGTTAAATGAGAGTGGGGGTGGGGTCCCGAGCTAAGAAAACAACAGATGTCTATGACAGTGTGCTAACATCAAGGGTTGAAAAACAATCTCTTACTGGGGTTAGCGAACCCTTGTTTATACAGTCATCCTTCTCAATGTTTGGGAGATTTTCATAAGGACCTCTTAAAAGACCAAAAGGTCACTCAAACTCAGAGAAATGCTTTTCTAATAGATGCATTACAGGCCCCGGTGGTTGAGATATTTAGGGGGCACAAAAGCCTTCTCCAGAATTTTCAAATTACCAGGGAGCTGTGAAGGTCCTTTACCCAGAAAGCCAAAGAGCTCTCTCTATTGACACCTATGCTTCTGTCATTGGTGGAAGTTTTGGGGCAGTTAGGTTCTAAAGGTAAAAATCTGTCAGCACTAACATATGCAAAACAAATGGAATCTAGAAGTGCTGTCCATGTTGGGCTCAAGCTATCACCCTGTGTCCCCAGACACTAGATTTGAGAACAGGCCACTTAGTGTCTTCAAGCCCCTCTTTCCTCAGCTGTAAACAGGGAATAAATAACCAAGCTGAGTTGCTGGGAGAACCAAGTAAAACCAAGTATGGAAAGCACAGTTACATGAATATTATTTACTTGTGCTATTTTAGGAAGAAAATGGAAAATAATTGAAATACTCATTTAAAAGGGAATGGTATATCAGCTGTATGTAACTACTCATATTTTGGCATTAAATGGTTTGCAGTAATCAAAATGAAAACAATAACAAAATGGGGAAATGACTGGCACACTGAATGAAGAATATCAGTGTTATATTTTTCTACTATGATTTTATAAACACTATGTATGCATATGAAAAAGAACTAGAAAGGGGGTCAAATAAACATAACTTGGTTTTCTGGGAGGAGGCAGAATTGGGTGAATTTTTTTCCTTTTAGCTTCATTTCTGTTATTATTGTCTGTGTTTGACATTATATTTTAAAAAATTCCTCCTTAAAATGACAGAAAGCAATTAAGTTCTGTCCCTCCTTTCTCATAGGCGTCCTTCTCCGAGAGACAGGCAGCCACGGGATCCTTGGCCCTTTGTCTGAGTCCTGTGGAATTCTGTTAAGTCTTCATGGAGTCCTGGGTCCAGGGAAGAGGCCTGAATGTGGAATTGCAACAAGTGTTGAAATGGGTTAAGACATACCACATCCTAGATAGAGGTGGAAGCATGGAGGCAGGGCACACGTGGGCAAGTTGGCACAGTTTGCAATTTTTTGCCCTGCCCGCCATCTTGTTGCCCATCTTCTCCTATCTGTGCCCATTCTTCCTCTGGGAGACCTCCTCCTCCCCATCTCAGTCAATGTGTCCCAGGTGGAGATGCACTGGAGCAGGGCTTTCGAGGTTTATAAGTCAATTAGCACATCTGTCAAGAACCATAAAGGCTCTGAGATTTTATCCTACTTGCAAGAAAGCAAGTTAGCTTGCTACTATTTCATGGATGCTTACAGAGAACATAAGACTCTTTGACACACACACACACACACACACACACACACACACACACACACACACATACACACATTACTCAGAGCAAAAACAGTAGCTAAAGTGTCAGCATATTTGTTTTGGTCTCCCAAGCTCTAATTCCACAGGACAACAAAGAAGGAGAAGTGATATCTGCACATATAGTGGGTTGTGTTACAACAGAAAACTCAGAGCCCAGAGCCCAGTACATTTTGAGCAAGCAGAGAACACTGTTGCCAGCAACAAGTCAGTCTTTCCTCCCTACTCCCCCCATGCAAACGGTAGTCAAACTATAGGTCCTTGACCTACTCGGTTGCCCACATGACTAGCTCCAGAGCTGCTCAGGTCAGGCACACCCAGCAGGGACATAACAGATGCCCAGGGCCATGTGTCCCCCAACAGCATTAAATTTGGTTGGCCATACCCAGACATGCGTGTGGGCCAACCAGAACTACTGAGACAAAATAAAACCTTTGAAGCTTTTGCTCCAGATGACAGGCAACTTACTTCCCACCCCACTTCCACCTCAGATAAGAATTTAGAAGAGCCATCTTGTGACTAATAGGGAAAAGTCTGTGTGAGAGTAGAGTCTACTCAGAGAAAGCAAAATTGAGAAATGGAGAGATCAGGAAAATTGATCCTGATATCATTATTTGAACCAGTGTATAAAGCCAGGATTCAAACCAAGCCATGTACCTACAGAATGGCCACTTTTGGAGGGCAATGTAGGCACAGTTTTCTGTCACTTCCCAGTAGAGTCTGGACACAGATATCAATATAAACCTGTATTAGTCAGGTTCTCCAGAGAAACAGAAACAATAGCATAGCTAGATGATGGCTGGATAGCTAGATGGAGAGAGAGGGGGAGGAGAGAGAGAGAGACAGAAAGAGATTTATTGTAAGGAATTGACTCATGAGATTATGGAGGCTGACAAGTCCCAAGATTTGTAGTTGGCAAGGTGGAGGTACAGCAGAGCTGATAATACAGTTCTCGTCCAAGTCTGAAGGTCTGAAGGCTGGGAAAACCCATGTCCCCGTTCAAGACCACCAGGCAGGAGGAATATTCTTGTCCTTACAAGAGGGTCAGTGTTTTTGTCTTCTTCAAGCCTTCAACTGATTAGGTGAGACCCACCCACATCGGGGAGAACCGTGGGCTTTACTCAAGTCTCCCAATTCAAATATTCATCTCCTCCAGAAATACCTGCACAGACATACTCAGAATAATGTTTAGCCAAATGTCCAGGCACCTTGCGGCCTAGCCAAGGGGACACATAAAATTTAACCATCACAATACTTGTACTATTAAATTACATTCATGAACTGTTACGAATGTGCTTAAATCTTTTTTCTTTGGTGAATGTTGAAAGTCCCTAACTGATTCAACTTCACAATTTTTATTCTTCCAGACTCTTAGTAAAAATGGGGCTCTTTGATGAATCGTTTGTTGATTCATTTCATCCAAGATTTTGTTAGGGGTTTTTAAGAGCTTAAAACTATGTTTTCATAGTTGTGTTGTTCCTTAGGCTAAATTGAATCTGCTGGGTAAAACCTTCCCCTCTATTATAAGTGTTATTGCCCCATACTCATCTCTCCTCTTCCTGAAATAAAAATGGGGATGGGGGAGAAGGCGGGGGTAGATAATTTTTCAGGATAAAAACCTGCTTGGCTTTCTCATGCTATTTTAAGTTCATGATCCTGTCCATTTGATATTCATTTTACATGCCTGGCTTTCATCACAATGATTACCTATCTCATTACATTTTAGCTGAAACAGCCAGATAGCCTTTCAGTGAGATTGAGGAAAACCTGAGCTTCCAGACTTTTCTGAATCCTTCTATTTCTCTGTGTTATCTTTACAGGCAGCCTTTAATACAGAGACTACAGTGGAGATAATTAACCTTCTAATGGTGCCAGGTACATTAAAAAAAATGGCTTGATTTTATTTCTGTTCCACGCTAAGTCTTCATCCATGGCTCATCCAAATATTTCCCCTGCTTGAGGCACTTCTTCTCATGCAGTTCCTCTGCCAGGGGACCAGTCAGCTATGAAGGAAGGCATGTGAGTGAAACTTAATTCAAACTGGAGGGGGATGTCTTTTCATTTTTGTGCAGTGCTCTCCATCTTGACTGTAGAGTGGTAACTCCTGGCCTCTCCAGATTCTGAGGAATTCACCCCCGGTCCCTCAGCCCTCTTGGAGAACTGGGGGGAAGCTTTTCCTCTCACTGGCTCCTCACCGCAGTGAGAGACCAATAGGAAAGGTGGGATAATGGCTCAACCTCCTTTATCTGCCAGCGCGCAGCGAAAGTCCCCTCTCCCCAGCTCCTCCTTTCCCTCAGTCAGCTCAGCAGAGGGCTTTCCCACCCTGCAAGGGAAGCCTGAGTCCTCTGCTTTTCCACTTGTGACTGCTGAATTTGTCAGGGAGAATAGGAAGCTCGAGGTCAGCCTTTGGGTCAAGTCACATTCTTTACGCCAGCAGCTGGACTTGAACATAGCTGCTGTTGTATCACCTCTAAGTCTGGCTTCCTGAGTCTTTTTAAAATTTATTCCGAAGCTGGAGGAGAGACTAGGTAATAGGTTCGATCACCTCCCGTCAAACCCCACATCTACCCCAAGAGAGTTGAGAGAACTGACAGGGGGTTAAGTGCGTTACTGTAACAACATGATACCAAGTTCCCAAGAAAATATGCGCTTGGAAGACCAAAGCCATGTGGCATTTGGGAACCTGATTCTCTTCCATTTTTTTCCGCATACCATCAAACATGTAAGGTAGTTTTGATGGACACCATAAATGCAGCATGTTAGTCACAAGATAGACTTTGGAATTTCCCTTTAGCTTCAGTTTCTGAGATGCAACTGTAAATGACTGAACAAAAGCCACAGTTCATGTTTACAAAGTAAATGACTTTCACTTGTCATTACTATCAAGCTTACGAATACGACAACCTCCATAAAAAAAAGCTAAAAGTAATTTATCAAGAGATATGAAAAAAGACCTGAATAAATGGAGAAGCAAAATGTTCCTGAAAAGGAATACTAAATTTTATAAACATGTTAATTATTCCAAAATTAACATACTTTTTTCAGTAGGTTGCAATTCAAATCGAAATCTCAATGATTTTATGTCCCCTCAATATTTTATTATGAAAACTTTTTAAACAAACATAAAAGTTGGAAAAAATAGTAGAAAGAACACCAATATATCCACCACTTAGATTTGATAATTGTTATATTTTGTTATATTTATCTATATCTATATCTATAATTGTTATATTTATCTACTCATGCATGTTTATATGTTTATACATGTATCTAAACATATATGCACACACTATACCTATATACACATACCATATATATATATATATACACAATTATTTATACTGTTTTTTATTGTTGCTGAATCATATGAAACCAAGTTGCAGATGTCATCACACTTCACCCTAAATACTTTGATATCCATGTCCTCAAAATATATTTTCCAATATAATCACAATAATGTGAGCATGACTGAGAAAATTAACGATGATTTCCTAGTATCTATTTCATTTTTAAATTTCTTAGTTGTCCTGAGAATGTGTCACTTACTGCTGCTTTATTCCCTTCAAATCAGAATCGAATCACGTTACATTTGGTTATTATGTCTCTCTAGTCTCTTTTATTGTAGAAAACAGTCCCTCCACTTTATTTTTCATATCTTTCGCTTCTGGAAAATACTTTTGTTGTTTTGAAAATAATTTTGAGGTGTTTTGAAAATCATTTTGATCTTTTGAAAACATCAGGCCAATCCTTTTGGATGTGTCTGATTATCTTTTTATGGTACACTTTAACTTGCTCTTCTACTCTTTGTATCTTCCAAACAGGCTTGATTAGGTTCAGAGTAAACATTTTTTTAAAGATTTATTTATTATTGTTTATTTATTTGAGAGAGAGAGTAAACATTTTTTTAAAGATTTATTTATTATTGTTTATTTATTTGAGAGAGAGAGTAAACATTTTTTTAAAGATTTATTTATTATTGTTTATTTATTTGAGAGAGAGAGAGAGAGAGAGCAAGGGGAGGGGCAGAGGGAGAGGGAGAGAATCCTCTGTTGAGTGCAGAGCCCGACGTGGGGCTTGATCCCATGACCCTGAGATCATGACCTGAGCCTAAATCAAGAGTCGTTCCCTTAACAGACTGAGCCACCCAAGCGCCCCCAGAATAAACATTTGTAACAAGAGCGCTTCCCTAGGCCATGTGATTTGTTCCAAATTGCATCACATGTGGAGGCATACAATTCAGGCTATCCTATAATTTAGCGGATGGATAAATGGTGACCACCAAATCTTTCTATTTTAAAGGTGTGGGGAGTTTTTCCCCTTTACAATCAGCAAATACCCTGGAGAGAGGGGGGACAAAATTATTTTCAAGTGTATTTGGTAGAATCAATAGATAAAGATATCAAAGAAAATTTAGAAAAGGAAGAGTAATTTAGAGTGACTATCAGGTATTAAAATATATCTTAAACATGGTGACAGTAGAGCAAATCTTAGCCCCCTAATGGGTTAAGTAGCCTAAGGCTGGCCAGTCCTGTGGCTGTAGTGAGAGGCCCCCCACCACAGGCTGGCATTTACCATTAACGTAAGTCCGGTAACTGAAGAACCTGCCGTAGGAGCTCTTGGCTTTAGCTGATTCCCAAGTCCCTTTGGTCTCTTTTGCCAAGTCACATGAACACACACACACCAAACTGGCATGGATTCTTCCAAAGAGAGCTATGAATAGATCGTACAGAACGCGTTTGTTGACTCTATTCCATTGTTTGGGATCATATTAGAACAAAATCCTTTTCAACAGAAGCCTATTAAACCGGCATATAAGAAAAGGACCGACAATGCTGGCAGTTGAGAAAAACAAAACAAAACAATTTAGATAAACAAACAGTGGGTCAGAATGTGATAGGGTTTTTCCCTACTCTCCTGGGAGGCAGTCCTCCTCCTCAGGAGCGTGTGTCCATACCAGCTTTGAAACTGGGAGAACAAAATCCCCCGAAGATGGCCTGAGCGAAGGCCAGGAGATCCTGAAGGAGAGGATACAGGGCAGTCCCAGGCAAACGGGGAGGGTGGATGAGAGCTGGACCCGACGTCAGGGCAGGGCTTCGGGAAGAATGCCACTGTGGGATGGCCTTCTGTTTCTGAGTCTGCATCTCTGTGCATCTTTCCCCATAGGTAGACCTAGCAGGAAACACACACACACACACACACACACACACACACGAAACTTACTACCTATACTCCTCCCACCCCAGCTCTGAAACCATCATGAGCCCTGGAAAATGATAGATTTCCTAAAAAGGACTTTGTTCTGCTCCGTTCCTTGATGAGTTTCTGGAAGCAGGCTGGAGAGCTGGGGGGGGAAGGAAGCTAAACCACCTTTTCTGACAGAGTCACACAAAGGATACGCAGGTGCGAAGTGGCGATATCACTGTCGTTGGCGGTGGCTGTCTGGGACCCGTAAGGAACCTGGAGCCTTAAACCAGCCTTCTGGGTGAGCCACCCTGTGAGGATTCTCAGCTGGGTTCCCCCTCCTCCTCCTCGTGCTGGAGCTGCTCTCCTAGGACCAAGAGTTGATTCAGCTGGATTTGACCTACCTGGCGGATTATTTTCCAGCCGAACCAAAAAGGGTGTCCTCTCACTACTGTTTGGGAATTTAGGAAAGAAGAGAGCACTTTGAGGACTGTACTGCTGGCACTATGGTAATGCCCCATTGGTCAGCCGACGGTCTCACTTCCTCTCCCTGCCTCCAATGTCAGCACAGACGAGGCAGAAGGGAGAGTGTGGGCAGTTGTACAGACTCAAAACCAGGGGCTCAATAAGCCGTTCTTAAGGAAAAGGCATAGTCCACACCTCTTAGATAGGATAATCTAGTTCAGATAATCCAATTCCTCCGATAATGGTTCACATCTCCCTTTTCATGTTTTTCTTGGAAGTCCCAAGCTCTGATCGGTCTCTCATTATTTCCTGGTGAGGGCAGCATCAGGGTCCTACCTGAGAATAGGCATCCAAATCAGATATGGTGCTCTTCACTTACATCAATTGATCCACAGGATTTTCATCTCCAGTAATTGCACAGTAACTTTTGAATGCTACTGTAAGGCTAAAGCAATTATGGAATATGATTGTATCAGCCGACTGCCCTGCTTTTCAACATCCTGCAGTTAAATTTTTGCAGCATGCATTTTGAGCCCAGGCTACAAGCTAGCACAAAAACTTCCACTCGGTATATAGTGTTTTTCCATAGTTAAAAAAAAATTGCTTTAAGGCACACACATTCCTTTCATAGCCATAGGCATTGACATTTTTGATAACAAGACTGTGTTCAAAGCATAAAAATTCAAATTATAGAAATAGTTATGTTAATAACAGTAGCTAACAGTCCTTCAGAGCTTCCTTCTCCTTAGGTACCTGGAATGGTATAAAACATTTCATAGACAGTACGGCATGGGCACTGACCAGTCAGAACTCTCACTGGTCTCACACCTGTAGTAGGATACCTGAGACCGGTCACCACCCTGGGCACTGACCCTTTAGTTGCTGGGTCATAGGGAAGTATGACCGAATTTAGGGGGAGGAGCCTGGCAGGTGATGTGGGTGTTTTTTTGGTGGAGAGAAGGTGGGGAATATGTCCAGGGCAGCCTGTATGGAAGTGTTGCGTATTTGAACAACAGGTACATACAGGTGGGTCCATCTGCTGAATATCATTCGAAGCTGCCGGGCCCTGTGCTAGAGCTCCTATCCCCAACACAACCCTGCAGGGAAGATCCTGCATTTACCTTCATTTTACAGAGAAGGAAATGCAAGCTTACAGAATTTAAAGATCTTGCCCAAGTTCACACAGCCAGTACAAGGAAATAACAAGGATTCTCGGGGGAGCAGTTTTAGGTTTACAGAACTGAGCAGAGAGTGGGGAAGTTCCCATATCCCCCCTCACCTGCACACCTGTTTCCCCTGTTATTAACATCTTGCATTAGTGCAGTACATTTGTTATATTTCATAAGTTGATATTGATATATTATTATTATTAACTAAAGGTCATAGTTTGCATTAGTGTTCACTCTTTGTGTTGTGGGTTCTATGGCTTTTGACAAATGGCTAATGGCATGTGTCCAACATTACAGTATCACACAGAACAGTTTCACTGCCCTGAAAATCCTCTGTGCTCCTCTTTGTCACCTGGCCCTCCTCCCCTCTGGAAACCACCGATCTTTTTACTGCCTCCATAGTTTCACCTTTTCCAGAATGTCCTATAGCTGTAATTATACTGTCTACAGCCTTTTCAGATTGGATTCTTTTGCTTACCAACATGCACTTAAGTTTTCGTCATGTCTTTCTGTAGCTTGATAGCTTATTTCTTGTTATCACTGAATAATATTCCATTGTCTAGATCTACCACTGTTTGTTTAGCTATTCATCTTCTGATGGACATCTTGGTTATCTCCAAGTTTTGGGAATTTTGAACAAAGCAGCTGTAAACATTCATGTGCAGGTTTTTGTGTGGACATAAATTTTCAACTCGTTTCTGTAAATACTAAGTAGTACGATTACTGTATCATATGGTAAGAGTATGTTTAGCTTTATAAAACTGCCAAACTGCCTTCCAAAGTGGCTGTACCATTTTGCATTCACACCAGCAATGAATAAGAAAAAATGAATTTTTGAATCACTGTGTTGTACACCTGAAACTAATGTAACATTGTGTGTCAACTATACTCAAAAGACTTAAAAAAAGAAATAACTAATTTTTATATAGACTTTTATATTTACAAAGCACTTTTACCTGTATTAACTGTACCTGGATCACAGACAGAGAGATTTCTTCACAAGTATGTTCTAACAAACTGATGGATTTTTCTGTGTAACTGGTACTACCAAAGAAAGGCTACTACTTATTCGGTGGGCTGCAATAGTTTCTTTACATGTTTCTCTTATTTAACCTGCATAACAATCTTCAAAGATAGCTAGCATCATTCCTATTTTACTGAAGAGGAAACTGAGACTCAGAAGTCAAATACATTGTTCAAGATAACAAAGGAATTCAAACCCAGGGCCACCTATCGCCATGTCCGGGGTTCATTACGCTCTACCACATTACATTCCCTCAATGCAAATTGTCAGGAAAAATCGTGAAAGACTTTGAAGGGGGGAAAAAAGGTAAAGAGAAAGGATCCCCAAGTGTCCTGTCTAGTGTGCCCTTCTTAGTTAGCTTCCCTTTCACTGTCTCAGAGCTATCGTACAGCTCTGCAAATTACAGAAAGCTAATAATAATGCAAATGATTCTTGTCCACAGAGTTGCAAATTACTTGCCTTTCGTGGAGTGCAATTGATAATTGCCCTGTGGATAGCCTGCTCTTTTTTTTTTTTTTAAAGATTTTATTTATTCGACAGAGAGAGACACAGCGAGAGATGGAACACAAGCAGGAGGAGCTGGAGAGGGAGAAGCAGGCTCCCCGCCGAGCAGGGAGCCCGATGCGGGGCTCGATCCCAGGACCCCGGGATCATGACCTGAGCCGAAGGCAGACGCCCAACGACTGAGCCACCCAGGCGATAGCCTGCTCTTTGTGTCTACTTGTAAATTCATTTCAGCATTCCCTCTCTGCCTGTATGTGTGTGTATTCACCTGAATTCTCCTTTGAACCAGCTGAAATATCTTATGGGTTTAATGATTAATGAAGGAGTTAAATAAATTCCTTGACATGCGTTTATTTTATATTGGCATGACAATCATGGTTTTGTCCTTAAAGATTATCTTTTTTTTTTTTTTTTTGAGGGGGCATGGCAGGAGAGGGAGAGAGAGAGAGAGAATCTTAGGCAGGCTCCAGCTTCGTATGAGCCCAACATGGGGCTCAATCTCAGGACCCTGAGATCACAACCTGAGCCGAAATCAAGAGTCAGACTCTTAACTGACTAAGCCACCCAGGTGTCCCAGGATTATCTTTTAACAGAATGTATTTTGTATATATGCATCAACAGAATCAAAAGCAACGCCAGTATTATTTCCTTGTCATGGTTTCTGTTTTATAACTCAGGGACCTACACCATCAGCATACAAAGCCCTGATCACTCTGGACTTTCCCTAAATCTCACCTTTTGAGATGGATGTATGAGAGGGTCTTTCTCTTAATTCTTTCTCCAGTGCTACTACTACATCATGTCTCATTTCCCCCCTGAAACGTTTTTCTTTTTTTCTGCAAAATTAAGATTCTCTGCTTATTGATACTTTAGAAGCAAGGTGTTATGAGAAGGGGAATATAAAATTGGAGCCTGATTAAGAATTTTAGAATTGAATTTGCCTGCAGTACTTCACACACCTAATTGTATGACAGATTATTATGTGTTCTGTGGATTTTTCAGGATACTAGTTTCTTCTGCCAGCCTCAGGCTCTTCATTAGCCATTTATAGTTTTTTTCTCCTCTGATGAGGCAGGGGATACTTAGGAGATATGTCTTTCTCTGGGTGTGAAGTAATGTCAAAGTACTTTTGGTAGAACAGAAAGTTGAAATTATTGCTTAAACTGTAATTTTGAGAGTCATGAAATTTCAGGGAAAAAAGATCTTCGACATAAACCCTCCAAACCCTTTATTTAAACACAAGTAGAAACTGAGTTCCAGAGAAATTAAATGACTTGGCCCCAGCTGACTGGTGACCTTTCTTGAAATAGGACTGCACCCTCATTTCCAGTTCAGTTCTTTTTCCATGACACACAGCAGTTCAATGACCTTGCCCTTCAAGAACTCCAATTAGCACAATAGTTAAGAAATAACTATAGTATGCATTATTTTCCTGAACTTCTCTCATCGTATGAAATCATGCAATTTATAAAAGCTTATTGTTTTACTAATTTGAAGGAAAAATCAAGGGCAAAGTCAATGGTAGCAAATTTGCGCTTAAATTACAACTTGCAAAAATAAATTTTAAGCTAATATGAGATTTTCACTGTTGTTCTCACTAACTGGTCTACGTCATATGATGGCCACACATTCCACCTTCCTCCATTTATGAAAGCCCTCGGGTTTTTCTCTTAGCTTTCTGAAGTTAGGCGAGGCTGGCTAATTGATGCTGAAAACATCTTTGCCTACTTAATTCAATAGTTAATGACTAAGAAAACAGTCCATTATTATGAGCCCTGCATTTACTATCTCTCATTTGCATTCAAATTATTTTTTAAGTTGAAAAGGAAGTTTGAGGGGGAAAAGTGAATAAAAGCCTGGCCTCACTTTTAGAAAACCTTAAGCCTAGAGGATCCCTTGGACTTTGAGGCATGATAAAGAGAAACAGGTACTGCCTAATGCAGCCATCTGGACCCAAATGGTCCCAGTTAGGGGAAGAGGCACGTATAATTAGAAACAGTCCATGCCGAATAGTGTAACCTAATCAGCAGCAAGGACCTGAAAGATATGTGCTTCTCTCATATCTCGGTCTGGAGCTTTAGGTGGCCCCATTCCCACTCCCTGGTTTGTGTACAGAATTGCTAACCACACAAGGTAATCTACATGCTTCCCAGTTTCCCACCTAACGGTGTGTGAAGACAGGAAGTACCCGCTTCTGTTCAGATATCTCTCCCGGTCATCACTCCCTGAATGACCTGAGTAATCTGGAACCCCTTGGGGATGGTGTTGGGTGAAAATCTGTTTAATATATCCACTGAACTCAGTAGTAAAGCCCTTGCCTCCTGATTTTTAACCCCACAGGAGTAATGGGTGGTTAGTTAGATAATATCTGTGACTACGTGTGAAATAACTCGGACAGCACTGAGTTGCTAGGGAAGAGGCAGGTGATGGACGACTTAAATTAAAGGTAACTCAAACACATTTATGTCATTCACCACACACTCAGCCCGGAGTGGGAGGAACCACTCATTTGTGTCCTCATTGCAGACTCATGCAAAAGAGATGCCTGGTGTCATTCGGGAGTGAGCCTTACACTGGGAAGCCATGCTGTTCGCGGGGGCAGGGCTATGCCCCAAGCCATAGGTGGATGCCCGTATCCTGCTGCTGACATATGGCGCCCCATCATTAGCCAGATGGCAGAAATGCTGGAAAAGACCTGAGCACACATGAATTTTCTAACCTGGGCTGTGGGAGGCTGTTAGGAGAGGCCGGGCAGGGATCAAATCTGGTGTGTTGCTGTGGAAGCCTGAACAGGAATTTAAAATGTTACAGATGGGGGTCCATGGTCAGCATGGATGAATCTTTGTCATCAGCATCACCTCAACTACCTGCCACCTCTACTTAAGTGTTGGAAGACGGTTCCAATGTCACACACTTCCCCTTGTGCCCAAAGGAAATATCAGGGGTTCAGAAGAAGAAGAACATGCTGTACCTAAAAAAGAGAATATTTTCTGAGATAGTCTTATGGCTCAAACTACTTCTCTTGATATATTTCTTTTTAATAGGAAGGTTTGTTTAGAGTCAGAGTTGATTAGATGATGCTTGACCAGCCTTAGAAGGTTCAGAGTATCTCTAGTACCTTTGAATTGTACAGAAAGTGGTGCATGTAGGATTTCAGGCTCATTTTTCTGGGAAGAAGGTATCTCTCTTCCTGGGGGGCACCTGGGTGGCTCAGTCAGTTAAACATCTGCCTTCAGCTCAGGTCATGATCCCAGGGTCCTGGGATCGAGTCCCACATCGGGCTCCCTGCTCAGCGGGGAGCCTGCTTCTCCCTCTCCCTCTGCCTCTCCCCCTGCTTGTGCTCCCTCGCCCCCTCCAAATAAATAAATAAAATCTTAAAAAAAAAAACCTTAAAGGATCTGCAATGCCCAAAATGTTTTGTAGCCACTGGTATAGAGCCCGGGGAACCCAGCTGGGTTCCTGAAATGTCATTTCAGGAAGTATCCTGAAGTGTCATTACAGGAAGTGGACGTCGGGTAACTTATGACCTTGAATTTTGCCTGGCTCTTGGGTACTTACAACACCCCTCAGCCGACCGAGGGCACACTGCCTGTCATGTTCCAGAGACAAGTAGCTAGGCCATCTCAGGTGTCTCGGACCAGCTCCCACCAAAGCCCTTACCCAGCAACAGCCCGGTGAGCTTGCACCCTAGATGATTCCCCTTTCACAAAGTCATACTCAGACAGAAAGCAAATGAACCACATTGATGGAAGGACAAGAGCAGATGTCCAAGCATGGCAGTGGTATTGTCTCATGAGGGACAAGGAGAACACAGTGGATAGGAAATGACCTGAGTTCTAGTCCATGTTCTGCACTGGCCAGCAGCATAACATTGAGTAATTCACCTTCACGCCTTTATTTCAGTTTCCCAATCTGCAGAATGGGGAAGATGGGCTGCATTCCTGAGGCCTCCCTCGCTGAGGACATGACAGACTATATACAAACTCCCTGGCATGGCTCTGTCTACAGAGAGGTTATGGGAGAGAAGTGGTCTGTTATTAGGAGCTAGTTCATTTCTTTTTCTTTTTTTAAAAAATATTTTATTTATTTATTTGAGAGAGAGAAAGAGAGAGCATGAGAGGGGGGAGGGTCAGAGGGAGAAGCAGACTCCCCGCTGAGCAGGGAGCCCGATGTGGGACTCAATCCCGGGACTCCGGGATTATGACTGAGCCAAAGGCAGTCGTTTAACCAACCGAGCCACCCAGGCGCCCAGGAGCTAGTTCACTTTTCTATCTTAAACACCAAGCTATATGTTTTAAGACATGTTGGATTTTGCAATCCACAGAAGGACTAAAAGCAAATAGACACATCCAAGGGGAAAAACCATCACTTGTGGGTAGTATCGAGGTATCAGTGATAGGTTAATGTGCTAGTTAAGGCTGAAAGCCAAAGATCACATATTTCTGATTATAATGGGGTGCCTGCTCTATGGTTTCTGATTTGAAGTATTGTTCATAAATCTCTTTTCCTACCTCCAACCTCCAGTTCTGCTCTTAGCAGATAATATATATTTAGATTTTTGACTCTTGGCACCCAATCCCTCAGGGGCCTAAATTGCCAGTTTGGCATATTAGCGTTCTCACTTAGGTCTCCTAACGTTTTCACTCCAGTCTCCAAAGGAGGCATCTGAGTCCTTCCATCCAACCTGGAACCCATCCTTTTAGTCTCCTCCCCTTTCCTGTCTATCCCACAGCCAGCAGTCTCTGCCACCCTCACATCCACTTCCTCCTGCTGGGTGCTCCTGTCTTACCTTCCTTGCAGGCTTTGTCCTCGCCTCTCGAATCTTCTCAGGTCTTCCCTACATTAAACATCATTGCCTTTTTAGTCACCTTTCAATTTTTTTCCTCCCCCCCGGTTCCCAAATCCTTGGAGTAAATAGCTTACATCTGCTGTTTGTACTTCTTTCGCCTTGTTACCTCTGCAGTCTGGACATTCCCAAGCTGCCCTGGAGGCGCGATCTTGCAGACAGCTTTCCATGTTCCCCTTCTCCTTGTCTCTGGCATTTGCTATAACCATGGGGTAGAGACAGTGCTTCCAGCCACCGACCACCAGTACCCGGCGTTGACGGTGGCTCCGAAGCGGCGGGGCAGACCTCTGTGGAACACTGACACTCTGTCCCCTCTTCCTTCCCAGCACTTCTCATTCGCCCATTCTCCCGCATGCCCTGTGCCTCATCGTCACTTCTGATCCATTCCATGGCGTCTTTTATCACTTCCATCTTCCTCAGGACGCGCCGGCTCTTCCCCACGGACTGGTGATCCAAACTCAATCTCCTCAGTTGGTACTTTAAAAATGTAATTATTTGGGTGCCTGGGTGGCTCAGTTGGTTAAGCGACTGCCTTCGGCTCAGGTCATGATCCCGGAGTCCTGGGATCGAGTCCCGCATCGGGCTCCCGGCTCAGCGGGGAGCCTGCTTCTCCCTCTGACCCTCTCCCCTCTCATGCTGTTTCTCTCTCTCTCTTTCTCAAATAAATAAATAAAATCTTTAAAAAAATAAAAATAAAAAATAAATAAAAATGTAATTATTCATTGCTTAAAAAGAGTCATAGAGGCACTAACAAAACACATAAACAGAACAAAAATGTATCTGGAGAAATAGAAGTCTCTCTCCCAGCCCACTCTCCAAGTTTTCTTTCCCAGAAACAATCATTATTAGCAGTTTCTTATACATCCTGGCGGAGAGAGTCCACTTCCATACAAGTGCTTCCTGATCGGGCTACAGCTCAGTACCATGCTGTCTGGACATTTCTGTTTACCTGCTGGACATTTTTCCCAGAACTGGGCTCTACCACACACACTCCTCATCACCAGCTTGTGATTTGCTTCACCCCACATGAATCTGAGACAACCCTTGCTCTTACTAGATTGTCTGGGGCTCCCGGGGGCCTCCCCTGTGGCTACTGTGAGGGGCTCCAGGAGTCCTTCCTGGTCAGTCCTCCAGCCCCAACCCCACTAATTTTGACTTTGCTGTTTCTGCCAACCAGAAATTGAAGAAAGTTCTAACTTGTTTTGCGTCTGAACCATGGTTGATTCATGCTACCTGTTGACCTGATCTGCCAGGAGATAAGAATGAAATGACCATGTACCTTTGCTTCTGAGCTGTTGCTTCATTGCCTGGCCTTATTCCTAAGTCCATACCTGACCCTTCTTTTCTTTTTTTAATTAACTAATTTAGATAGCACCAGCAGAGGGAGGGGCAGAAGCAGAGGGAGAGAGAGAATTCCAAGCAGACTCCGTGCTGAGCGTGGAGCCTGACACAGGGCTCAGTCTCATGACCCATGAGATCATGACCTGAGTGGAAATCAGGAGTTGGACACTTCACTGACTGAGCCACCAAGGGGCCCCGACCCCTCTTCTAATGATGCCCTGGAATGATTCGAGAAAGAACTTGAGGTTCTCCACATCTACACTTTAAATCCTGGGCACATGAACAGTGATAACATCTGGGTGCAGAAAGCTTAATGCCCTTGTGGCCAGAGAGTGTTTCCTGCTAAATCTGGGGAAAATGGCCCCTCTGGGAGGCATGCTCTGGTTCTGCATCTGACTAAGCAGTAATGACAGCCTTGCATTTGGAAAATATCCCTATAATGACATCAGGAGTCTTAAAAACTGCCTTTGGGGGACATATAAATTACTGTTGTAGTTAGATGCACAGTACCTTAAGTACAAATGGGAAGACTTCTTTGTTCTTTTATAATCCACCTAATGAATAACAGGCCTGGAATGGCATTTGCCAAAGAGATGCTACAGTAGTAACACTTGGCATCATTTTAAATGTTGATTTGGAGGTAAATTTTGATCTGTTCAACTGTGATTCATTATAGATAATGTCAGGAGAGAGATTACCCCAACCTGGGGTTTCTCAATGTGATTACCCTAATCTAGGGTTTCTCGAATATATATGAAAAAAGCTGGAGGTAAGCCACTACTCTTTCATGCATATTCACAAAGCACATTAGCCTACTGAAGACTCTAAGAAGTCCCAGAGTGAAATAACTTCTAAACTTTTTTATTAACCTAAACTTATTTGGCAATAAAACCCTTTATGCACATGCCTATTAACAGCCTAGAGAACTATGGTTCAGAGGGCTCATACTGGATAATAATGTCACTTCAGTTTATCCATGCAAGTTAAGCAATTTATAAATAAATAATTGGTTGCCCTAAATATTTCGTGTATTCGTTATACAGTAGTCTCCCCACTTATCATAGGGGATACATTCCAACAGCCCCAGTGAATCCCTGAAATCACAGATGGTATCAAACCATATATATGCTGTTTTTTTCCTATACATACATACCTATGCTAACGTTTAATATAGAAATGGGGCACGGTAAGAGATTAGCAAGAATAAAAAGATAAAACAATTATAACAATATTTAGTTGATATGAGATGATAAAATGCCTATATGATGACATGAAGTGAGGTGAATGTCATAGGCATTGTGACATAGGGGTAGGTAAGCTGTTATTGACCTTCTGATGATATGCTAGGGGGATATCATCAGACTTCTACACTACAGTTGACCACAGGTAATCAAGACCACAGAAGACAGAACCACAGATAAGGGGAGACTACTGTATTACAAGCCAATAGCATAATATGCAATTATATTGTAAACCAATAACACACAATATAAAAAATAGATGAAATATTTAGGGGAACCAATCATAGTAAAGTTGTTATCTAATGTCATCTAAAATTCAATATTTACATTCACATCTTTAAAAAGCCAGTTACTCAAAATACATTTTTTAAACAGATTTTATTTATTTATTTGAGATAGAGTGAGAGAGAGAGAGAGCACAAGCAGGGGAAGGGGAGTGGCAGAGGGAGAGGGAGAAGCCTACTCTCCACTGAATAGGGAGCCCAACTCGGGGTTCGATCCCAGGACCCAGGATCATGACCTGAGCCAAAGGCAGATGCTTAACCGACTGAGCCACCCAGGCGCTCCCAAAATACATTTCTTTATAAGTTAAAGTTCTGTTAGCTGGTGCCCTTTAGTCGTCATTGTCCAGTGGCTCTTCCCCCAGTAGCCTCTTAAGAAACTTCAGACAGGAACCCGAGGCTCAGCTATTGGTCTCTGACATTTTCTCCTTACAACTTATTCAAAGAGGTATCAACCTAATTAAGCCAAAAAACTCTTTGTCACAATCATCTTCACATGCTGGGTGGTCCAAGCTATCTCTCCCTCACAGCTTCTTTCAAAATGCTATTAGGGACGTCCCAGTGGCACAGTTGGTTAAGTGTCCTACTCTTGGTTGCAGCTCAGGTTGTGATCTCAGGGTCGTGAGATCAAGTCCCACATAGGGCTCCACGCTGAGCGTGGCATCTGCTTGAGATTCTTTCTCCCTCTCCCTCTGCCTTTTCCACTTATGGCTTGCTCACATGCTGTCTCTCTCTCTCAAATAAATAAATCTTTTAAAAAATGCTATTAATCTCTCAGAAGTTCTAGGTCAGAGTGTTGTCTTCCCGCCACACGTTGGGCTCTTGGGGAAAAAAGGCCTGGGTTCTGCCCCTGATGTACTTAAATACAAATGAATACAACACACTCTGATCACTTCCAGATAAATATCTACTTATAAATATTTACTGATATAGTGCAAAGAGAATACTTAAGTCTGAGAGCATGTGGAGGGAATAATCAAAAAGGTTGGTGTTATGCAGGGAATATTCTTACTCCTTTTTTAAGAAAGAGGAAACTGAAGCAGGGAGGTTGGAGAATATCAAGGTAAGAAGATGGGAATAAGCCCTGACTCTGGCTGCCTTTGGGGTCAAATACCTGCTGTTACTTGACTCTGGTCTTGGTGTGTTTTGCTTCAATTTTCAGGAGAGTCCGATGGGTGAACTCCCCTGCTTGGGGCTGACTAGATCTTGTGTCAGCCCCTCTTATTGAGTTCGCTATGGCTGGCAGGGGCAGTCAGGACCGTGAAGGTCAAACCTGGGTGACCATGCCTACCTCTTCAGCAAACGATTCAAGTTCCCACCAAAAGAGAATTGTTCATGGCTTTCTGAGAAGGTGGTGTAGGCCAAATAGCCTTGCTCAAATCTTTTTTTTTTTTTTAAGATTTTATGTATTCCTTTGATAGAGAGAGAGAGCATGAGCAGGAGGGGAGCAGAGGGAGAGGGAGCAGACTCCTGCTGAGCCCGGAGCCCAATGCAGGGCTCTATCCCAGGACCCTGGGACCATGACCCAAGCCCAAGGCAGACACTCAACCACCTGAGCCACCCAGGTGCCCCAGGCCCTGCTCAAATCTATCTGCCATTCTTAATAAGTCTGATTCTCATCAGCTTGTCCACAGCTCTATTTTCCAGGCAAGAATAAAAGAGCTGGGTCTTAAATATGGAAAAGTCTGGTATCTTTTCTGAGCGCAAGAGGAATTTTTAAAAAAGAATGGGTTCTAAAATTTTTTTGTTTTGATGAAAATGATGACTTTTTTCCTAATAGCCAATATTTTAATCTGAGAGTATTTCTGTTTCCCCCATTTTCTCAATCATTTGAATTCTGTCAACTTTGTAGGATGATTGGAAGGTAATAAAGACAAAACATGAAAAAAATCTGCTGACATTATCCAAATAGTTTTTAAAAGATTATTTGTTGACCATCCAAAAATGAGGTTATATAGGAAAACAAGGGGGAATAAAGACTAAAATATGGTAAATTGAATGTATTAATTAGAACTCTTGGTTACACCGAGAGAAAACCAAATAAAATTGACTTAGGTGAACCGTAGAATGTATTACAAATATACTGGATATCTCAGAGAAACTAAAGACGCAAATCAGGAACAGTCAGAATCTAGGATTTGAACATATTCAGGACCTTCCGATCCTCTGGCTGTTCTGTCATTTGGTCAGAAGTCCACTTCTAGACTAACCGAGGTGACCAGCTGTGTTGAAGAACTGTAAGTATGGAGTGGGGAGAGTGAACAGAAAGACGGTACTGTTTTCACAAGAAGTAAAAAGAGTAACCAAACAGAGATGCCCCAAAATAGAGAAGCAAGACAGCAAGAGAAAATAGTTTGTCACGTTCTTGAATATTTAGAAATAATCAAGGTCCGTTTTAAGGGTCAAGTACTCTCCTCCATTTCAAGGAAAAACTCCTTTATTCAGGGACATAATTTGAAAGACATACCAACAAATGGCAAGCTTTCTATTGTGCAATAGACAGGTTTATTGTGCTCTTGGCCTATTGTGCAATGCTTAATTACCAATATTTATTGTGCGCTCCTTATACACAAAGTACTCTTTTAGATATGGAGTGGGAGTTACAAAGATGAATGGGTCCCGCCCCCAAAGAGTTTACACTTTGTAGTCTGTAGAAGGAAAAGCAAACTATAATGACTATGTCATTCTAACATAAAGACTGATCACTTGCTAAAAAGCAAATTCTGAACTATTCCATCATTTCCTCTAAAAAAGAATTTGTGGCCTTTTTTAAAAAAAAATGATGCTCTATATGATGCATCACCACAATCTGTGGTCTGAACTAAATTTGCAATCTGCTAAGTGTCCTCAACTATAACTTGCATACTGATGACACAACTGAAGACAGTGAGTGAAAATGTTTCCTGTTTCTGTTTCTCACTCACCTTTTGGGGAAAAACCAGTGAAGAAAGGGGAAAGTAGGTTAGTTTTTATAAGTGATGTAAGTGTGCTTTTATTTACTATTGTTATTATTTCCAAGTCTGGTTTTTAAAAGTCTGAGAAGTTGAGGGGATTAAGAGCTTGGTGAGAGAGGAGGTTTGGGGGAGATACCAGCAGGTGGCGCTTGTCTCCTCCGACGAGATTAGAATATTTTAGGCATCCTAGAATCCTGTAGGAATTAAGGGCGACTGTGCATGCACTCAACGCAAGTGACATAGATCATGTCGTACTTTAGTGCCGAGTACACGAAGTCACCGGTTCCAGCCTCTTGCCCAGGCCATCATCTTTCTGCACTACCATTTGAAAGACTGGCTCACCTACCAGCGGGGTTGTAGTATTTTCTACAAGCATCCTCATCTCTCCTAGCCGAGTCGCTCATAGCGACCGTCAAGATGGTTATCTCGCAGAGATGAAGGCCCTAGAGAGCTGGAGCTACAACTTCAGAAGGGAGTGAGGTTTTATCAGTCTTCAGCTGGACTGCCCTATGCTGTCAGATGTTCTGTCGCCACGTCTGGGCAGAACGTGAATTTGCTTACACGTCAGTCCCCATGTCCTTTGGGGGCAAGAAGAAGCGGCACAAGGACACTTTGACGGTACCTGTGCGTAGGCTCAAAATGCTGAGTTACTGGCTAGTTTTGGTCACTGGTTTTCTTACTTCTCTCTGCACCACTCAACTTCGGGGCTCAGTCAGCCATAGCCAGCCCCTCTCCCTCATGTGCCGGCGGATTCTGTCCACCATCAAAACTACCCTCATTTTGAAAGTCCTTCCTTTCTGTGTTTGTAGTTTCCCCCCATCGCTCAGAATACCTTCTGCCCTACTCTTATTTGTCTCTTCGCCCTGAGGTCCAGCCAGGGACTACACAGGAAGAAGGGCAACCCTACAGTGTGAGGGCTGCAAGTTCGCATCCCGCTCCGCCTCAGACTGCACCGGTGACCTTAGACAAGTTTTTTTGTTTTGTTTTGTTTTGTTTTGTTTTAACTTCCTCTGTACTCTGGGGAAACAGGTTTTCCGCTCATTGGATCCCTGGATTAATGAGATAATTAATGTAGACTACTTAGACCACCACTGGTGCATTGTAGGCGCCCAAATGCCAGGGGTCTGACCCCACGGTGAGAAACTGCCTCTTGGGGAGCTGTGGGTCAGAAAGCCAATATAGTTCGCAGAATTGAGATAACCTCTCACCTCCTCATGATCTCACTGTGTTTCAAACCCCACCTATTGCCTCGCTGGCGTCTTCTCAGACCCTCTAAAACCTCTTGTTCCCCCCCCCCCCCAATACCCTGGGCAGCAAAAAGAAACCCAGGGGCGTTGGGCGTCTAAACGAAGATCACCCCGGAAATGGGGCCCGGCCCCCTGACGTACCCCCGACTGCCGGGCGGAGCGCAGCGAAACTGCGGGGGGCCGGCCGGGCTCCGAGCGGAGGAAGGCTAAGGGCTGGACTGACAGCTTGGGGTAGGAGGAGGAGAGAGCAGGCGGCGCGGCGGAGGAGGGGAGAGCCGCCTAGAGGAGGGAGCAAGGGCGGGAGGAGACACATGCGCGCTGCCTGCCGCCGCCGCCGCCGCCGCCGCCGCAGTCCTTAGCTTCCCGGGGACAGGAAACCTTCGAGACCGAGCTGCCACTGCCGCCTCCCCGCCTGCCCCCCATTCCGCGCGCCTGCCACACCCTCCTCCCCTTCTTCCAGTATCTTCCGGTGGGGCACTGTAGGGACTCGGCCCGCGCTGCAGTCTCCCCCTCCCGGGGGAAAGCTGTGACCCCCCCCGCAGGAGCGGCGGGGCGGGGTGGGGGGGCCCGGGAGAAGATGGCGACGCCGGGAAGCGAACCCCAACCTTTCGTCCCTGCCCTCTCGGTGGTTACTCTGCACCCACATCACCATCCCCACCACCACCACCACCACCACCATCAGCACCACGGAGGAACCGGAGCCAGCAGCGGGGTCGGGGGAGGCGGCGGCGGCGGCGGCAGCGGGGGCTTCAACCTGCCCTTGAACCGGGGGCTGGAGCGCGCGCTGGAGGAAGCGGCCAATTCCGGGGGGTTGAACCTCAGCGCCAGGAAATTGAAGGAATTTCCCAGGACCGCGGCCCCAGGGCACGACCTCTCGGACACGGTGCAGGCAGGTGAGAAAGGGCCGAGGGGAGCCAGTGGGTGTGGGTGACTGGCTGTCGCGCCTTCCCCTCGCCGCGGCCCGTCAGATCTGGCCTCGCTGGGGGTCCTCTGGCCGGTGCTCTCCAGAGTAAGGAACACGCGTGGGCACGGGAGAGGCGGGCCCCGCGGAGGGCAAGGTGGCCCCCGCCTGGCCAGAGAACTGGGGTGCGCCTGGCTGCGGCGTCCGCGAGCACGCGGGTCTCCGGCTCCCCACCCTGCGGCGGCCGCTCCAGGGAAGTGGCGGCCAGGCGGAGAGTCACGGGCGCGCTGTGGAAGTGGGAGGTTTGGGGCGGCCGCATGGGCTTCCCCGGCCCCGCGCAGAGGCCGGGAAGCCGAGCGCCGGGTGGGTGCTTCCGACCAAGGCAAGCCCGGTTCGCGACAGGCGTCGCCCGTCCGGACTGGGAAACCGAGACAAAGGTGGCGCGCCCGGGGCCGACCCGAGGGCAGCGGCGCGGTGCCGCTAGGCCCCCTCGCGACATCACCGGGCGGTCGGGCAACTTGGTGCCGACTGCGAGGAGGTGCCAGGCTTCCTCTTCCTGCGCCTGTGCGAGGGAAGAGTCGCTGCTGTTGTCGCCAATCCGAATGGGCAGCCACTTCGCCGGCGGTCGGCTTGGCTCCCGCGTTCCTTGCCTTTCGCTAACCGCCCACACGGTTTGGTCCTGCCGCCGAGGCTCCCTGGTTCTCAGTAACCCGATCTTTGTGGGGGCCCAGGAGGGGACGGCATGGCATATTAAAAGAAAAGTAATTAAAGTGAGCCGGTTTTCCTGTGTGAACCCGACAAGTTGTAACTCGCGCCAATGAGCAGCCAGCTCTTTCAAGTTATGTCATGTATTGACATATTTCTGAGACGTCTGCTTTCTCTTTGGTAGTTGGAGTTCCTGGAGCGGGATCTATAAACAGGAAGGAGGGTGGTGGAACTCGATTCGGGGCTTGGGATCCCTTAGAACTGCCTTGGTTTCCGACCATCCGGTTCAGCTCCCAGGGGGGAGGGTTTGTATCTTGGCAAGCGCCCAACATTTCCCAGCGCAGTGGGTGCCCCATTTTGGAACCACTGCCCAGACCTCCTGGCTGTCATCACCTCATGGGCTGAGTGTCAGACCCCTTGGATACTGGATGGCTCAACTCTCAGCTGCAGATCTCCCAGTTTCCTCTCCTGGGGGAAAAAAGGGGGTTGGGCGAGGGAGCGAGGCTTTTGGAGCTAGGTTTCCAGTGCTTTTTGTTTTCGACTTCAATTCAGTAAACATCTTTGAGCGTCTTAATGAGTATTTAGAAAGAATTCCAAGTGCGCTGGAGGCAAAAAAGGGCTCTTTAGGGTCATTAAACTTTGTGACTTGCATTAGGGATAGTCAGGAATGGGCGAAAGGGAGGGAATTTCCAGAGTTGAGCTCTCAGCAGCTGGGGAGTCTCTCGATAGGAGCTCTTAGTTACATTTTCTCAAGTGGAAGTTATTCCAAGAATTGCCTGAATCATTAACTTAAAAAAAAAAATCTGTTGTTAAGTTCTACTTCCCTTTTGCCTTAGAGTATACCAGGGATTATGGAAGGATTGGATATGACTGGGGAAAACAGAGCTGGCATAACCAATGATACGTGTTTGTACGGTCAGTAGGGGGGTTCGAAAGTTGTTGGTCACTTCAGTTATGCAGACGTTTATTCCCAAATTTGAGTGAACTTGATGTGTCTGCTGTGTTGGCATGTCTTTGAAACCTGTGCTTTTAAAAGCAGGGACCACCTTTTTCAGTTAAGACCTTGCCATGTGAGGTAAATGCTCCACAATATTCCTGTTCTCCTCTCTTGCTTGCTTGTGGTGAACATAGGCTGTGAGTTTTGCCAGTTTTTAATTATGACCCTTCCTTGCACATATTTAATGTTGAGAGAATTCTAACTAGTTAAAACGCAGAATCTTAACATGAATTTCCCAACAAAAAAAAATGCAATATTAGTTATGGGATAGGGAATGTCACCAGCGTTTGTAGAAATGTAGGACATCCTGGAAAGGATAAAGTGTGTTCAGTGTAGCCAGCTATTTCTCGTGAAATGTGAGTACTCCTATGTATTCAAGGGTTGCTTCTGCAAAACATCTTTGCCTCAGGTCAAAAGCTGGCTGTAAAGCAAATGTATTCTGCCCTTTGTTCTAAAGAAATATTTACTGATCACTGTTCTTTATTTGGAGGAGCAAAAATCAAAATAAAGCAAGAGTTAAATCACCCCCAGTTTGCACAGTGTTGACATTTACTGCATATGAAGTTCCAGCCAAGTGGAGAGTATGAGGAATATGACATACAATAAAGATAGTGGTTTCTCCTGGTTAATATTTAGTTTACAGAAAAGCTCTTAAAATCAGAATGGCACATGAAGATTCTTAAAGACCTAAGATGTAAAGTGTACTTTTTCATAAATTTTGTAAAATGAAGAGTGACATAGAAAGCTTTTTCTTACTGTTCAGTTGTATAACACAGGCCATTTGGTTTATTCCCTAGCAGCCAGATGCAGACCTGCACTCTTGGGCAATGTAACCTATCTGAACAGAGTGGAAAACTGGGATGTGAATGCAGAAACATAGAGGCCGGGGGCCGCTCAGTAGATGTCTAAACTCTGTCACTAAAGTGCATCCATATTTTTCACAGGAAAAAAATACTCGCAAGCCCTCACTCAAAGTGCCTCAGATAGGCTCAGAGCCTTTTGATTTGCTCATATTTGAGTCGAAATAATCTTGTTGTCAGGGTCCAGTCTTTTTTCAGGTTGAGAAGTTTCGGATAGAAAGGCTGACTTATGCAGGTGTGGTGACACAGGTGACACTGAATGGGAGAAGCATGAACAAAAAAAACCACGATTAGCTCTTGGTGTTTGCACTTTGCAGTGTGCCAAGGACTTTATCTGCATTATCCCGCTCAGTCCTCACTGGAAGCCTATTCATATCCTCACTGATGGTTGGGGAGAGATTGCAATTGAGAGAAGTCAGGTAATATGCTCAAGATCATACCCTTACTTAGATGGTGAGCCAGTGACTAGACCCTGACAGTTTCACTTTGGCTTTTATGTTCTTGACCATTTTCCTGTGAAGCAGAGAAGAGGTGGAGAGGAGCAGAATCTGGGAGGCTGTTGGACGGTTCATTCAGCCAACATTCATTCCACAAGAACCTGCCAAGCCCTGCTAAGTGCCAGGCACTATTTTAGGCTCCAGGGACCATCAGAGAATCCCTGTATCTCTTCATATGGAGTTTCCATTCTGTTTGGAGGGGGATGGGGAGAGAAAGGAGGAAATTGATTTTGCAGAATGAGTTGGAAGATTTACAGTATAAATATAATCCCTTGTTTCAGAAAGACACATGCTGCCTTGATTTAAGGTGACTTGAGGTAGCTTGTAACAACAAGAGCACAAAGGATGACTAGTAAGACATAGAAACTGAAGCATAAAATTGGGCCTGATAAAAAGAAGTACACATGTGCATCAGGAAAGCAAACGTTTTTTTTTCTAGTGCTGATTTATTAAGTGTGTCATTTTGTGATGAAGAAGTTCAAGATGGTGTGGAATATGACTGAGAAAAAGCAAATCGAAAAGAGGAGTAAGAAAAGAAAGTGTCCGTCTCAGATTGATTGCAGGAGGGGCTAGAAAATAAAAAGGAAGCCCTTGGACTTGATGCGCAGACAGTTGGTGAGAACTGGTCCCATTAAGGAGAGGGTGGAGGGGAGCCTGGGTGGCTCAGTCGTTAAGTGCCTTCGGCTCAGGTCATGATCCCGGGGGGTCCTGGGATGGAGCCCCGCATCGGGCTCCCTGCTCAGCGGGGAGCCTGCTTCTCCCTCTACTCCTCCCCCTGCTTGTTCTCTCGCTCTCTCTTTCTCTCAAATAAATAAATAAAATCTTAAAAAAAAAAAAAAGGGGAGGGTGGAGTGTATCATGATAGTATCTTTTTGAGGTGGTTGGAAGCAGGAAAGACTGTACGGGAAATGAAGAGCCTACCCAAGCAGGAATATAGAAGTCTGGCATAAAAAAATGCTCACGGTGGTCCCGTATGTGCCTGTGTGGAATGTATAGGAGATTGCAAGGTGAAGATAAGATAGGAATGCATGAGAAGGTAAGTAATAGTTCAGGAAGTCCCAGGAGCCTCAAAGCAGGTCAAGGTGAGATGCTGAATCACATAGACAGACACTGTCTGTGAAATTCAGAAGAAAAGGTCTTTTCAGTGAAGCTGGTTAGGAACGACTTTCATAGCATAGGCATGGTTTGGGTCAGATTTTATAGGATGGATTAGTTTTAGATAGAAGTGCCCGTGGACATTCTGTGGTCAGAAAGATATTTCTGAGATGTGGAGTGAGAACCTGATGGCCTGAGATCTGTGACTAAAACAGAAAGAGGCATTTAAGCCTGTGCCTCTGGTCATATTCTCCCTACCCACTATCACCATGTAATGAGGTCACAGAGAGCGAGGCTCTTAGGACCTTTTATTTGAGGACCCTGGAGATGGCTGAGGCCTGGGATTTGTCAGCCTATGGGACTAACACCCTAGTCTGTCTGAGCTACCTCTCTCAAATGTCTATACAGATTCAAAGAATCTTCTTGGAGATTTGTGGGCAGGCCTATCTGCTGAATGCTGACTTCCCCCACTCCACTCCCATCCTATAGCGACTGAATCCTTAGGATATTAGCACTCTTTTGTCATCAGAATTCATACAGGACTTGATAAAGTAATCTGTGTGTTCTCAAATACACGTTCTGTTCCATAAATTTGGCCACCGAGAGTTTTCATTACAAATGTGATGAAACTTCTGAAATCATGTGGCTTCTTAAAACTTATGTTCTTTTATAGTGATATTTAGTTTCAGATTATTTTTCTGCTATTGAATTAAATTTATTCGTTATTGCCGTACCTATCATTTATTGTGGCCATCACTATCATAGAAATGTCTACATTTGTGACATGTATCTTCAGTGCTTTTCCACTCATAAATGATCAGTCACAGCTTTTCCTTCCTATTATTATTTTTTCTTCTGTTGATCAATTCCTTCCTTGTTAAGGTGTAGAGGACTTCTAATGGTGAAAGCTTTTAGAACATCGAAAACTCAATATTGCCACTCAATATGTGGTGGCTCGGGATCCTGTCCAGATGCGCTCTTCTATGTATGTATCTGTGTATGGCAGAAACCGTCTCCACAAACACACTGCTATTCTCAGTGCTTGCATTATAGGCCACTCTTCATTGAAGAGGTAGGAGCACACTAATCAAGTTTCTAGAATAATAGCATGCAATTATAGGTCACAAAACCTCTGGGAATTTTTGGCCTGTGCCGGTTTATAAAGAAACAGCCCAGGGTTTGACCTTCATCATTGAAAAGATTCTACTGGATCGCTTGTCAGTCACTGTGACATCTTATTTGATTTTTGGTGAGTGTAGGTCATTAAGCCAAAATTTGGCATACCCCACCATTTAAAATTTTTTAAGTTATTGACTAAAAAATTTTTTTTTGATTTTTCACGCTGTGGTTTAGTAACTCTTTGGTGGCAAGCATTTAAAGGGTAGATACCTTTTGAAGTCTGTGTTAACCTTGATCAATTCACGGGTCAATTTCCTTTTATTCTTGTTCTTCTGATGTGTAGGAAGACTTTTTCTATCCTGTTACTTGACTTCATCATTGCTTGTTTTTAAACATAAGTTTTTCCTCTCTGTGTGTACTTTTCTATTTTTCCCTTTCTATCTATCCATATAACTATTTATAAGTACAAAATATGCAAAATAGAGAAACATACATAAAATTATAGATGGGTGGATAGTTAGATGATAGATAGCTGATAGATGTTTTGTGTTTAGAGGAGCAGCATTTACTCTCTCAGTCTCTCTCGAGTTACCCCCAGGTACTGTACAGATTATGTTTTTCCGGAGACTTGGTAATTTAAATGATAGAAATGCTATTAACTCTACTTAAGGTGGCTGTGGGTTCATCCGTCAGGCCACGTAACTTGAACTCTTGTCTAAACCTCACAAAAACCTGTTTGTGACACTACTTTCCAGATTTGGCTTAGTTCTTTGGAAAATTAGGGCTCTGCCTTAGAGAAACATCAGGGGAAACTGCCCTGGGCTTAGATTTGGTAAGGCCACCAATCTGTGAACTCTTTCAGTGAATGAGTCAGTTGTTGGGATTAAGATAATTTGGTGTTAATTGCAGTGACTATTTCAAATTATAATACTATAATCTATCATAAAAGGTTTAAGGATATAAAGCACAAAACCCAACTATATTTACATATTTGATGCCTTTATTTATATGCAACCTATAGGAAGCCTAGAAGCTCCTGTTACTGATACTCCTGATTTTTGTTGCTGCTGTTTTGTGAAAATTAATTCCAGCATTTGCAGTTACTGTATTTCAGATAGGTTTTTTTTCCCCCTATATTATGTGGATCGTTTAACTGAAAGAAAAAAAAAAAAGGTCAGAATTCCAGGTAAGCCTTAGTTTAGGGAAACTAGGTCTATCCATGGAGACAAGCTTGAAGCACGCCTGTGTTTTCTTCATCTTAATTGAAGAGCTCAGTAGTATTACTTCCATCTACTGCAGTAAGAAGTCTTGCATTTGGAAACCATCTGTTCCCACTAAGTAATTCGAAAATAAAGTGAGATGGTTTACATGAACAGAAAGTTGACGAACTGTGAGAATTTGGCTTCTCCTGTTTACTCCAGCAAAGCAATAGGGAAAATGCCTTTATCATCAGGTTGCTGCCTGTGTTCATAGTTTTTCCAACCCTATCCACCTTTACCAGCCACAAAGGAGGATATAGGTTGGGGGGGGGGGAACAATTACAGAAGAACAATGTTTGATTTCCACGACAGAAATGTTGTATGTTCTTGCATGATGAGAAATTATTGCTCCGCTGTTAATATGCTGTTGGTTTACGGTTCTCAGAACTCTTCCAGGACATTTTTGTCACCAGCATCAGGCTCTAGGGGTTTGGAATCTTCTTTGATGTTGGCTTTTCTTCCTTTAGCTGTGTTTCCTCCGTCTTTTTGCTGGAGGGGGCCCTAAGACCTTGAGAGATTAATAGGGCCATGAGACCCCCAGCTCAGTGAGTGTTGAATTTCCTCTTCTCTGTTGTCCCCGAATGGGCAGAAAGAGACCCCATCTTAATTTTTTTTAATCCTCTGGTTTCTTCCATGGCCTTGCTTTTGACAGCTGACCCCTGCAGTGCAAAACCCAGCGTTTTGCTACACAACGTATTCCTCCAGTATTCTTTCCTGTGTTTGATGTTGATGCCATCCAGTGTTAGGAGGAGCATCAGTATGTCTGACCTGGTTCCGTCAGCGTAGCTCTGATTCGACTCTTGTTATCTCTGCAGGCAACAGTGACACGTTCAGAGAAGGGCGTCAGCTGCAGGCTCTCTGACTTGGCTTTCCTCTACATTGCCTTCATTTCGCTTTTCCAGGTCATTTCCCTCACTTCCCCCTTCTGCCTGCCTGGTCGGAGTCTACTTCTCTCCCACTCTGATTTCGTCCAGTCCCCAGGCTAACTTAAAATGCACAGCCTCCCCGCCAGCCCTCCATGTGGATCTGAGCCCTGAATCATGCATGCCCTCAAGGCACCTTTGCAGTAGTTCCTTATGGCATTTTTGGTTAATGATTACTTTCCTCCTTTGGTACTTTTCCCATGTTTAGGCGGTTTCTGCCTATACTGTCCTGGAAGGTCTGGCCAGACAGGGTTTTCTTTATTTTTACATGCGCCCTCCGTGCCTCTCGCAAATAGTGTGAGGTCTCCATCAGGGTGACTGTTGCATCTGCTCTTTCCCACTCGCGGCCTACTCTGAGTCTCTGTACTTTTAATCCATCATCTTGGATCTGACCAGATAACTGAGACCCTGAGCACCCCTGCAGAGTGCGAATGATAGGTGCTCAGTGGGGTTATTGTGAAGACAATGATTATAAAATGACACCAGGACACTATCAAGTGCTTTCTCTGGGCCAAGTATTGCTCCTCGTGCTTTATATGTAAATCTATGTATTAAATCTAGGTAGTATATGTATCGCCTTATTTGATTCTTGCCGAGTGTTCTGTTTTAGCCATGGGAGGAACTTGCTAACCCCTGTCTCTTCTAGCTGTTACCAGGATCCCACCCAACCTCCCGCATCTGGTTCAAGTTCATCTGCTTCTGAAATGCCTTTCTTGACTACTGTGGCTTGAAGAGGGAGTTTAGATATCTAGAAAGGATCGGTTCACATCTCTCCCAGACAGCTTAAGCCACTTGACCAACGTCACACAGCAGGGCGGTGGGTAGGCTCCTGAGACAAGGCAGAGTCTCACAGCCTCACACCAAAGGGCTGTTTCTGTGGAACCCGGAGGCTACCCTGGCCTGGATGAAAGACCTCCTTCCTTCCATAGAGTTCTCAGGTCAAATTCTTCCAGACCAGCCGCATGGATGGTCCCTAAAAGAACAAAAAATACTGTGAAAACTCTAATAGCATATGGTTTAAAGCTAGGGAGAATAAGATATAAAATTAATAGTGGTTATAGATGAAACATGTTAGTTCAGGATTTTACTGCATGTGGTCTGGGGGGCATGCATGGGCCCCGGGTGAACTGGATTCCAAATACTGAAAGGCGGGTGTGTGGGGCAGTCCCTGGTCCACAAACTGGAGGCCCACAATGGTCTTTCATTTTCAGTGTTTTTCTTGGCACTCCTGTGGAAATAAAGCAGTAAGTGGTGGTTTGGTTCTCTCGCCAACCCTCTATTTAACCCTGGCAGAGGTGGGCCTCCATATTAATGGTGGTTTCTTATTGTTTCTTTGGAAAAATGCAGCGTTAGTTGTAACATGAAATTCTGAATCTGGAGATCTTGGCATCAGGCTGTGAACAAAGCTCCCGCCTCGTGGGGACAACTCTCTCCCCTTCATCCTTTCTGACCGAATGTCAGAAGGTTTCTCTACCCTCCTCCAGGTCCCTCAGTCCGTGGGTGTCCCTTCCCACTGGTGTGGGGACAAGGGTTGGCATAAGTCAGAGGGTCGGCCCTGGGACTCCTCGAGGCCTCTCGGCCGAGGAGGGGCTGGCCCAGCAGATGTTGTCTGAGGGAGACGGGCAGGGATTCAAACCCTTCTCCATGTATTTTTTTTTATTTTTTATATATTATTTCCTCAATTTATTAACTTTAGAATTTGAAGCAAGTTCCTGAATCTCATGGAGCTTCAGGTTTGTAATTTGTGAGAAGTGAAAATACTCTTTTTTTTTTTTTTAAAGATTTTATTTATTTATTCATGAGAGACAGAGGAGGGGAGAGAGAGAGAGAGAGAAGCAGAGGGAGAAGCAGGCTCCCAAGGAGCAGGGAGCCCGATGTGGGACTCGATCCCAGGACCCTGGGATCATGACCTGAGCCGAAGGCAGACGCTTAACCATCTGAGCCACCCAGGCGCCCGAAGTGAAAATACTCTTTACCTCTCAGGGCTGTGAGGATTCCTGAGGGAGGTGCAGGACCCAGAGCAGTGGGTCTGGCACAGAGTGAGTCATCAGTAGATGTCATTGGCCCTCGTGGGCTCCCCTGGGGTTATGTCATAGTTTTCTTCAGTAAAAATAATCATTGGAAATTGTTGGCATATTATTAGCATGGGGGCTATGAGTGCACTGTGGCTGGGTCTTAGTCCTGGCTCCACCAGGATGTGGGGAGTGCTTAAACTCCCTGTGCCTCAGTGCCCCCAGCATAAAATGGGGGATAATAATCATAGGATTATTGTGAGGAGTAAGTAAATGAATATATGTGTAAAGTGTTTAGTTCAATGCCTGGCATTGACCTTTGCCATCATTATTATACTCCATTATCTTTAGAAAACGGATTCAATTTTATAAAGCACCAAAAAAACCCCTAAATTCCTGGAAATTTTGTGACATTTTAAAATGATTTTAATCCCTAGAAAGCTTGAGTATACATGCTTCCAGTGTGTGTAAGCATTACTGAAACTCTTTGACAGTCTTTGGAAGATGATAGAGTAGGTAGTACTTATTATTCCAGCTCTAAATATTCAGAGCTGGATTACATGTGAGGAAACCCAGACTAGATGGTGAAATGGGTTTTCCTTGAGTTATGTTGCTAGTGGGTGGTTGAGCCAGGACCAGGTCTTCTGAGCTTTTATGTGATTTCCATTCAGTCTTTAATATAACAGCATTCTTAGGTCTGGTTTTGATTTTACCAGGATGGAGAAATCCTGAGGGGGACAAGCCTGATGAGAAGAATGAGTTTGGGATTCTCCCAGCAAAGGATGGGGGACCATATTCCGGTGCCACACTATGTATTGAGGCCAAGAGTCTAGGGTCCAAGGCTTATTTTTGGCCTCAGGATTAGAAGGGTAGGAAGTTGGTTGGGGGTGAGGCCTCAGAGGAGGGCCTGCCTTGTGGCTCTTTGTCCCGTGCAAGAGTCCTGCCCCTGATTTAAAAGCTCTCTAAAAAGGGGCGCCTGGGTGGCTCAGGTGGTTAAGCGTCCAACTCTTGATTTCGGCTCTGGTTGTAGTCTCAGGGCTGTGAGATTGAGACCCGAGTGAGGCTCTGTGCTGGGTGTGGAGCCTGCTTAAGATTCTCTCCCTTCCTCTGCCCCTCCCCCTGCTAAAAAAATTAAAAAATAAAATAAATAAAAGCTTTCTAGAAAAATAAATAAAAGCCTTATAGATTAAAATAAATAAATAGATCACCTTTTTATGCTCTTGGCAAAAAACAATTTGTGACTCGTTTTACATTTTGGCAACTGCTCTGAGGATGTAGAGCAAATAATTCTGTAAGATGTGAGAAAATGTCTTTGAGGAGGCAAAGCTTTAAGAATAAATATATAGACTTAAATGTATCTATTCTTTTCTCACTGTTTTCCTGGCATCCGGATTTATTTTGAACTTTATTCAGGAGTTAATTCTTTAAAAGCCTTGTGGTAGGTTCAGTATCACGCTGAAGTTTCTGCTAATGGAACTGAAAGGGGCATGTCATCTGGGTCCAGGTTCCTTCAGAATATTTCTTCAGTCCTCATGCCTGCCTTGCAAGGTAGGTAGGGTCCTTGTTGCGGAGAAGGGAACACATCAGCGAGGCAATCTTAGTAGGTTTGTAGATCCAGTAAAGACAGAGCCAGAACTGGTGTCAGCCCCTGTGGAAAGTGCTGGAGTCTCTTGCCAGGCTCTATTATGGTGTCACTGAATATCTAGAGCTGGAGGAGCAGGCCAGAGGAGGGGATCTGTCGTATTTGACAGGCAGTCCGTGGGGTGACTCAGAGTGAAGAGTAGATCCTTGAATTGGAGTCAGATTCTGGACTAATTTCTTTCTTTCTTTTTTTTTTTTAAAGATTTTATTTATTTATTTGAGAGGGAGCGTGTGTGTGTGTGTGTGTGTGTGTGAGAGAGAGAGAGAGAGAGAGAGAGAGCACGAGCAGGGGGAGGGGAGGGGCGGTGCAGAGAGAGAAGCAGACTCCCTACTGAGCAGGGAGCCCGATGTGGGACTTGATCCCAGGACCCCGGGATCATGACCTGAGCTGAAGGCAGACGCTTAACCGACTGAGCCACCCAGGCGCCCCTGGACTAATTTCTTTCTCCCACTAACCTGAAAGTGGGTGCCAGCAATGCAGGTACATGTGTGGCAAGTTCTGATCCTCAGCTGTTTGTAATGCCCAGCTATCGGCTCCATTTCTGAGAACTGCATTTTCAAGCAAGCATTCTCTGAGGTGTCCGTTGTTTAGAAACATAAATATACATTAGGGTTTTTAGTTTTCTCGTATGCAGTTTTTGCATTAGGTAGCTCTAGGGCTTACCCTATATATCCCTAATTTATCACAATCTTCTTTGAATTAATGTTATATCACTTCATGTAAAACATAAGAATATGTCATATATTCAGAATATTCAGTTCAGTTCCATTTACTCTGTGCTTTGTGCTATTTTTACATGTATTTTACATAAATATATATTTACATACATTTTGTATGCATTATAAACCTTGAAAACTTATTTAAACTACTTTAAAGAATTTAATAAAACTACTTTATGCATAAAAAACTTTATAGTCTTTTATTGTAAAAGACTTTATAATATGTAACCTAGTTGAACAATCCATTTTAACTGTACTAGATTTTATTCCCTATGAGAAATGAATGAAGACCCATTGGGTGAGTAATCAATTGTTTGTTTTCTAGAGTATTCTCTTTGTAATAGAAGTGTTTATATTCTTAAAGTTGTTTTATTAAGTAATAATCACCAATTTGATTTCTAAAAATGCATTTTATTTCATCATACAGATCCTTCACTACATTAATTCATTGCTCTTACCATCTTATAAATGAGATCAAACAGCAGCCCATTTTGGCTACAATGGCAGCACGGCTTACGGTTAAATAACCAAAATTTTTTGTGTTGATGCAAATTGATCCAATTCAAAGGAATCTGATTGTGCAATTGAAGGCAAATAGATACCTCTTTGTGCAGTTCCCTTGGAGGTGTGGATGATAATCTCTGCATGCAATTTTAGGCAATTATGTTTTTTTCTGGTCTTTAGAAAGCCTGGATAAATCAAAGTTAATTTTAGTTCTACCAGTCATTCCCGTGGTTATAGTCTTGCAATAAACTCTAGCTGTGGTTTGTTCAGATATTTACAAGTCATGCTTTCTTGAATCTGTGCAGTCCTTTAAAGGGTTCTGTGCTGTAACTTTAAGAGTGCTAATGTGCTAAGTCTGATCTATTTTGTGAAATTCAGCTGGAGGCTGTAAAGACTTGTTTCTGCTCCCCTTCCACCCCCAATGTCCTTGATATGTTAATGAAGACTTGGTATCTCCATAGGAAATTTGCACAGTGGGAGTTCTGGGGTAATGTGTCCTGATAGAGCCCCTAATGCCTGCCCCTTAGAGAGTGAGTGACAAAGATAGGAGAACCCAGCTAAGTGCTCGCATAATCAGGCAGCTTGGGTCTCTCTAAAGTGGTTTCCTCCTTTCAGTGTGTGCCCTGTGCTCTCTGGTGTGTCCGTGTCTCAGACCCCTGCTGTCCTCTGGCAACGAGGAAGCCTTATTTGTACTCTCTTGACAGCGCATGGTAGATTGGGGTGATGAGCCCCATCAGTTTTGGATGAAAGACCTCAGCTTTCAAACGTATCACTTTGTGAAATGCCACCCTCTTTTGGTTTTGAAAGAGAACATTTGGTCACTGTGGACATCACAAGACGTGCTCTTATAAGATGATCATAAGTAGCATCATGCTGAGTCCAGTCTGGTTTATGCCTCTTGCCCTGGCTTAATGAAGGATAGCAGCTCCTGATTTGGATGATAAATCCTATGGTCGTTCCACTCATGTGGGACCATAGACACTATCTTTT